>NW_006289738.1:37516-43269 GCF_000327345.1 Myotis davidii | reverse complement strand
AGAGACAAACACTGATTGGTTGCCTTCCACACACACCCCGCCATCGAATCCAACCCACAACCTGGACATGTGCCTTCACCAGGAATTGAACTGGTGACCCTTTGGTGCACAGGACGATGTTCAACCAAGCAAGCCACACTGGCCAGGACTGGTTTAATTTTTTAAATTGTCGTATGAAAAAACTGGAAATACACTATGAAGTACTGCTTTGATAGCATTTTTTTTCAAAAGGTGGGGATGATTTCAAGATAAGTTTACTGGGAAAGTTGGCAAGATATTACAGCAAAGATAGCGAAGTCTGATATATATGCAAAGTGCTATAGGGTTCATCAATATGGTATAGAAACTAGACTTTTGACATACAGTAAAACCTTGACAGTATTCTATTTTGGAACAGGGAGTGACACTCCATTTGTCACTTGGGTACCACACAGAGGTTGGGTGTGTATGTGTGTTTCCCCCACGTCCCGCGTGGTTCAGGGTTCAGGATCTGGAAGAGGAGCCGCACACAAATGAAAGAGAAGAGACAAGAGATAATTTGGGAATATTGGGGGGCCAGGCGGGCAAGTCCAACTCAAGGGGAAGGACTTCCACTGGTTCCCAGGCCTCGCCAGTCTTTTATTCAACTTTGGATACACATAAAGCCCTTAGCCAGGCAAGCAATTGCGGTAGCAGACAGACCATCTTAAAGGTCAGTAAATATTAGAAGGTTTTACTCTGAGACTATTTGATCAGGAAATAGCTTGAGCCCCATTGTCAAGACTAGACAATCGATGCATAACTCAGGCCCTTGCCATGGGTTCAAGATTCACCAGCGTTCCCGGATCCTTGTTTGCATTTCTCTGCTAATGAAGACAATGGGCGGCCTCCTGCAGTTGGACACTGGTTATTTTGCAGCAAAGTCCTTAAAAGAGTTTCAAACTAAAAGATACACTTTCACACCCCCAAAGAAACCTGTACCCATTAGTAGTCACTCTCCTTTAGCCCTTTCCCTCCTCCACCCCACCCCCCAGCCTAGGCAACCACTAACCTACTTTCTGTCGCTAATGGGTTTGCCTCTTCTGGACATTGGGCGACTTGGGACACAGGGTGTCTGGATGTTAGAAATGAAAGGCAGAAGGCACGAAGAGCAACATGCACTTACTGCAGGGTGTTGTCTCTGCCCACCGTATCCAAATGAGTAAGGCAGCATGACATAGAGGCATGGGCACACCCTCTGCTCTACCACTTTCGAGTTGTGTGACTCTGGTCAAGTCCCTTAACATCTCTCAGCTTTGTGTGTGAATTCTACATAAATATTGTCCTTTCCACTTACCTCACAGGCTTGCTACCTGGATCAAAGAGATAATTTAAAAATATAAAAAGAATTTGCCCGAGTTGGTTTGGCTCAGTAGATAGAACATCGGACTGAAACGTCTGCAGACTGAAGCGTCCTGAGTTCGATGATTCTGGTCCAGGGCACGTACCTCAGTTGCAGGCTCGATCCCCAGCCCCAGTCTGAGTGCATGTGGGAGGCAACCAATCTATGTGTCTCTCTCGCATTGATGTTTCTCTCTGTGTGTCTCTCCACCTCCCTTCCACTCTCTAAAATTCAATGGAAAAATATCGAGTGAAGATTTAATTAATTAATTAATTAGTTAGTTAGTTAATAATACACTTTGAAAACCATAAGGAATTGTTATTCCCAACCTCCAATTCCTCTTCCCCCCCCTTTTTTTAAAATATATTTTATTGATTTTTTACAGAGAGGAAGGGAGAGAGATAGAGAGTTAGAAACATCGATGAGAGAGAGACATCGATCAGCTGCCTCCTGCACATCTCCCACTGAGGATGTGCCCGCAACCCAGGTACATGCCCTTGACCGGAATCAAACCTGGGACCTTTCAGTCCGCAGGCCGATGCTCTATCCACTGAGCCAAACTGGTTTCGGCCTCCAATTCCTCTTGACTAAAGTAAGGAAACACGTTTTGCTCACCATCCTCCTTCTCTCTCCAGATTGTCACACCAAAGCCCCTGATGCTAGTTAGAACCTCCTTCCTTGCATCTACTTAAGGGCCAAGGATGAGCATCCCAATCCTGGTTAAAAACCTGAATTCATATCAACAAAAGGTCTTCAGTGGCTTTCCTCCCACCTTGAAATCTGTGCGAACTTTCTGATCTTCTCAATCTCTAGTTGGTTAGAGCGCCCTCGTGTGTCTCCACATGGTAATACTTTAGGTCTTTTCCAGGAGGAGACATTCCTTTCATCACAGTATCAATAAAACGTGTAATGGAAAATTTTTTTCTCACCACACTTCAGGGCCAATGCTTGACACTCGGACTCCAGTTAAGCCATTGCATCCCGAGTCTTTGGCAGGTTTCCTGCTTGCGCTCAGGCCTGATGATTTCTTTCTGCTTCCTGTTCACCCCTTTCTCCTTAGTCATTTTGAGAAACCTTAGTCTCATGGTTCACAGATGTCCAATTGGTCCTGCCACTACTGTTATTCCAAGCTTATCCAGTTCCCGAAGTAAGATCATGATATTTTTTTCTTTCTAAAAAGCACATCGCACTTTACTGAAGGACTAACCTTTGGTTAGGAGAAAAGGTAATTTCAAAGTATTAGGAAAGAATTTTTGTTAATGTCTGTGTTTTTTTAATATATTTTTATTGATTTTTTACAGAGAGGAAGGGGAAGGGATAGAGAGTTAAAAACATCGATCAGCTGTCTCCTGCATACCCACCACTGGGGATGTGCTCAAAACCAAGGTACATGTCCTTGACTGGAATCGAATCTGGGATCCTTCAGTCTGCAGGCCGACACTCTATCCACTGAACAAAACCAGTTAGGGCAGGAAATAATTTTTTTTAAGTATTTACTAAATATGAAAGGTATTCAAAATGGTAAACCTTTCACAGGGGTCTTCTCATGTAAAGCCCTGGCACTTGGAAAGGAGAAAATGATAAACAGGGACAGTGACATCTGGCAGTTTACACTCAAACATACACTCTCGCACACATATCTACACACTCTCACAGCCACACACTGTTGCTCAGTGGGAAAGGAGCTCTCTCACTGAGAATCATGTCATGCTATCAGCACAGGTCTTTGGAAGAAGGAAAATCTGGAACCTCAAGAATGTTCCCTGTTCCCTCCATCAGCGAGCGTTATGGACGCCTGGGGGACTTTCTTTCCCATATTCCCCCCTTGCCCGTTAGCATCCCTGGATTTTTCTAGATACATAAGCCCCACTGGCAAATTCCACTGAGAGCCAAAGGCACATGTGCGTTTTGGCACACACACACACACACACACACACACACACCCAGGAGCATGTTCCTGAAAAGCTGCCTGTAAAATAATTTTTTGCAGGGTAATTATGATTCCCCACTGGCTTCCAATAAGATTTCTGAGCCGCTCCCTCTTCGAGATTGATTTTCTTTTTTTTTTTAAATATATTTTATTGATTTTTTTACAGAGAGGAAGGGAGAGGGATAGAGAGTTAGAAACATCGATGAGAGAGAAACATCGACCAGTTGCCTCCTGCACACCTCCCACTGGGGATGTGCCCGCAACCAAGGTACATGCCCTTGACCGGAATCAAACCTGGGACCTTTCAGTCCGCAGGCCGACGCTCTATCCACTGAGCCAAACCGGTTAGGGCTCAAGATTGATTTTCAATATACACCCAAGACTTCAGCTTTAAGTTCCTCTGCCCCCTGCCATTCTCTCTGACAGTTACTTAAACCTCATCTGAAAAGTGAAGAAATGATCAACGAAGCATTAAGATCTCTCCTGCCCTAGTCGGTTTGGCTCAGTGGATAGAGCGTCAGCCTGTGGATTCAAGGGTCCCAGGTTCGATTCCGGTCAAGGGCATGTGCCTTGGTTGCGGGCACATTCCCAGTGGGGAGTGGGCAGGAGGCAGCTGATCGAAGTTTCTCTCTCATCGATGTTTCTAACTCTCTATCTCCCTCCCTTCCTCTCTGTAAAAAATCAATAAAAAATATATTTTTTAAAAAAAGTTCTCTCCTAAGCCTTGGCCAGATAGTTCAGTTAGTTAGAGCATCATCCAGATACGCCAAGGTTACGGGTTCAATACCCGGTTAGGGCACGTACAAGAAGCAACCAATGAATGCATAAATAAGTGGAACAACAAAAAATTGATTTCTCTCTGTCTCTCTTAAATCAATAAATTAAGAGCTGCCTGGCCAGTGTGGCTCAGTGGTTGAGTGTTGACCTATGAACCAGGAATTCATGGTTCCCTTGCCAGTCAGGGCATAGGCCTGGGCAGCAAGCTCAATCCCCAGTAGGGGGCGTGCAGGAGGCAGCCAATCAATGATTCTCTCTCATCATTAATATTTCTATCTCTCTCCCTCTTTCTTCCTCTCTGAAATCATCCAGTCAGGGCACATGGCCCAGTTGCTGGCTCAATCCACAGTGTGGGGTGTGCAGGAGACAAACAATCAATGATTCTCTCTCATCATTAATGTTTCTCTCTCTCCCTCTCTTCTCTGTAATATATATATACATATATATATATATGTATATATATGTATATATATATATTAATTTACAAAATTCTACAAAGTAATAAATTAAAAGCAAAAAAAAATCTCTTCTAGTTCAAATAGTCCAGGGTCTGTAATCAAACTTGTAAATACATTGAAGAGGCTGCTATTTGGAGGAGACATCAGGTACCACCATTTCAAATGCAAATACCCTACATCTAACTTTTGGGGAGGCTGTTTCCCAGGGCTCCAGGGATTTTCGCCCCACTCCCTTAGCGGGGAGCAGCCGCCTCAGATGACTGGCATCTTCGTTTTAGGAGGGTTGGTACTTTCCCTTCTGCTCTCTGCTCCCTCTACCCCACTCCCAGGTGTCAAATTCCAGAGACCCTCTCCACTGAAATAGAGATGGGCCCTGGGACTCTGGGGAACCCTGTATGCAATACAGCTGGTGGCCTAGGGTAGGAAGCACTCGCTAAGAAAAAATGAAATGAGTTGCTAGGGAGGCACTGTGGCTTTGGTCTCTGGCAAAAGAGTTAAGCAAGGGCACGTGCGTCATGGGTCTGTGGTACTGGTCGGACAACTGCCTTTGCAGTCTTTGAACCAGAGATATTATTAGTGCTGATAGCAAAGGGAAATTCCTGCTTAGTGGTGAGGAAAATTAATAGTCCAAGCATTCTTCCATCCTGCATTCTCCATGCTGGCATTTTGATTAAAAAAAATATTGCTGCAGCTGTTTGCATATTCTGGAAGTGTGTGTGTATGTGTGTGGTTTGGTGTTTACAGATTTGGGGTTGTGGAGGGGAGTTTCCAGAGCAACGGAAGTAACTGCTTGTCAGTCAGGGTGCATTTTGAAAATGAAACCCTGAAAGCTGGGGCCCGCTTTGGGCCCGGTCTCTGAGGAGTCAGCAAAGGCCAGAGGTGGCTTTGGCTAGTCGGCTCAGTGAATGAACCACTGATCATTACTACTTTTTTAAATGAATTGACCAAATCTATGAGTTGCTTTCAGTGTCCTGCAGATTCAACCCAAGGCAGGAATGTGGGAGTGGGCATCAAGGTTCTGGCTGCTGATGCACCCTACCAACACACACACACAATGCCCGCACCACATATACACACAATCACATTTTCCCAGGTTGCCAAACCAGAAGAAGGTAACAAATATTTCTCACACACCTACTAGGTGCACAAGGATAGTATGACATAGTCATAAAAGAATTTAGAAGTATTTTTCTTTTAAGATTTCTTTTTTAGTATTTTTAATTTATTT
>NW_006289738.1:35714-37449 GCF_000327345.1 Myotis davidii | reverse complement strand
TTATGCATTCATTGGTTGATTCTTGTATGTGCCCTGACTGGGGATCAAACCCGCAACCTTGGCGCATAGGAATGACGCTCTAACCAACTGAGCTTCCTGTCCAAGGACAAAGAGTTTAGAATTTCATTGGCATGTGAGAACAAGGGGAGAGAAATACAACATAAGGCAGTCTGTGCCAGATGCCACGGCAGTAATACAAACAGAGGATGGAGGGAGGGAGAGTCATCACTCTGGGCTGGGGTAATCAGAGGCGGCTTACTGGAGAGGTGGAAACTGAGGCCATCCTTGAAGGACAGGGAGAAAAACTTCACTATTCAGAAGCTGTGAGGGAGGACATTCTAGATAGAGGAGGGCAAGTTCAAGATGTACTCAGGCTAGGACAAGTCCATCCGTTTGGCTGAAACTTGGGGCTTATGGGAGTGATTTGTAGCCAATAAGCCTGGCTTGGACACCGGTAGATCTGCACTAGAACAAAGGCTATGGTGTCACACAGACCTGTTCTGCCACTTCCTGCTGGGTGACCTTGGGCAAGTGGCCTAACCTCCCTGCAAACTGAGGATAATAATGATGCTTAGCTCTTGAGGCCATTGGGAAGACTAAAAGTCTGACACATAGTAAATGTTCAAAAATGGGTTACAGCCCCAGCTTGTTTGGCTCAGTGGATAGAGCATCGGCCTGCGGACTGAAAGGTCCAGGGTTAAATTCTGGTCAAGGGCATGTTACCTCGGTTGCAGGCTCCTCCCCAATGTGTTTCTCTCACATCGATATTTCTCTCTGTCTTTCCCTCTCTCTTCCACTCTCTGTAAAAATCCATGGAAAAATATCCTTGGGTGAGGGTTTTGTTTTTTTTAAAGGGTTACAAATGCATAAGCTGTCATGAAGGAAAGCTCAAAATATTTAGGGCTGATTCCCAATATTTGAGGGCCAAGGAGGAAAAGCCTCTGATACTTTCCATCACTGTCAGGCCCAGTGGTGTGAGCCTCCATCCCCTCTTGGCCTACACTATCGGACAAGCCTCTTGACTTCCTGCCTCTGCTTCTCCCATAATCATTTTCCTAAATACCACCTTAATCATAGCTGTGTTCCTCTCTGGCTCAAGAACCTTCTATGGCTCCCAATTGCTCACTGACTGAACTCCCTAATAACATGGGGTGGGGGAACAGGAGGCAAGAGCCACCATTTATTGAGGGAAGGAAAGAGCAAAGAGGAGGCCAATGTTAGGAGTTCAAAGGTAAAATATCATCCTCTTTTAAAAGCCCCTAAGCTCTGAATTCACAGAAATCAGCAGGTCCCTGAGGGAGAGAGCAGGACACATCTCTGAAGAGGGCAGGGCGTTCCCCTAGCCTCTGAGGGTGGAGCAGGGACCCGGGGTGGGTGGGACAGTGGAATACCCCTTCTCCATTCCGGAACAGTGTCTACCTGGGCCCTGGTCTCGGGTTTCTGCAGGAATCCCGCGTAGTTCTGGGCGCTGCGGGAAGGGTCTAGGCAGCACAAAGGGCAGAGCGGGCGAATCCGGGTCACATGGGGTAGCCAGGCAGCCTCCATGAATGCTAGGCTCGGGACAAAGGCGGCTAGGGGACAAAGTACAGGGAGACTCTTGAGGAGATAAGAAGGACGGTCCAAGGAAGGGGGCGGGGAGCGAGCACCCAGGAGCCTTGGCTGGCAGCCGAGCTCAGCCCTCCGGGGAGAGGGCGCCCTCGAACCTCTTCCTCTCAGCAGCTGCTGGGATGCGGAG
>NW_006289738.1:31168-34961 GCF_000327345.1 Myotis davidii | reverse complement strand
TCTGCAGGGCCACTACCTGGTCATCAAGGTGCTGGTGGGCGCCTTGGGAGCTGACCCCACGCGCCGTGACCACAGTGGCCGCCGGGCCTGTTACTACCTGCGGCCCGACGCGCCCTGGAGCCTGCGGGAGCTGTCGGGGGCTGAGGACTGGGAGAAGGCGAGCGACAGCGAGCGGGACAACGCCAACAACAACAGCAGTGGCGGCGCCACCACCGCCACCGGGTGGACGCTGCGAAGGACTCTGAACTCACTGGGCGCGACGGCCGCGGAGACAACGATGAGAGAGGTGACGTTGCCCAGCAAGGAGAAGGACTCAGCAGGCAGCCGGATGGCGCAAATTCAAGGTTTTTTTCGCCAGTTGTTCCCCTTCTTCCAGGACCGTTGAGGGCGACGTAGAGGAGAGTGCAGAGGGACACGCCACTGTGGCGAGGCCTCGGTCCTCCCTTGTCCCAGATTGCACTGACCCTAGGGGGTATGCGGCTGAGTGTGCTGGCCTGCAATGAGCAGACCACATCCGGTCTGTCTCAGGTACCTGTCACAAATCTCCTGCAGTCACTGGCCAGGAGACACGGAGACCAGGCGTCCTCTCACACCCCTCCCCCCACCCCAACAAAGAGAGAGCAAAGACCAAGCTGTCCTGGAGCCCAGTCCCAAAAGGAGCTGGAGTTAGGGCCAGGATCGTGGTCCTGCTTGGGAGAGGGAAAGTTAAGCTTCCAGTAGCCATTTCTGATCTGGCAGAAGTTTTGGTTTATTGCTAGAAGAATGAGATAAGACTGTAAACCACTGATGCAGAGTGAGCGCCTAACTGCAGGCTTGATTTGGCTACTAAGGGGTCACTTTGTGCTGCCAGAGTCAGCCCCTGGCTCCCCGTTCCTGAGACAACCAGACCTTACTGGTACTTTTTCAAATGTATCGCGGATGACTTCTTAAGCATATTAAAGTGGAATTGTTTTCCTTTCACATGACAAAGCTGTCCTTTGATTTTTTTTTTTCATTAACCACTGAGGTGGGAGAAGCTTCCTACATTTGCAGGGAAGAGGTCACCCACCCATGGCCAGGAGTTAGTGATCCAGGTCAGGCTCTGAGCCTCATTCTCAGAGCAAATGGCTTAGCTGTGCACTGAGGGAGCTACTTTCACCTTGACTCTGAGTCTATTGGGCTCTTGAGCATTTAGGTTTGGGCTCCAGCACAGTCTCCTCCTAGAGTTGTGTGTAGGGGAAAGAAGGGTAGTAAAAGGGGAAAGCCTCCAGACATACATTTCTGATAATTTGTGGTGAGTCATGTCATTTACCTGGACTTCTGGCCTCCAGTGAGACACACCCACTGGCACTTTTTTCTGAGATAGGACTTTAATCATCATCATTTGCTTTTTTTTTTTACTCCTCACCTGAAGATACGTTTCCATTGATTTTTAGGGAAAGTGGAAGAGAGGGAAAGACAGAAATATCAGTGAGAGAAACACATCAATTGGTTGCCTCCTGCATGAGCCCCAACCAGGGCTGAGGCCAGGGAAGAGACTGCAACCAAATACATGACCTGATCTGGAATCAAATGTGGGACCCTTTGGTCCGCAGGCCAACGCTCTATCCACTGAGCCAAACTGGCTAGGCCCTAGCCTAGCCTCTAGGGCATCATTTGCTTTTTTTAAATTACACTTAATATATAAACTGTAGTTTGAAAAATTGTTCCCAAACAAACTGAGTAGAATACAACACAGTTAACTCGAACTGAGAGGAGGGGAAAGCAGTTGGAGACTAGAGTTGTGTATAGGGGGAAGAAGGGTGGTAAAAGAAAAAAGCTTCTAAATATACATGCTGCCTTAGAGAATATTTTAAAAAAATAGTGCTGCATTCCTGTAGCCCTTGCACTGGACTGGTGTGTTCGAAGCCCTCCCATCTCAGTCCTTAAACACGAGGGAGAAATTGAGTCACTACAGAATATAGAAACTACCCTGTGCCCATTCATTCAGATTTCCATCTCTGCCTGCCTAGTGGGCCTATTTGCCCTTTTTTACTACCCACTCTGTGCCCTCAGACAATCCCACCTTCCCTTAAAAAACCCATTAGATTCTTCTCATCCATGAAATGATCCAAACCCTTCCTATTGGTGTTTTCAGCCTGTCCCAGGTCTCTAGGAATGGCACCTTAAACATATTTATTCCTGGCTTCTGGCATTTGGCATCAGCAGCTGGCATAACTCCCCTGCATCTGTTGTGCCCATTTTTTTAAAGCATACTTTATTTTTTTAATATATTTCTTTCTTTATTTCAGAGAGGAAGGGAGAGAGAGAGATGGAAACATCGATGATAAGAGAGGATCATTGATTGGCTGCCTCCTGCACGCCCCCCAGTGGGGATCAAGCCGGCAACCCAGGCATGTGCCCCGGGCCAGAATCTAACCTGGGACCCATCAGTCCGCAGGCTAATGCTCTATCCACTGAACCAAGCCGGCTAGGGCTTTTGTGCCCATTTTATAGATACAAATTGGCTAACTGATGCAAGACTTTAGTTTCTGTTCCACCACCTCCCCCTTGACAACTGCCAAGGTGGGTTGGGCTTGGTGAAGGCTGCCAGGGCAGAGCCTTCCTGCCACATGGCTGAGTCTGCGGGTTCCTGGCTTGGAGGGAAGATTAGCATGTGCCTTTGCCCAACATTCAAAGGACACTTATATCAGTAGTCTCCTCCCCATAGGCTAAGTGTGAACCTAAACGTCTTAACTATTAGCAGATTTGGGGACCTGAGATCAGCATCCGCCTTGCTCTTTCCAAAATGAAAACCAAGTCAGCTAGAAGATTTGAAAGCGGCTTTCTATAGTTTTTCCTGTAGTCAGCTATTTTTCCCCACAGACTTTTCTCATCATGTGATATTGCCTAGCCTACCTCCTCCATGTAAAATTGAGGTTTGGCTGCAGGGGACGTACTCCCATTCTGAAAACTCTCCATGCCTAACATCAAGCCATTGGCATTTCTGGTATGCTTTTCGAGGCAAGACTGGTATGCTTACCCCAAGAGAAAGAATAAATTCCCTGAGAAACTTCTTTCCTGGGAAGCAAAACGGAGTTGAGCAGATGATGCGAATCTGCATTCTAGTGGGGCTTGCAGAGGAAAAAGGAGACGGGAAGTAAGGCTGTGAGGTGTAAACATGGGGGGAAGGGTGCTGCTCAGAGGGCAGGGCCTTGGCCCAGGCTGAAAGGTGCTGGAAAGGCTTTCAGGGAAGAAGGTAATTCCTGATCTGAGGCATGGGTGAGTGGGAGATGGTCAGTGAAGGGGGAGGGGCCTCCTGGCAGAGCCAGTGGAGTGTGTAAGGGCCGGTACACCAAGTACCAGGAAATGTAGGTCAGCCTGTTTGGCAGGAAGGTGGGAGCTACGGAGTAATTAATGGCAAAGCTGGAGAAGTGGGTGGGGGTCCAGATCGATGAGGGTCTCATAGGTCATACTAAAAGAAGAACATTGGTTTTCACTTAAGGTACCTGGGAGCCATGGAAGGTTTCTAAGCAGAGGAGAAACATGAGGTTTTACCAAAATCACTCTGCCAGTCATGTTGAGGATGGATGTGCTAGATGATGGGGAAAATGAATCACACAAGCAGTGTTTCTGGAGAAAACCTTCAAGTAAAGTCATGCTTCAGCAGAGAAGTTCAAAGACCCCCACAGAGGTCAGTGCTTTCAAATTTCTCTTTCTTCTCAATAGACTTTGATCTAATAAATCTTATTTCGAAGCCCCAGGTGTAAAACTGACAAATTGAGACTAGGTTGCTGAGCTCCCCATCCCCCGCCTCTGTCTTAGACAGTAACAT
>NW_006289738.1:28192-31122 GCF_000327345.1 Myotis davidii | reverse complement strand
TAGGGAAAAGCTCTCAGCCTAACCTGTGTTCCATCCTGACTGCTAACTAGCGGCTTTGAGCAAATCACTGTCTCTCTCAGTTGCAATTTTCTTATCAGCAAAATGGGAACAATACAATCTCCCTTGAGGTTTGCTCTGAGGATTGGAGATAATTGCAAGGTCTAGTACCTGCAGGACACACAGAAATAGGAAACAACAGCTATTGTTTGGCAGAATTGAAAGGTGCACAGCAGGCTTTTGTGGTGAAACTATTTTACCTGCTAGCCTAGTCCAGGAAGGATCTGTGGTTACCTGTATCCCACCTCTAAAATGTGTCCGCATTGCTTGCAAGTTATTTCCTCCCTGTGCCAGTTGAGTGGCTTTTTCTCAAAGGAGATGTTGGTTCCTCTGCTGATGTTCTTCACAACCTACATTCTTTTACGTTAGGCACAATTGTAACAAGCTGCCTCACCTTGTTCTAGGCCCATAGAAGTAACAGCAGCAACTTAATAAGTGCCCATCAAATAATAAATAGGTTATATATTGTTTCCAGATAAAATCATAAACTGGGCCCTAGCTGGTTTGGCTCAGTGGATAGAGCATCGGCCTGTGGACTAAAGGGTCCCAGGTTTGATTCTGGCCAAAGGCACATGCCCAGGTTGCAGGCTTGATCCTGAACAGGGGACATGCAGGAGGCAGCCGATTAATGATTCTCTCTCATCGATGTTTCTCTCTCTCCCTCTCCCTTCCTCTCTGAAATCAATAAAAATGTATTTTTTAAAAAAATAATAAACTGGAGTCAGAGCTAAACCTGAAATCCTCTGTAGAGAACAAAAGTATACAAGTCCGTTATCTCCTGACCCTATAATCTGTGAAAATGCCTTCCTCCCATTCCAGTCAACATACCCTACATTCCACACTCAGCCTCCATGTCTTCTATTTCCGTTTATTTTAATGAAGGAGCATGCCTGTCTACTTTCAAGATGTAACTCATGCTGTCAACCCATCTCCTCCAAGAGCTTTATTCCCTCAATCCCTTTCCTGTATCTTCAAGCTCACCCTCAATTTAGTTCAGTGCAATAACATTTATTGAGTGACTAATATTTATTGAGGCTCTTTGGGTGATAAACAGGCTCAAGTTTCCCCCAGCCTTCTGGCTTAATCTTATGACTCTCTTCTCTTCACAGCCAAGCCTCTCAAAGAGGTCTCCTCCCCTCTTTACTCACCTCTTTTTTTCTAATTCCTTTTTTATTGATTGATTTTAGGGAGAGAGAAACATTGACTTATTCTTCTACTTATTTATGCATTTATTGGTTGCTTCTTATAGGTGCCCTGACCAAGGATTGAACCCACAACCTTGGCCTATCGTGACAATGCTCTAACGAACTGAGGTACCAGCTAGGGCTTTCCTCACCTCTTTTTTAAAAATATATTTTATTGATTTTTTACAGAGAGGAAGGGAGAGGATTAGAGAGTTAGAAACATCGATGAGAGAGAAACATCGATCAGCTGCCTCCTGCACACCCCCTACTGGGGATGTGCCCGCAACCAAGGTACATGCCCTTGACCAGATTCGAACCTGGGACTCTTCAGTCCACAGGCAGACGCTCTATCCACTGAGCCAAACTGGTCAGGGCATCCTCACCTCTTAATCGCTCCTCAACTCTATGCATTCTGGTTTTTGCCTCCATCATCCCAGTGCAATTGCTTCCTCAAAGGTTGCCTATGATGAACTTCCATCTGCCAAATGCAAGTCCTTATCTTAGTTCACTTCTTGGCCCCACTAGTCAATGTTGGTTACTTCTTCCTTCTTGAAACCTTCTTCTTTAGTCTTCCATGGCCTCCTATAGCTCTAGTTACTGGTGTTTATCAAGCTGAAGTCCAGAAACTTTTCTCTTCAGTCTATATTCTCTCCCTAAGTCATTTCATCCCTTCTCTATTCACCCTTCCTCACTCTACTCCATCCACACAGTCAGTCCTTCTTGCTGTTCCTAAAAAGAGCCACGTTCTTCTGAACTCTGGGATTCCTACATGCTGTTCCCTCTCCAGAAACACTCTTCCCTCTATTCCTTGCCTCCCCCACCCGCTCCACACCTGGTCCATTCCCCCTTATCCTTCAGATGTCAGTTTAAATGTCACCTCCTTAGGGAAGTCTTCCCTCCCCTCAGGCAAGGTTAGCACCACACCTGATCAGCTCTTCAGTCTTTAACACACTTGAAATTATTCAAGCAGTTATTAGATTAATATCTCCCCTGCCCCCACTAGACTTAACTTCCATAAGGACAGGGACCAAGTCTGTCTTATTCACCACAGTATCCTTAGTTCCTGGTAGGTGGAAGGTGTTCAATTAATAGGTATTGATTGAAAATAGAATCATAGATTTTACCTCAAAAGCACAGAAACAAAGAGCTACGTCACTTGGCTAGGCTACAGTCCCACTTGGGGACCACCCACACCTGTGAGGACCAGTATGCCCTTCCTGAAAGCCTGCACTATTAATTCCCAATCTGCCTAGTCTGGCCTCATCATTGCAGAAGCCAATTCCTTGCAATAAATCACTTAATATATATATTTCTGCTGGCCCTGCCTCTCTGATTGAACCCTGACTCATACAAAAAGCAACCATGTTGCCCTAAACCAGCGGCTCTCAACCTGTGGGTCGCGACCCCTTTGGGGGTCGAACAACCCTTTCACAGGGGTCGCCTAAGACCATGGGAAAACACATATATAATTACATATTGTTTTTGTGATTAATCACTATTCTTTAATTATGTTCAATTTGTAATAATGAAAATACATCCTGCATATCAGATATTTACATTTGCTTTCATAACAGTAGTGAAATTACAGTTATGCAGTAGCAACGAAAATAATTTTATGGTGGGGGGTCACACCAACATGAGGAACTGTATTAAAGGGTCGTGGCATTAGGAAGGTTGAACACCACTGGC
>NW_006289738.1:23287-28117 GCF_000327345.1 Myotis davidii | reverse complement strand
AATCAATAAAATGTATTTAAAATATATATATATGTATTTTTTTTAAAAAATCCATGAAAAAAAAAGCAACCATATTCTTCCAAGATGATAAGTTTGTGATCAGATTAAAGTTTATTCAGATGGAACACACCTAATAACATTCCTCAATAAAAGGAAACAAGATTGGTTGAGGACCGGAGGTGGAGTTGTTGCTCCAAAAGCTGGAAGGGACCATGGCCAACAGTGAGCGCACCTTCATTGCCATCAAGCCTGATGGCGTCCAGCGCCAGCGTGTGGGAGAGATCATCAAGCGTTTTGAGCAGAAGGGATTCCGCCTTGTTGCTATGAAATTCATGCAGGCTTCAGAAGACCTTCTCAAGGAACCCTACATCGATCTGAAGGACCGCCCATTCTTTAGGGGCCTGGTGAAATACATGCACTCAGGGCCAGTGGTTGCCATGGTCTGGGAGGGGCTGAATGTTGTGAAGATAGGCCGAGTGATGCTTGGGGAGACCAACCCAGCGGACTCCAAACCTGGGACCATCCGAGGGGACTTTTGTATCCAAGTTGGAAGGAACATTATCCATGGCAGTGACTCCGTGGAGAGTACAGAGAAGGAGATTGGCTTGTGGTTTCAGCCCGGGGAACTGGTAGATTACAAGAGCTGTGCTCAGAACTGGATCTATAAGTGATGTGAAAGCTGCCCACAGTGCTTTCCCCACTCCATTTCCTCTCCCTCCCACGGCAGGGAACCAGACTGTAGCTGATCTACTTATCTCTGAGAACTTCCTTCTAATCTGGAGGGACACTCTTGGAGCTGTGAGTGTTCCCTGTACAGTGCTATATGCTACCGTCAGATTAAAATGTTTCACCCTAAAAAAAAAAAAAAAAAGAAAGGAAACAAGATTCCTTGGCTCCTTGGAGAAATGGCTGGTTCTAGGACTAGAGAAGTAATAAATTATAACAGAAAGTATAAAATAAATACCCATAAGTCCATTTTGATATAAAGAAATGATAGAATAAACAAACAAATAAATAGAGAAGCAGAGTCAAATCTCCCAAGCAGAAAAATTCCAAATAATTTATGGAGATACTCCTCTGTTAAACAGGGGAGTGTAACTCCCCACTCCTTAAAGAGAGCTACATGACTTGGGGTGGTGAACATACAATATACAGATGATGAATTCTAGAATTGTATACTTGAAACCTATATAATTTTATTAACCAATGTCACCCAATAAATTCAATGTGTGTTTTTTTAAAGAGAGTTACACATTGTAACTTCCTTCCAAAGAGTACAGTTGGGAAGGGAGAAGAATGAGTAACCTTACAGTGGAGAAAGCTGACCAACACTACTAGAGCCAGGTGAACAGGCCAATATCAAATCATGTTGATCATATGTACCCTTGATATGATCTGATAAGAATGGCACTTTATGCCGAAACCGGTTTGGCTCAGTGCCTAGAGCGTCAGCCTGCAGACTGAAAGGTCCCAGGTTCAATTCCGGTCAAGGGCATGTACCTTGGTTGCGGGCACATCCGCAGTGGAGGGTGTGCAGGAGGCAGCTGGTCGATGTTTCTCTCTCATCGATGTTTCTAACTCTCTCTCTCTCTCCCTTCCTCTCTGTAAAAAATCAATAAAATATATATTTTTTTAAAAAAGAATGGCACTTGACCTCTGTGATCTTCCTTCCTAAAACTTATAACCTCAGTCTCATCATGAGAAAAACATCAAACAAAATCCAATAGAGGGGCACCCTACAAAATATTTAACCAGTACCCCTCAAAATTGTCAAGGTCGTCAAAAACAAGGACAGTCTGAGACACTATCACAGTCAAGAGGAGCCTAAGGAGGCCCTGGCTGGTGTGGCTCAGTTGGTTGAGTGTCCTCCCATGCACCAAAAGGTCGCTGGTTTGATCCCCAGTAAATAAATACATTTATTTTTTATTGATTGATTGATTGATTGATTTGAGAGAGAAGGGAGGGAAGGAAGGAGGAAGGGAAATTTGTTGTTTCACTTATTTATTTTTGGCTGATACTTATATGTGCCCTGATTGGGGATCAAACCCACATCCTTGGCATATCGGGGATGATGCTCTCACCAACTAAGCTACTTGGCCAGGGCAATTTCCCCATTTTATAGTCCAGGAAACTGAGACTCAGGGAGTGTAAGTGGCTTGCCCAAGGTCTCACAGCTGGAAGGTGATGGAATCAAATGTTCCAAGCCAGACAGTCTGACGCCAGAGTCTGAACTCTTAACTCCTTCACTCTGCTCTATAAGACAAAATCCCTGGTCTTGTTCTGACTCATCCCTTCCCAACCCTAGGGAGCTTTGATCCACTGACTATTTGAATGTGCCTGTCTTCCTACCTGTCCCTCTTTGTCTCTGTACTTCAAGTCATTATGCAAACAATCTGTCACTCCCAGATCAAAATAAAACCCCTCCCTTCACCCCACAGCTACCTCCAGTTCTCTCCTGACTTGCATATCCACAACCCAACTGTTTATTGGACATCTCCAACTGGAAGTCTCACAGCCATCTCAATCTAAATACAACTGACCCTTGAACAATGAGGAGGTTAGGGGCACCTACCCCTGCACAGCTGAAAATCCGCGTGTCACTTTTGACTCTCCAAAAATTTAACTACTAAGAGCCTGCTGTTGACTGGAAGCCTTACCAATAATATAAACAATTGATTGATACGTATTTTGTACATTGTATGCATTATCCTATATAATAAAAGGCTAATATGCAAATCTACCCAACAGCAAACGACCGGTCGCTATGATGCACACTGACCACCAGGGGGCAGACGCTCAATGCCTTTGTCAGTGCTAAGGAGCAGTGAGCAGGTGGGTGGTAATGAGTGAGGGGTCCCGGACTACGAGAGGGCACAGACCAGGCTGAGGGACACCCCCCCCAGCAGTGCACAAATTTTGTGCATTGGGCCTCTACTATATTATATTCTTACAATGAAGTAAGCTAGAGAAAAGAAAGGTTTATTAAGAAAATCAAAAGGAGCTCTGGCCAGTGTGGCTCAGTTGGTTGAGCAACATCCTATGCAACAATAGGTCCATGGTTTGATATCCTGGTCAGGGCACAAGCTCCAGCTGCAGGCTCAATCCCCGGTAGGAGGCATGCAGGAAGCAACCAATCTCCCCCCCCCCTTTCCTCTCTCACTAAAATAAAAAAATAAAGTAAACATTTTAAAAAAGAAAATCATAAGAGAAAATACACCTATAGTATTTTTTAAAATATCTGCAAATAAATGGACCCCAGCTGGCCACATGCCTGGGTTTCGGGCTTGATCCCCAGTGTGGGGTGTGCAGGAGGCAGCTGATCAATGATTCTCTCTCATCATTCATGTTTCTATCTCTCTCCCCTTCTCCCTCTCTGAAATCAATAAAATAAAATTTAAAAAAACAAATGGACCCCCACAGTTCAAACCCATTTTGTTCAATAGTTATTTGCACATCCAAAACTGAAACCTTGATCCTTCCACCCTCCCACCAGAAAATTATTCTTCTCATGGTCTTTCCCTCTCAGTAGATTACACCACTGTCCACACTGTTGCTCAAGTCAGAAACTTGGGCATCGTCTTTGCAAACTCCCTTACTCCTCCCCTAGTCAGTCAATCACAAGTCTTGTTGATTCTACTAAGTCTCTCTTATCTGTCCATTTCAGTCCATCTCCACTGCCTCTGCCCTAGTTCCAGTCACCATCATTTCCCACCTAGACTACAAACCACAGCCTCTTACTAGTCTCTACTTCTAGCATACCATGCCCCACCCGCAACCAGCCCGATCTCAGCAATCTGCTGCTAACCTCAGTGATTTCTTATACCCAAACTGGAGAGGCCACTATCCAATTCCAAACCCTTCAATGTTTCCTTGGGTCTCAGGGTAGAATCCAAGCAAGCTCCCTCTCAAGGCTTAAAGGCTCCCTATGATCTGGCCCCAACTTGTCTCTCCAGCCTCATCTTCTCCACCCCCCTTACTAGTTTCCTCTAGTCTAGGCAGTTTCTCCCACCACCCTGTATGTTCCCTTTCTACACTGCCAACTCACAGAGTGGCTTTCAGTTCCCTAAGTTTCCCAGCTTTCTCTTTACTGGGCTTTTTTGCAGTCCACTTCCTCCGTATAGGATATGACGTATGCCATATTCCACCCCGCCCCCAGACCTAATTCCTCTTCAGCCTCAGGGCTCAGCCTGCCCCCCCCCCCACACCCGTTGCATGCTCAGAGCAGGTTCCCAAGGACCTATGCCATCCTTACCATAGCACTCAGCACTAGGGGTGCAACTGTCTGCACGCTCGCCTGCCCACTGTAGACTGTAAGCCCATGAAGATGAGAGCTCACTACTGTAGCCCAGCACTCCTGCACTGTGTCTGCCCTGTAATCTATAATGGGTGTTTTTGGAATAAACAAGTGCAAGTTGGAGGTAGCTGACCTTGAATTTATATCTACAGGTCAGGCTTTCTGATTAAACTAATAGTTATTGTTTTGTGGCTCATTCACCTTCTGTTCCCATCCTCCTCCCATTGGTGAGCCCTGTGAAACACTTTTTCTAATAAACACCATATCAGACACACATTTAGAGAATTATAGATGGGCCATTAGAGGTTCATGATTTTAGAAGCTACTTCCGCATTTCAAATGGAAGAAAACTGAAGTCCCAAAAGCTGAAGTGGTTTGTTAGTGGCAGTCTGACTGCATCTAGAAATATGTAAGTTCAGAATACTTCCCTTGGGCCCTATAAATACTTCTCTCTCATTGTGCTTATAATACTGTATGATAATGGTCTATGTGTAAAACTGGGACTCAGCCTCAGATTTCTTCATTCCAGTACTCTT
>NW_006289738.1:20296-23259 GCF_000327345.1 Myotis davidii | reverse complement strand
CCTCTTATACCATGCTGTGACACATTAAAGATGACCATGAGTTCTTTGATACTTTTCCCAATGACAGGTGGGATCTATATCCCCATCCCTTGAATACAGGTGGGTTCTGTAACTGCTTACTTAGATCAATACAATACAGCAATATATATATATATTTGGCAGCCCAAGCTGAAAATGAGAGATCCCTTCTAAAAATTTATTAAGAATTTCAAGGGGAGCTTCAGTCACCCACCAGTCTGAAAACAGCCCTCTTCCCCTCACCCAGACTGGCCAGGCACCACAGTGGGGACCCCCACCCTGAAGGGGGTGTGACCAGATGCAAACAACCATCATCCCCTCACCCAGGCTGGCCAAGCACCCAAGCGGGACCCCCACCCTGATCCAGGACACCCTTCAGGGCAAACCAGCTGGCCCACACCTGTGCACAGGCCTCTATCCTATATAGTAAAAGGGTAATATGCAAACCTGACCCTAACAGCAGAAAGACTGGAATGACTGTTCACTATGACACACATTGACCACCAGGGGCCAGACGCTCAATGCAGGACTGCCCCCTGGTGGTCAGCGTGCTCCCACACAGGGAGTGCTGCTCAACCAGAAGCCGGACTCACTGCTGGTGAGCGCAGCAGCGGTGGTGGGAGCCTCTCCTGCCTCTGTGGCAGCACTAAGGATGTCTGGCTGCTGGCTTAGGCCCGCCCCCCCCACAGGGACATTCCCCTAGGACTCCCAGACTGCAAGAGGGTGCAGGCCGGGCTGAGCCCCCCACCCCCACCCCAAGTGCACTAATTTCATGCACCAGGCCTCACTATGTTGAACACCTGAAACTAATATATTATTGTATGCCAACTTAATATTAATAGATTTTTTTAATGTCAAGATGGCAAAATCAGGGCATCAAACTAAGTACAGGGCCCTGTGTGGCTGCACAGGTCACAAGCCCATGAAACAGGTCCTGGTGTCAGTTTCAGGCTCCAGGTTTTAAGAGACTGGCAGCTTTCAGTTCCTGTCTCTTGGGACACTCAGTCAAGCCAACTGCCATGTAAGCACTCAACTGCCTTGAGCTGAGATCACCACACCATGAGAAGCCTGAGTCACATGGAGAGGCCTTGGTGGATGATGTGCCATCTGGAGAGAGACCAAGGAGCACCAAGGTGCTCAGCACATGAGTGAAGAAGCCATCTTAGAAGTGGGTCCTCTAGTCCCTGCCACCCAGCCATGGCCTGCCCAAGTTCTTGACCCACAAAAATGTGATAGAAACAAAATGTCTGTTTTAAGCCACTACATTTTGGGATAGTTTGTTACCCAGTAATAGATGATGAAAAAATATACTGTCTCTAGTGTTCTTCAAAATGTCAGTTACTAAGTCCTGACAATAAACCAAACTTTTTTATTTATTAACTAGAGGCCCAGCGCATGAAATTCATGCACGGTCAGGGTCCCTAGCAGCTGCCACCTGCCAGCTGGCCTGGGCCTCCCTTCCCCAACTGCTGGCTGCTGGCTGGGACCTTCCTCCATTCTGCGCCGCCCCCTGGTGGTCAGCACACATCATAGCAAGTAATCAAACTCCCAGTCAGTCGAACTCCCTAGGGGACACTGCATATTAGTCTTTTACATATATAGAAGATTTATTTTTGTTAATTCTCACTTGAGGATATTTTTTCCATTGATTTTTTTTAGAGAGAGAGAAAGGGAGAGGGAGAGACACAGAGAAACATCAACGTGAGGGAAACACATTGATTGGTCACCTCCTGCACAAGCCCTGACCAGGGCCTGTGCTGGGGAGGAGCCTGAAAGCGAGGTATGTGCCCTTGATTGGAATTGAACCTGGGACTCTTCAGTCCACTGACCGATCCTCTAGCCACTAAGCCAAACTGGCTAGAGCAAACCAAGCACTTTTAACACACTGTCTCATTTAATTGTCACAGCCAGTCTGTAGCACAATATTACTATATTTTTAAAATATATTTTTTATTGAATTCAGAGAGGAAGGAAGAGAGAGATAGAAACATCAATGACACCCTAGCCAGTTTGGTTCAGTGGATAGAGCATCAGCCTGTGGACTGAAGGGTCTGGGTATGATTCTGGTCAAGGGCACATACCTAGGTTGCAGGCTTGATCCCTGGCCATGGTCAGGGCTTGTGTGTCTGTCTCACATCGATGGTTCTCTCTCACATAGGTGGTTCTCTCTCTGTCTCTCCCTTGCCCTTCCACTCTCTCTAAAAACCAATGGGGCCCTGGCCAGTCTGGCTCAGTGGGTAGAGCATCAGCCTGCAGACTAAAGGGTCCCAGGTTTGCTTCCAGCCTAGGGCACATGCCCGGTTGCAGGCTCGATACTCCCTAGTGGTGGGCTTGCAGGAGGCAGCCAATCAATGATTCTCTCTCATCATTGATGTTTCTCTCTCCCTTCCTTTCTTCAATAAAATATATATTTTAAAAAAGAAGAAGCAGAACAACAACAACAACAACAAAGTTGGAGGTATTATTCTACCTAATATCAAACTATACTAAAGGGCTATAGTAATCAAAACAGCCTGGTGCTTGCATGAAAACAGACATATAGATCAATGAAATAGAATAGAGATCCCAGAAATAAACCCATGCCTTTATGGTAAATTAATCTGTGACAAGAATATACAATAGGGGCAAAGGACTTAAATAGACACCTTTCAAAAGAGGACATTCAGAAAGACAAGAGACATATGAAAACATGCTCAAAGTCACTAATCATCCGAGAGATGCAAATCAAAACAACAATGAGGTACCTTCTCACACCTGTCAGACTGGCTATCATCAACAAATCAACAAACGACAAGTGCTGGAGAGGATGTGGAGAAAAAGGAATACTTGTGCACTGCTGGTGGGAATGCAGACTGGTGCAGCCACTATGGAAGACAGTATGGAGTTTCCTCAAAAAGCTACAAATGGAACTCCCATTTGACCCTGTGATCCCACTCCTAGGAATA
>NW_006289738.1:0-19889 GCF_000327345.1 Myotis davidii | reverse complement strand
AAGAAGGAAACCTTCCCACACCAGACACCAGAATAAACTAAAAATGGGTTAAAGACTCAAATGTGAGACTCGAAATGATAAAACTCCTAGAAGAAAACACAGGCAATAAACTCTTTGACATTACTCTTGGTTATATTTTTTTGGATATGTTCAGTGGAAAACTCAGCTTGTACTGCTTTATACCCCAAATGGCTTCCACACTCCTGTCTGCACATAGCCTTATTTGATTCAAAGTCTTTCATTTTTACTCAAGAATGAAGTGTTTTAAGAAACAACTATCCATTGCCCTGACTGGTTTGGCTCAGTGGATAAAGCGTCGACCTGCGGACTCAAGGGTCCCAGGTTCGATTCTGGTCAAGGGCATGTGCCTTGGTCGTGGGCACATCCCCAGTGGGGAGTGTGCAGGAGGCAGCTGATTGATGTAGGCAGCTCATCGATGTTTCTCTCTCATCAATGTTTCTAACTCTCTATCTCTCCCCCTTCCTCTCTGTAAAAAATCAATAAAATATATATTTTTAAAAAATGATATGTCTGATTAAGGGTTAATATCCAAAATATATACCGAACTCATATAACTTAACACCAAAAAACAACACAAACCCAGTCTGATTCAAAAATGAGCAGAGGTCCCTGGCTGGGTAGCTCAGTACTCCAAAGAGGACATAGAGATGGTCAACAGACATATGAAAAGATACTCAAAATCAGTAATCATCAGATAAATGCAAGTTAAAACCACAATGAGAAATCACCTCAAACCCATCTGAATGGCTATCATCAATAAATCAACAAACAAGTGTTGGTGAGGATGTGGAGAAATGGGAACCTTCATGCACTGTTTGTGGGAATGCAGACTGGTGTGTGGAAAACAGCATGGAGGTGCCTCAAAAAATTAAAAATAGAACTGTCATATAACCCAGCAATCCCACCTCTGGGTACTTATCCAAAGGAAACAGAAACACTAATTTGAAAAGATAATATGCATCCCTATGTTCATTGCAACATCCTATATGATAAAAGCCTAATATGCAAACTGTCTCCTTGGGCCGTCGTTTGACTGGGAGTTTGACCGCTCCCTATGACGTGTGATGACCACCAGGAGGGGGGGGGGCATGGAACATGGTGGGTGTCGGTGATGTGCTGCAACCTCTCATCAGTTACCTGGGGGCGGGGGTGATGGGGACGAAGTTGTGGTGAGAATGTGGGGTGCCTGCCACGCCACTCTCACTCCCCCTGCTACCCTCCCCCAGGACACCAGGGCTCATGTGCAGGGGAAGCCCCCACGCTCAGGTACCAGGCGCCCACCCCGCACCCGTGCGGCATCTCCTGGGTGAGCCTGGCTGCAGCTACTGGGACTGCAGGGGCTGGTCGGGCTCCCTGTGGGTTCATGCAGGAGCTGGTCTGCGAGGCCAGCCAGGAGAGAGCATGCTGCCTGCCCGGCTTCTGTGCGGCGTTGCTGCGTGGTCCAGAGGCCCATGCTGCGCCCCACCTCACAGTGTCCAGCCACACTTGCCGCATCTCCATGTGGGGACTCAGGCGCCGTGACTTAAGCAGAGGGGGGGCATGTGGGGACCCAGGGGCCCAGGTGCTGCCCAGGGCCCAGAGGTCAGCTGGGATCTGCCCTTCCACACCAGACGCTCGTGCTTCGATCACCAGCCAGGCCTAAGGACAACACCCATGCTCGAATTCTGTGCACTGGGCCTCTAGTCATCTATAATAGCCAAGATATGGACATCTAATTATCCATTGATAGACAATTAGAAAAAGAAAAGGTGGCATCCTATATAATAAAAGCCTAATATGCTAAGTGTCTGACCGTTCGACAGTTTGACCAGTCACTATGATGCACACTGACCACTAGGGGGCAGACACTCCAACCAGTAGGTTAGCTTGCTGGGGTCTGGCCAATCAGGACTGGATGAGATGGGCCGGACGTGCCCTGGAGCCCCCCTGGAGCCCTCCCGTGGTCCCTTTCCAGCCCCGACTGTGCACTGGTGGGGGCCCTTGGCCTGGCCTGTGCCCTCTTGCAATTCAGGATCCCTCAGGGGATGTCATAGAGCCAGTTTCAGCGTGATCCCAGCAGGCCAGGCTGAGGGACCCCACCGGTGCATGAATCTACACTGGGCCTCTAGTATATATATATAATGGAATATTTTAGTATTATGTGATATTGGAATATTATTCAGCCATAAAAACAAATGCAATCTGCCCAGTCTGAGTGGCTCAGTTGGTTGAGCATTGTCCCATGCACTGAAAAATTGCTGGTTGCAGGTTTGATCCCCAGGGGAGCATGCAGAAGGCAACTGATCAATTTTCTCTCTCACATCAATGTGTCTCTCCCACTTCCTCTCTCGAAGCATGTCCTCTGGTGAGGATTAAAAAAAAAAAATGAAATCTTACCATTTGCAACAACATGGATGAACTTAGAGCAGTGATGGTGAACCTATGACACGCGTGTCAGAGGTGACATGCGAACTCATTTTTTGGGTTGATTTTTCTTTGTTAAATGGCATTTAAATATATAAAATAAATATCAAAAATATAAGTCTTTGTTTTACTATGGTTGCAAATATCAAAAAATTTCTATCTGTGATACGGCACCAGAGTTAAGTTAGGGTTTTTCAAAATGCTGACACGCCAAGCTCAAAAGGTTCGCCTAGGCAGGGGTGGGCAAACTTTTTGACTCAAGGGCCACAATGGGTTCTTAAACTGGACCGGAGGGCCGGAACAAAAGCATGGATGGAGTGTTTGTGTGAACTAATATAAATTCAAAGTAAACATCATTACATTAAAGGGTATGGTCTCTTTTTTTTTTAGTTTTATTCATTTCAAACGGACCGGATTCGGCCCGCGGGCCGTAGTTTGCCCACGGCTGGCCTAGAGCGTACTATGCTAAGTAAAATAGGTCATACAAACACCGCCCTGGCCAGTGTGGCTCAGTTGGTTGGGCATCATTCTGCGCACTGAAAATTTGCCGGTTTGATTCCCAGTCAGGGCATATGCCTGGGTTGCAGGTTTGATCCCCAGTAGGGGGTATGCAGGAGGCAGCTGATCAATGTTTCTCTCTCCCTCTTCCTCTTCTTCTCTCTCTCTCTCAAAATCAATAAAAACATTTTTTTAAAGACAAAATACCATTTCACTTATATATACACAACCAAAAAATGAACAAACATGCCCTAGCCAGATTGGTTCAGTTGATAGAACGTCGCCTCGCAGACTGAAGGGTCCCGGGTTCGATTCTAGTCAAGGTCACGTACCTCAGTTGCAGGCTTGATTCCCCCCGCCCTGGTCAGGGCCCCTTGTGGGCAGCAACCAATCGATGTGTCACTCTCACATCGATGTTTCTCTCTCTGTCTCTCCCCCTCCTTTCTGCTCTGTCCAAAAATTAATGGAATAATATCTTTAGGTGAGGATTAACAACAACAAAAAAGAACAAACAATGCAGAAACAAACTCATAGATACAGCGAACAAACTGATGGTTGACAGATGAAGGGGGTGGGGCTGGGTGATAAAACATAAAGGGATTAAAAAGTACAAATTGGTAGTTAAAAAATAGTCATGGAGATGTAAAGTACATCATAGGGAATATAGTCAACAATATTGTAATAATGTATGGTGCCAGGTGGGTACTATAACTATATATGGTGTCAGGTGAGTATTACATTTACTGGGGGGGGAATCACTTTGTAAGTTATATAAATGTGTAACCACTATGCTATACATCTGAAACTAACATAATATTGAATGTGAACTGTAATTGAAAAATTAAAAACAAATTAAAGATTTTTTAAATTGATTTTTAAAGTTGGATAGGAAGAAATCATCATAACTGTGAATAAAATGCATATGGAAGTTTCAGTAATACGCAAGTGCCGGAAGCCAATTCCAGCATGTCAGCATGGGCTGAATCATCTGGAGTAGTAAAGGCATTTCCCCAAACCTGAAAAGGGATGATTGCTTGCTGCCAGACAGCTCAGGGCATCTTAATCTACCTGTTATTGCCTCTTACTGGCCAAACACCTGAACAGCCGCAGGCTAATTTTCTCCAGACAATGGACTCTGTATATGAAACCCTACCCCTCTGAAGTGTATATTTCTGCCTTGCCTCAGGACAATTTGTGTTAATAAAAAGCATTGGGTCCTGAGATGTGGAGATCTTAGTTCCTTTTAGCTAAGCTCCGACCTCCAAATGCCTTCAAAATTATGCTTCGTCTCAGGACTCTTTAAGTTACACACAGCCTTTCTCCAGATTGCTGAACCTTTCTAGATCCCGGAACAAGAACCCCGGCAATCAAGCCCACAACCCGGGTATGTGCCCTAACTGGGAATTGAACCAACAACCTTCTTGTACATGGGACAATGCCCAACCAACAGAACCACACGGGCCAGGGCAAAAACTTTAAATATTTTTTAAAAAAGAAAATGCATACGTAATCAATTTAATCCTTGGGTGTTTGATTGGCTATTTTGGTTTTTTTTAAGTAAACATTTTGTTTTAGATTTACAGAAAGGTTGCATGAATATTACAGAGTTGCTATATACCCTGTACGGTTTCGCCTATGGTTACTTTCTTTTTTTCAATGTTTTCAATCACAACCTCTACCCTGTGTTATTTGGAACTCAATTATAAGGGCTCCCTCCAGAAGGAGCAGCTTCAGATAAGACTCAGAGGAGTTCCTGAATCTCTGGAGCATTTGATTGTAGCTTGGATGCCTATCTTTGCAGTCCAAACCCAAGAATTTTTTAGCTCAAAAGGGTATGTCTTTTTCAAATCCCACAGCTCATCGGCCTGTCTAATTTGTTTCAGGATTCTCTCTTGTTTATTTGACATGTTATCTTTCCCATGTCTTGGTATTCCTGGAAGCTTCTGAAAATACCCACAGAAAAGCAAACTTAAACAAAAACCAGCAGAAAGACCTGCAGAAAGCACTGGGTGAACACTAGTAAAAGGAAGAGATAAAGGTCCAGAGACATAAGGTATTTCTTGAGGCAACACCAGGATTAGCACACAGGTCTGGTTTCCAGCTCAGAGCTCCGCTGGAGCAAATGCTCTTGGGGATGCCTGTTCAGCCCACATGCCTGGGTTGCAGGCTTGATTCCACACTGCTCTCTCTGGAGACCACCCAGCCCACCCACAGAGCAGTCATGATTATACAGGACCCTGCTCCCTCAGCCACAGCTGACTGGGCCATTCAGGCTCACCCTCTCATGATAATGCTATTGGGATTCAGTTATTCCCACCCATTCCCAGGGGCCAGCTAACCTGAGACAGAGAGGAGGCCATGTTTGGCCTTGTGCTAGAGGAGACGAGGCTGGTCTACCAAGTGGGACAAGAGTAACGTGGACATGCAGAAAGAAGCTGTAAGAAAGGTCCTAAGGGGGAGAGCAGCCTGCCTGGCTTCTCAATGGCTTCAAAGCCCTAGTTTTGGCCTTTTGAAGCTTGGCTGCCCCCTTCCTTGGGTTCCGCGAGACATCTATGAAGGCTTATATTAGATTCCTCTTTTGCTTTAAAAAACAAAAAGCAATGGGCTGGCCAGCATGGCTCAGTATCAACCTATGCACCAGGAGGTCTCTGTTCGATTACTGGTCAGGGCACACGCCTGGGTTGCAGGCTTGATTCCCAGTGTGGGACGTTCAGGAGGCAGCCGATCAATGATTCTCATCATTGATGTTTCTATCTCTCTCTCCCACTCTGAAATAATATATATGTATATGTATAGAGAGAGTGAGCGCACGCAACATATATGAATGGCTCTATTCTAACACCGAAAGTTAATTTTCCTGTTCTTTAAAAAATGTTTTTCAGATTATAAATATACTCATTGTAGAAATTTCAGCTTTCTTTTAATTACATACTCTTTAAAAAGTTTAAAGACAAGATACCATTTCACTTATATATACACAACCAATAAAAACATTTTTGGTGTATCTATACAGCCTAAGAAATACAAAAATGAAACCTAAATCATCTGTAATGAGATGCATACATGTTTGACAAGCGATATGTACAAAGATGTTCACAGCAACACTAGTGATAAAAGCCCCAAACTGGAAACTATATAAATACCTATCAACAGGAAAATAAATTGTGGTGTATGCACACACTGGAACACTATGCAGCAATGAAACCGATGCAAACTACACACAATCACTTGGGTCAATATGTGATTATAGTGAGCAAAAGAAGACACAAGTGCAGTTTAGTTCATTTATAGAAAATGTAAAAACAGGCAAGAGTAATCTATGCTGTTAGATGTTAGGATAGTGGTTACACTTGGGGTAATAGTGACTGGAAAGGGGACACAAGGAGGGGCTTCTGGGATACTGATCATGGTCTGTCTCCTGATCTGGGTTGCAGCGATGCAATTGGATTCACCCTGTGAAAATATATCACGCTATACACTTAAAAGTGCACTTTCTGTATGCATGTTATAATTTTAAAAAAAACTTTAAAAAATAGCTTATAATTCCAGTATTGATAGCAGTGAGGTTTTTCATTGAAGAATGTTAACTTAACTTTCCCTTTTTATTTGCTTCTAGAAAATGACTCTGGCCAGGCCTATGTTGCTGATGTTTTTCTCACTTCCTTCACTACTACTTTTTTATTGATAATGGATATTTTTCCCATTGCTTTTTAAGGAGTGTATAAGGAGGGAGAGAGAAACATCGACGTGAAGAGACATCGATTGGTTGCACCCTCCCAACTAGGGCTGGGGATTGAACCTGCAACCCAGGTACACACCCTTGACCAAGAACCAAACCCAAGACCTTATGATGTGCAGGCCGATGCTCTAACTACTTAACTACACCGGCCAGGGCCCCTCACTGCTACTATTAAATGCAACTGACTCTATGAAACATCTGAATTAACAGCCCTTCTGGAATCAATTATTCAAATTGATCAAGGGAAGTTTCACTTAGGGTCAGGCTGAGAGCCGCATCCGGTCCTACTTGCTGCTCCTGCCAGTCCCCATCAACAGCCTTGGACAAGCAGCCTGTCAGTGGGCACCATTTCCGCCTAATTTCTCCCATGACAAACTGCCCCTCCCCACTATCCTTGGTCGCTGTGTCTTACTTCTGCTTTATCCAGCATATAGCACATGTCTGCAGAGGAGGGATCCACATCAACCTTCATCCTGCTCACTCCCCATTCCTCTTCTTTTCCTAGCCAGACACTGAATCAAGTGCTTTAGTGCATTATTACATTTCATGGTCATAGGCCTCTGAGGGAGGTCCCACTAGCCTCATGCTGCAGGTGACCCTGAGGCTTACAACTGGTGAATAGTGAAGATTTGAATCTGCCAACTCTTGACCACTCTGGTGCTGCCTGCTTCTCAGTAAGCCATCATGGAATCACCACAGGGGTGACTGCATTAGCTTACAAAAGCTGACATCTTATACTGCTCTTCTTGTGGGTAAATATAAATCCACTTCTCCCTTCAGGAAGCACAGACCTAGTTCTCCACATGAGGAAACTAGTATTAGCAATTGTACAACCTAGTGAGAGGCCACTGGAACCAGAACCTGTGTCCAATTCCCAGGCTCAAAAGAAACCCCTTATATACAGCCAACCAACACTGGTACCCAAGTTCCTTTCTCTTTCAAATCTAATCTTACCTATTCAAGGTTTGTAGAGAAAGCCAGTGTTCTGGTAGGAGGAGTACAGATAGGGCTGGTCCCATACCCATGTGTGGCAATTAGTCAGGAATATATCCGCTTTAGAGGTCCCCTGAGGAGCAAGGGGTCCCCAGCCACACGCCAGGAGCCCAGCCCAAAGTTCCAATGCTGGAAAAAGAAGTCTCCATAACTTC
This sequence comes from Myotis davidii, assembly GCF_000327345.1. Taxonomy (NCBI): domain Eukaryota; kingdom Metazoa; phylum Chordata; class Mammalia; order Chiroptera; family Vespertilionidae; genus Myotis; species Myotis davidii. Next base: position 12,080 of record NW_006289738.1, on the reverse strand, counting down.
TGGTTGTGAACACCAGCGGGGATTTTGGCTGAGTGAGACAGAGGGCTGCTGGAGTCACAGGCATTCCTCTTAAATGGCCCATACACACTGACTTACTAGGGACTCACTTTCTTTGAGCTGTAGCAGAGGCCACTGTTCCTTTGCTGGACCCTCCCCCACACAACCAACAGGCTGGCACCACATCTGAGTCTCCATCAACCTGGCTAACAGGACCTAACTGATGGAAAACTTCCCTAACCTGGTGAAAGAAATAGACATACAAGTCCAGAAAGTAGAGAGTTCCAAACAAGATGAACCCAAATAACCTTATACCAACACATGTCACAATTTGCAAAGATTAAAGACAAAGAGAATCTTAATTTCCCAGGCAAGAAAAAGCTAGAGCTCATCACCACTAAACCAGTATTATAAGAAATGTTAAAGTCCTGGCCAGTGTGGTTCAGTTGGTTGGCCGTCATCCCGTTCACAAGGTTGCAGATTCAATTTCTGATAGGGGACATGCCTGGGTTGGGAGTATGCAGGAGACAGCCTACCAATGTTCCCACTCCCGTCCCCTCTAAAAATCAATTTAAAAAGGTTAAAGGGTCTTCTTTAAGAAAATAAAGACCAAAATACAAGTCAAGGCCCTGGCCAAGCATCCCAATTGGTTAGAGCAGTGGTCGGCAAACCGCGACTTGCAAGCCACACGCGCTCTTTGGCTCCTTGAGTGTGGGCGCGCACGTACAGTGCGACTGAAACTTGGTGGCCCATGAAACTTCGTGGCAGAAGTCGGTTTTTGACCTCAGCAAACGTAGCTCAATCAGATCGAGGGCGTTTTTAGCAAAGGCCAGCTTAGGAGTGCCCTAATTAAGTTAATAACAATGTACCTACCTATATAGTTTAAGTTTAAAAAACTTGGCTCTCAAAAGAAATTTCAATCATTGTACTGTTGATATTTGGCTCTGTTGACTAATGAGTTTGCCGACCACTGGGTTAGAGCATCATCCCAATAACACCAAGGTTGTGGGTTCAACACCTCCAATCAGGGCACATACCAGAATCTGTCACTTCCTCTCTCAAAAATCAATTGATTAAAAAAAACCTATTATATAATATATAAATCAATTGGCAATAAATACACACCAACAATTACTTTAAATACAAATGGATTAAATGCTCCAATCAAAAGACATAGGGTGGCTAAATGGATAAGAAAACAAGATCCTTAAACATACTGTCTACAAGACACTCACTTCAGATCCAAAGACAGTGAAAGTAGAATGAAAAGATTATCTCATGAAAATGGAAGAAAAAAGTTGGGATAGCAATACTTATACCAGACAAAATGGACTTTAATTAAGGCTGTAATAAGACACAAAGAATTCCACTTCTGGGTATTTACCTGAAGTAACCCAAGACAGTAATTTGAAAAGATATATACAACCATAAATGTTCATTGTTGCCTTTATAATAGCCAAGACATGGAAGCAACCTAAGTGCTCATCAATAGACAAATGGATAGCCGAAGCCGGTTTGGCTCAGTGGATAGAGCGTCGGCCTGTGGACTGAGAGGTCCCGGGTTCGATTCCGGTCAAGGGCATGTACCTGGGTGGCGGGCACATCCCCGGTGGTGGATGTGCAGGAGGCAGCTGATCGATGTTTCTCTCTCATCGATGTTTCTAACTCTCTCTATTCCTCTCCCTTCCTCTCTGTAAAAAATCAATAAAATATATTTAAAAAAAAAATAGACAAATGGATAAAGTGGTGCCTACATACAGTGGAATATGACTCAGCCATAAAAAATGCAATCTTGCCATCTGCAACATGGATGGACCTAGAGTGTATTGTGCTGAGTGGAATAAGCCAGAGAAAGACAAATGGCATGATTTTAAGTGTCAAATCTAAAAAACTAATGACCAAAACATACACTCGGAAAACATTTTAATGGTTGCCAGATGGGATGGGAGGTTGGGTGAAGTATAAATTGGTAGTTACAAAATAGTCATGGGGAGGCCCTAACCAGTTTACTCAGTGGATAAAGCATCGGCCCTTGGACTGAAGGGTCTCGGGTTTGATTCTGGTCAAGGGCATGTACCTTGGTTGCGGGATTGATTGGGGGTGTGCAGGAGACAGCTGATCGATTCTCACTCATTGATGTTTCTAACTCTCTATCCCTCTCCCATCCTCTCTGTAAAATGTTAATACCAAAAAGACAAAATATTCATGGGGGACCCTGGGCAGGCAGGTCAGTTGGTTAGAGAATTGTCCTTATACACCAAGGTTGTGGGTTTGTTCCCTAGCGAGGGCACATACAAAAATCAACCAATGAATGCATAAATTAAGTGGAACAAATCAATGTTTCCCTAATAAAATAAACCTTTAAAAAAAGTTGTTTAGAAAAGTCATGGGATTGTAAAGTGCAGCATAAGGGATGTTCTAATAACTATGTAGTGTCAGAGGGGACTAGATTAAGGTGATCATTTGGTAAATTACATAAATATGTAATCACTATGTTGTACACCTGAAACTAATATATTGTATATCAACTGTAACTGAAAAATAAAAAAATAACTCTTTAATAGAATAAATTTGAGTAAAGAATTGCTTCAAAATTTTGTCCTACTAAAAAATAATACATTATTTTTTTAAAAAATCATTGGTTTTTAATATTAGTGCTATTTTACATTTTTGCAGATCTCTTTAATATTTGCCCTAACACTAGACAACTAAATTCTCTTATTTAATCTTGCAGTCTGTTGTGATGTCATGTAGCCTCAAAACTGCTGATACATCATTATATACTGTTTAAAAGTCAAGCTCAAATTAAGAGAACCTGAGGGAAGTGAATGAGCCCTTCTTCCAGCTGAGATTCAGACCCGAAGAACTCCCCTTTCCCTCCTGCAGTTCCACCCTAATTCCAAAGCTATAAGGACACTTGCTACTTCCCACCTTCTCCAGACATTTGACATGGCCCGCATAATGGCCTATTATTAGCCATTTGCATATTAGACAAATCCAACTGATTAATCCCAAGTGCTTAGAATAGTGCACAGCACATTAATATCCAATAAATTTTATTTCTTTAGTGTCAAAATATATTTTTTCAACCATTTAAAATTGCAGAAATCTAGTTCATAGGCCATACAAAATCAGGCAGCAGACCAGTTTGTCAACCTCTGGTTCAGATGATTCCTACTTGTATTGAGGAAGAGCAGATTAAGATGCTGTTCATTTTAAAAAGAATGTGCTACCCTCAGGCACGAGGATAAAAAAATATGCTCTCCTCATAACAGGAAGTATAAAAGCCACTAGCCACACAGAGCTATTTAATTACAATAAAAATTTAGCTGTGTACAGGCTCTCGGTTGGAGTGTCGTCCCATGCACCAAAAGGTTGTGGGTTCAATTCCCCATCAGGGTGTGTACAGGAAGCAACTGATTGATGTTTCTCCTTAAAATCAATAAAAACATATTCCTGGGTGAGGATTAATAACAATAAAATAAAACAAAAATTTAAAAATCCATTTCTTACTCACATTAGCCATACTGAAGTACTTAGTAGCCAGAGAACACTTGTGTCATTCAATACAAACCAGAATACAACAGCAGTTTAAAAGAGCTCACATTTATTACTGAATCAGCCTTCTATTTCAGGAGGGAAAAATCAACAGAGCAAAATCACAAGTTCATTAATCTTCCAATTAAAATGCCCCAACTGTCCAGACAGTAGCATCTTTTCAATCATTTACGGGTGTAGGCAACCTGGATACAGCATAAATATGTGAGTCATCTCTCGTGTGACTTCTCATAGGCCCAGTTTGGTTCTTCTCCAATGTCTCCTCTTTGAGTTGTACCTACACAGAAGGAAATTCCAAGTTACAAAAACAGTCTGACCTCAATTTAGCTGCTCTCATTCACCACAAACTTTGCCTTTTCATGTACCACAATATCCTTGAAAGGTAAAGGGTCCGGGCTTTTCTTTCCGTTCACAAGTTTGGAGCTCTTTTTGGAGAGTAAAAAATGATTTGCTAGATGTTTAAGAACTAGTCAAATCAAATTTTTACCTCTCAAAATGATTCCAGGGTATGAAGACACTGGTTCTTATGTGGTACTGAAGCGGTGGGGAAGCTCTCCCCTCCCCCAAGTGTACGCTCACCCAACTTTGATTCAATAGACCTGAGGCAGACTTAGACAGAGACATGTATATTTTGAAATACATCAAAAACAGTCATTCCTACATAATGGGTCACACACACACACACACACACACACAGTTCCTGCATAATTTTTACAATATATCAACACTCTCTCTCACTTTAATAGCAAGAAAAGTGATTTGCAGAGCTAAAGCCATCTCTGAACTGTCCATGTAAGCCTGTCATGATTTTACCCTCATAAAGGCAAAATCAAAATGACCAACACAACATTTTCTTTCAGTAGGATAATGGCAGTACGTCCACAAAATGAAGCACTGTAATTGCAACCTGCTTTCAATACACTAAGTCTGAAGACAGCTGAGTCCACAGAAAAATAATTCTACTGTGCCAATTCTCTGGACCAAAAGGGTGCAATGATAAATATAAAATACTTCCCCAGCTCTAGGAGTTCACAGAGCAAGACGCTAATATTGATAACCGCAGGCACCAAGCTTCACATACATTTCTTTCAATCCTTACAACCCAAAGCAGGTCCCACCACCATTAGAGAAACTGATGTTCATGTAGCTATGTTAAAAAAAGGGGGGAGGGGTGCTTTACTATGAATGCCTGATGTTCTCAACAGAAATCCATCAAACTTGTAGAAGGGCTGAGCTGCCAAACAAACCACTTCACCAAGTGCCTCAATGCTCTTTTCTCAGTACTGTATGATGGCAACGCCATGTGCTTTAAATTCTAGTTGCACCTGTAACAATGAGATATCCCCCATACACATTAATATGCATAAATAATAAAGACTACCGTTTATTACCAAATATACCAAAAGCAGCAAAGTGGTGGCATGTAAGGCTATAGAGGGTGGCGATTTTCACATGGTGCTGTTAAACACACCGCGCTGTCACTGGCAGTGAGCCTTTGGGTAAATCTCATTGATTTTTCTTCCCCTTCCAGACCTATCTCCAAAAACAAAACAAATAAAAAAAACACAACAAACAAATAAAAAAAAAAACACCTATCTCAAGGTCCACTGGGTCTCCAAAAAGCAGTGGGGTTGAAAGGCATGCAGGAGTTTTAAGGCCTGTTTTGCCAGGAATTAGCCTAGATGATCTGGGATTGGAAGTACTTTGTAATAATTCTAATAATGTCTATTCTTCCAAAGCCATCAATTCAACTACTTCTGCAGTGGAGGGCAATATTCCAATCTTTAAAAAAGATAAACACTTCAAAGATGGATTAGGGAAGCATCATGGTCTTCCCTCCTGGGCTGTGCAATGACATCGCCTCCCATATTATGTTCTGGCCCAGTATGAAGACAACTAGGAAATTAACAAATATTGGAGGAGTGTCTACTAAGCCCAGCTGTGGGCTGGGTCATGTCCAGAAATCCAGAGGAAGTACATTAAAAAATTTCAGAGTGGTGGCACAGGATAAATTGGATTGCATACAAGTTTTAATTATTTATGACCCCAAAGCAATCTTAAATTTAAAAACAAAAACAAAAACATAGGAGGGTAGTGTCCTTACCTGATTTTATTACCAGTTTTCATCCGAATCCATTGGGGAATGGGCCGATTCTGCTTTTGTTTCTTGGCCAGGAACCTCTTGATCCTGAAAGTCTTGTGGGAAGACTGGGAAGGATATGCAATCAACTTAGAAATATCAGAACTTGCTCAAAATATTCAAAGTCAAGAACTCCCTCAATCCAACAAACATCTAAATGCTCAATATTTACCAAAAGCAACCCCCTAAACTCCAAAACCATCATGTCCTTTGTTTCGTTTCTCGCAACTTCTCTGCAGGCAGGGACCTTAATTCCCATTGTTAAAAAGTCAGGAGGTATGTAACCTGCCCCCAAAGGAAGCATATTAATGTGCAGAGATGGGATTCAAACCCTGATCCTTTCTGTTGAGTCTGGGGTACCCCAAGTCCTCTGGAGGAGGACCACATCAGGGATGGTGAGAGCTGGGGAACTAGGTTTTCAGGAAAGAACACAGCTTTTAGTAAACTAAATAATGTGTAACTTGCAAGTCTGTAAGTCTCAGTACCCTTCTTTGTAAAACAGGAGTATCCCCTCATTCAAGGCTCATTACAAAAGTAATGAGGATTTACACAACGTTCCCCATTCAGTAGATCTACTCTAACCCGCTGATCATTTTGATATTAATTCTAACTCTACTTAAAAATGCAACTTTTCCAAGGATGATTATCCCCACTTCCCTTTGCAGCTTTTGGCTTTCATGAAGTACTCGGGTCACCTAACCCCAACCGATGTCCCGGACCCGCCCCGTTTGCAGGACACCCTGGAGGAATAGCATGAACACTCCTCTAAAGTCTGGCGCTTGTGGCCCAACACACCTTTGCATATTAGGGGCCATTTTAAAAAAGGCAAAGACTACACCCATCTCCCAGTTCTCGGTAGTAGTTGTAAATTAAATTTTCCGTCAACCGTTAAAACTATAAAACACCAAATACGGATCTTCTCCATACCCAGAAGCCTATGCTCAATTTAAACTTCTCAGGGAACCGTCACAGGAAAAACCCAAACAGTGACTGTCCGCAATGGGCATCTTACGAAGAATGCCCAAATGGCAAAGAGGTTCGTTTCACAGCGTCCTTGCTCCAGGAGCTTCCATAGGGTAAAGCTCAAGTCCCTGGAATGACTAAAAAAACTCCTGGAAGCTCAAAATGTGGTAGGCTCCTGGCCGCCAACTTAAAAAACTTTACGAAAACCAGCAGCCCCATTCTATTCTCGATGCCAGGTCCGTGTCGTAGGCAGCCAGCCGTTGGGCCACGATTGCTACGTCGTCCCCCGCCCCCCCCACAACTTCTCTCTCTGCCCCAGAATCAGTTCGCTCGGGCGACGGGAAGCAGAACCCACTCGAGGCGGCGGCCTGGCGCACAGGGCACCCCAGTCAGACCTCGCAGCGCCAGGCAGCCCGCCCCTCCCCAAGGGCTAGATTGCTTAGTAGTTTCCCGCCAGGCCCGCCGACTGGAGCAGGGCCCAAACTCGGCCTTCCCTGCAAAAGGCCTCGAAAAGGCCCCCGCATCTCGGCGCAGCCCGCGGCGCAGGCCAACTCGCGGGATCTGAGAACTTGGGGAGCCTCCCTCACGCGGATGGTAAAGGATGGACTTACCATGGTGAGGCAGAGGCGAACGCGCGCACCTCGATGGCGGAGAAAGAGAGAGAAGGAAGCGGAAGGACGTATTTAGTGGCACTGACGGGGTGGGGCTATGGGGACTGAGGCGGTGCATTCACCACCCTCTCCGGGCGGGCCCTCCCCTCGCGTGCTCCCAGAGAGCTGTGGGAACGCGGGCTCGGCCCTGGGAAATGCAGTTCGCTTTGCGCGTCTTCTGTAGGTGGGTTCCTTGGAGTCCTTCAGTGTGCCGGGGGCACCTGTTTCGTGGGTGAGGATGGCAGCGATCATAAACACCTAAGCAGAAGCGCTGGGAGGCCGAGGGAGCGGGGTGGGTGGGTCTCACTCCTAGGGCTGGGGGAGGGACGGCAAGTCTGAGCGCCAAGGGTTTGCGCCTGCGCTTGGGCTGGGAACGCCTTTGCTGAATTGTTTGAAGTGCAGTAGACCCTGGGACTATACGGTTTTAAACTGTGTGAGTTCACTTACCCTCTGGATCCCGGGTTTCACATCCGCGGACTCAACCAAAACAGTATTTTCCACCCGCGGTTTGGAATCCTATGGTGCAGATGTGGAGGGTCAACCTTATGCATTGGTCTGGGACTGTATGCATTGTTCTACGGCGTAAGAATCTACGCCATTTTATATGAGACTTTTATCTGTGGATTTTGGTATGGGGGCAGGGGTCCTGGAACCAATCCCCTGGTGGATACCATAGGGGAACTGCCTTTTGGAGATTCAAAATTTATGCGTGGATTTTTTTTTTTTTTTGCATTTTAAAAGAGTTCACATTTATTACTGAATCAACCTATTTCAGGAGGAAAAAAATCAACAAAGTTGTACCTGATTTTATTACCAGTTTTCATCCGAATCCATTGGGGAATGGGCCGATTCTGCTTTTGTTTCTTGGCCAGGAACCTCTTGATCCTGAAAGTCTTGTGGGAAGACATGGTGAGGCAGAGGCGAACGCGCGCACCTCGATGGCAGAGAAAGAGAGAGAAGGAAGCGGAAGGACGTATTTAGTCTATGCGTGGATATTTGACTGCGTGGGAGTTGGTCTAACACTCCCCACCCCCCCACCCCCTGTTGTTGAGGGTCAACTATAGTGGTCACCTGGCTGGGTGGTGGTGGAAAAAGCAGAACAGCTGGGCAGGGGCTGGACCAGGTGTGCCCTGTAAGCCTACAGACTGCCATAGAGCTGTCTGAGCAAAAGGTTGTCAATCAAGGTTTTAAGGTGAGAAAGTTCTGGACAGAACCATTTTCTTGGTTGCTAGGAAGCCCAGACTGGCTTTGTAGTCCACCTTTGGCAAAATGTACAGGAATGAATGGCAGCATTTTGGATGTTAACGTTCCATTTTCATCTTTTCCCATTTAAAAACAAAGGTAGCTCAGTTGGTTAGAGCATCATCCTGATATGCCAAGGTTGTGGCTTCCATCCCTAGTCAGGGCACATACAAGAATCAACCAATGAATGCATACATAAGTGGAACAATAAATTGATGTTTCTCTTTCTCTCTAAAAATTATAAATTAAACTAAAAATTATTTTTTGTTAACTTATAATGCTATGTGAAGATTCAGAGTCACTGGTAGGATATCTTAAGCAAATTGTAAGCCATGAGTCAATATATACCCTACATATACCTCAACAAGCTCAGTAAACATCAGCCATGATTTCTTTCATTCCTTGTATTGTAACAGGTCAAATAGTGTGTGTGTGTGTGTGTGTGTGTATACTATATATATAATTAGAGGCCTGATGCACAAAATTTGTGCACTTGGGAGTTCCCTCAGCCCAGCCTGTGCCCTCTCACAGTCCGGGACACCTCGGGAGATAACGACCTGCTGGCTTAGGTCTTCTCCCAGGTGGCAGAGGGCCCTGGCCTAATTAGCATATTACCCTTTTATTAGTGATATATTTGTGTGTGTGTATGTGTGTGTGTGTGTATGTGTGTGTATACATATAGCTAATATGCAGTGTCCCCTCGGGAGTTCAACTGGGAGACCGGGAGTTCGATTGCTCACTATGATGTGCACTGACCACTGGGGGCAGCGTGGAATGAAGGAAGGCCCAGGCCGGCAGCCAGGGAAGAGAAGCTCTGGCCAGCAGCTGGAAGGCCCTGATTGGTCCTGATCTCCATCCAGGCCTAGGGATGCTACCCATGCACAAATTTTGTGCACCAGGCCTCTAGTTTTAGTATAAAGTTAACACATTTATATGGGTCTACAGACAAAACCAGAGATGAAACATTTACAGTGGTCCAGCTGCTACCCCAGTCTCTCCCCCTTTGTTCCCTCCCCATAGGCTATTTTTCCCCATAGGTAATTTTTATTAGTCGCTGATTTCTCCTATTGTTTCTTTTTGAAAAATATCTGAGTCTTTTCATTTTCATTTAATTTCAAATATTAATATCTATTTTAGAATACCCCCGCCCTTCCTAAGCAAAAGTAGCATGAGAGAACTTGTGAGGTGGAGAGAAGGAAAACCAAAGTGGCACACAGTAGTTGGCTTAGAGCACAGGAATTGAGGAGGTTGAGCAAGCAGCCATCTGCAGAGAATAAAGGCATTTGGATAAACAGGAAAAGATTTGGAAGATATATGTATTCACTTGAGAAAGTGAACATCCTCACTATGTGTAATATTGGGATAGATTGGGCATAGAGGATTGGGGGAAAAGGTCTTCAGAGAAGGGGCTGCTTGAGGGAAATCCTGGCCACGAATAGGAGAAAGCAGAGAAAGGGAGTGAGGGAAGGCTTTCCAGAAAGAGGAAACTATTTGCAAAAGTGTAGAGGCTAAGAGCACGTATCTAGACCTTCCCAGGATAGGCTTAGGAGTCTGAGCTTTATCCTGGAGGTGAACAACTGGCAACATCTTTAGCAGAATAATTTTTTGCTTAAAGCCATTTAATATAGATGCCCACCCCTGATTCTTTCTCTTATACCCCTATTTCAATCTTGTACCCTAGCAGTGGTTCTCAACCTTCCTAATGCCGCGACCCTTTAATATAGTTCCTCATGCCCTAACAGGTTTGGCTCAGTGGATAGAGCGTCAGCCTGCGGACTGAAAGGTCCCAGGTTCAATTCTGGTCAAGGGTATGTACCTTGGTTGCGGGCACATCCCCAGTAAGGGGTGTGCAGGAGGCAGCTGATCGATGTTTCTCTCTCATCGATGTTTCTAACTCTCTATCCCTCTCCCTTCTACTCTGTAAAAAAAGAATAAAATATATTTTTTAAAAAAATACAGTTCCTCATGTTGTGGTGACCCCCAATCATAAAATTGTTTTCGTTGCTACTTCATAACTGTAATTTTGCTACTGTTATGAATCGTAATGTAAATATCTCATATGCAGGCTGTATTTTCATTGTTCGCGACCCACAGGTTGAGAACCACTGCCCTATAGCAACAATTTCCAACCTTTTTCACGTCAATAATTACGAAAATTCTGTGGCAAACCGAAAAATGTATTTTGCAGATCTGACAAAAAAATAAATAGGTATATTTTTTATTCATTCATACTGGATGGCTATTGTATTGGTTGTTTTTTGGGGGGGTTTTGTGATTAATCACTATGCTTTAATTATGTTCAGTTTGTAACAATGAAAATACATCCTGCATATCAGATATTTACATTCAATTCATAACAGTAGCAAAATTACAGTTATGAAGTAGCAACGAAAATAATTTTATGGTTGGGGTCACCACAACATGAGGAACTGTATTAAAGGGTCGCGGCATTAGGAAGGTTGAGAACCACTGCCCTAAACAATGTTTGCTCTCTTGTGCTTTTGGAGCCCTTGGGATTCTTGTTGCTCAGGGCTTGCTCTCTTGGCTCCCTGGCATTCTCCCATGGGGACCCACACACACAATGGACTAATGGACTGCAACTAGCCTGATGCTGGACTGGACGCTGCTCCAACACGGAACAGAAACTCTGGACACCAGCTCTGATTTTAGCTCTGCTGAAACCCCAGCTACACTTCTTCTATGACTAGACTAAGGGAAAGGAGACCATGGAAACCCAGGGATATAATTCCACAGAAAGAAAGTTTTCTTCTTTTTTTTTAGATATGTATTTATTGCCATTTTATTATTCATAATTTTGATATTATTTTCTTAAAGAAGCATTTCATACAATGATGGTTTGGCGATGATGAAAAGTCCACTCTTTTTTTTTTTCTTTTCTGGAAAGAGTTCTTTATCTCTCTTTTGATTCTAAATGATAGCTTTGCTGGATAGAATAATCTTGATTATAGGTCCTAGCTTTTCATCACTTTCAAAAATTCTTGCGAATTAGATTAAGGGAAAGAAGACCGTGGAAACCCAGGGATATAATTCCACAGAAATAAAGCTTTCTACCATATCACATCCTCTCATGCAAGTCTCAGAAAATCTCTTTTCTCAAGATACTGCAAGGACTCCGTCCCCAACAGCAACAGAGGGAGATGAGGCACATTTTTCTCAGGTACATTAGGTTATAATATGAACTAAGGGCTTACTCTTTTTGCCTCTTTATGCATTTATGCATGGGTTATATATTTGATTTGTTTATTATGGATTTTCTGCCAGCTTTGAGGGGGGTGAATAAATTCTAAGCTAATTGGGCTTATACAACAAATTATTAAAAATAGAAAATTTTATATGCTTATTACTACACTAACTTAGCTATCCTTCTTATAAACTGAATTTCAGGGGAGGGGAGTTGTAGATTCCTATTTAAACTATTGCTATCTTAGAGGTCCCTGAGGTTAACTAAATTTGGTATTTTAGAATCATTTGTGAATATGTTTTTTTAAATTTTGTTTTATTGCTTAAAG
>NW_006289737.1:0-262 GCF_000327345.1 Myotis davidii | reverse complement strand
ATAGTCTATATCATTTTCAGTCCAATTTCTCTCATAATATTTATGTTATAAATTGTCTAATCATTTTTCTAATTTAGGTCTTTAATCATTTGTTACATATACTAGAGGCCCAATACATGAAATACATGCACTAGTAGGCCTTCCTTTCCCCAGCTGCCAGCACCAGCTTCCCTCTGGGACCCGGGACCAGGATCCCCCACACACACTCCCACCCACCCCACCTGCACCCACCACCATCAGGAGCCCTGGACCCGGGCATCCC
>NW_006289736.1:0-351 GCF_000327345.1 Myotis davidii | reverse complement strand
GCTACATCTACACAATGGAATACTATGCCCCTAAAAAAAAAGGAAGGAAATTTTACCCTTTGCAATAGCATGGATGGAACTGGAGAGCATTATGATAATTGAAATAAGCCAGTTAGAGAAAGATAAATATCTCCTGATCTCGCTCACATTTGGGATATAATGGTCAACATAATTTGATGAACAAGAATAGATCCAGAGACAAATGGTAGGGGAGAGGCAGGGTTAGAGAGCAACTAAAGTATTTGTTTGCATGCATATTAGCATAACCAATGGAAACAGATGCTGGGGCGGTGGGGGCTTGCTCATGGTGGGAATGGTTGGGGGGGGTGTCAATTGGGGAAAAAGGAGACA
>NW_006289735.1:52207-52623 GCF_000327345.1 Myotis davidii | reverse complement strand
GGAGGAAGCCAAGCTTCCTGCCTGCCCTGGCTGTCTGTGGGCTCTGCTCAGGGCTACAAAATTTCAATTATAGAATATAAATAAATCCCAGACACCTGCTTCCAGCCGCCCTGGCCTCTGCTCAAGGAGGGGCTGAGATCCTGGGTTGCCAGGGGCAACCCGACCTGGGCTCCACTCAAGGCTACAAAGTTTCAATTATAGAAGATAAATAAATCCCAGGGAAAAAAAGAAAAAAGAAAAAAAGGAGAGGCTGGGAGCTTGGGGCATCGGGGTGCATGGCCAGCCTGAAAATGGCCCTCAGCTCCTCACCCAGGCTGGCCAGGCACCCCAGAGGGGACCCCCACACTGAAGGGGCTGTGGCCGGCCTGCGAACAGCCATCAGGCCCTCACCCCGGCTGGCCAGGCACCCCGGGGGG
>NW_006289735.1:36193-51778 GCF_000327345.1 Myotis davidii | reverse complement strand
ATATATATATATATAAAGTCTATGCTGAGATCAAGTTTGCCAGGAGGTTTAAGATATAGATTCAGGGGAGAGGACCCCTCAATGCCAAACCCCACATTTCCTTGCCTCTCCCCACAACATAAACACAAACTCCCATCTTCCTTTACCTGGAAAATCTGGGTCCTTTCTCTAAATGTGAAGTCAATGCTAAGCTGAGGATATTGAGGAAGAGAAGGAAAGAGGAAGTTAGGGGAGAAGCTGCACAAACTTGCTCATGTAAGAGACAAGACCACCTTACTATCTATAACAATTTTCTGCCCTTTTTTGACCTTCCTCCAGACTTGGTGCTGGTGGATTCTATCATTGGTGCACATATTGGGCCCTTCCACACATATTCAGGCCAAGTAGAGCCAGTAAAATACTGGATTGTTTTGTAGTTCCAAACAGGTAGCCCAGTATCGATCACAGTCAGGTCCTGATATTGGCCTAACCAGAGTTCCTCCCAATAGGTCCCAGAGATAACACACCTGGTTGTGAGCTTTAGAACATATCATAGCATGACCCAATGATTTCACAAACAATACACCCAGAGGGAGATCTTCGTAGGCACCCGACCCTGATGGGGAAATTCTGCTTTATTGGGTCAGACCCTTCATAGCAGCTTGTACACTGTGGTTGATGTTTATCCTCATAGTCAGCCAGCATGAGGATCAATTCCATGCATGGATGGCCAACAGCAATCAAGACTCAACTACAATAAGATGACTCACTTATTACACACATGGAATATTCCTGGGGACACCTAGCTCAAGTGATCAGGGAGACTGTGCCACTGAACCACACAGGATACCAACTATGTATGATCAGCATACCAAGACTGGGAGACATAGCAGAACTACCAAATACACAGACACAAATATAGAGAGGCAGCCAAGTGGGGAGACAAAGAAACAAGCTCCAAACAAAAGACTGGGAGAACTCACCGGAAAAAGAATAAATGAAATGGAGGCAAGCCATTTACCTGATACAAAGTTCAAAACAATGGTTATAAGGATGATCACAGAACTTAGTGAGAACTTAAATGGAGATATAGCAAGCATAAAAAAGATATAGAAACCATAAATAAGAAGCACTCAGAAATGAAGGATACAATATCTATAATGAAGAATACACTAGAAGGATCAACAGGAGATTTGGTGAAGCAAATAATCAAATCAGTGATTTAGGAGGCAAGGTAGCGGAAAACATCCAATCAATGCAGCAAAAACAAGAAATAATTATTAAAAGTGAGAATAATTTTAGGTATTTCTGTAACATTATAAAGCATAAAAACATTCCCATCATAAGGATACCGGTAGGAGAAAAGAGAGAGCAAGAGATTGTTAACCTATTTTTAAAATTAATGACTGAAATCTTTCCTAATCTGATGAAGAAAAAGACACACAAGTCCAGAAAGTGCAGAGAGTCCTTAACAAAATGAACCCAAAAAGGACCACACCAATGTGCATGATCATTTAAATGGCAAAGCATAGAAACAAAAAGTGAATCTTAAAAATAGCAACAGAAAGACAGTTACTTATTAGGAAGCTCTCATAACACTGCCAGTTAATTTCTCAATAGGAAGCTCTCATAACACTGCCAGTTAATTTCTCAATAGAAACTTTCAAGGCCCAAAGAAATTGGTCTGAAATATGCAAAGTCATGAAAAGTAAGGACCTAAAAACAAGATTACACCACCTAGAAAGTTCATAATTTAAGATTGATGGAGAGATAAAAGGCTTACCAGGGAAAAAAAGCTTCAGGAGTTCATCACCACCAAACCAGTATTACAAGAAATTTTTAAGGAACTTCTCTAAGAAGAAGTAACAATTGTTTAAAAGCAACATAGGTATAAATTTTTAAAATGTCAATAAGTAAATACTTATCAATAATTAATGTAAATGGATGAAATGCTCCAATCAAAGGGCATAAGGTAGCTGAATAGATAAGAAAACAAGACAGATATATATGCTGTATACAAGACACTCCCCACAGAATGAAAGACACACAGACTGAAAATGAAGAGATGGAAAAGATATTTCATGAAAATTAAAATTTAAAAAAGAAGCTGAAGTAGCATACCTATATCAGACAAGATATAATTTTTGACTCTGTCAACCGCCTTGGATGCCCAGTGACTCCCAGTATCTTCCAGGTCTCGCTTTTGCTTATCAATGTGCACTTGAACTTTGGACAGGTAGCACCTGTAATCTTCTGGGGTGCCATCCCCGCCTTTCTGGAACATCTCTGCATCGTGGAAGAGATCATTTGTGTAGAATTTACTCTGGTTATCTCTCTCCAACTTCTTGAACACAGCCATCAGCTCCTCCAGCTGCTCCCTCTGCTCCTCCCCAGTAGCCTGGTTGTTGAAGCCACAGTACCTCTTCCCACACTCCTGGATCAGGCTCCTCAGGCTGCGGTTGTCCGTTTTGGCAACATAGTCCTCCAAGGACCCATCCCCTAAGTCCTCCTTGTGGGTGAAGAGGACCACCACATGTCTCATGCCTTCTGCCCCAAAGACCTCCTTCACTTTCCTCACTGCCACCATGTCCTGGGCAGTGAAGTGCCCCAGCTGTGTCACCAGCAGAAGCACATGGGGCCCTGGGGCTGAGCGCAGGTAGCAGTCCCCGATGTCCTTGTACATCTCTTGGTCCTGGGCCTTGGCTTCAAAGATGGAGGGTGTGTCAACCACCTGGATGTTCCTTCCATTCCACGTGCCTGTGGCTACCTGGCACTTCCTAGTCACAGCCTGGGCCGCCAGCCTGGACTCAAACACAGGTTGACAGAGTATGCTGTTCCCAGTGGCACTTTTTCCACAACCAGATTTGCCCACGAGGATGACCCTCAGTGACTGATTATCTTCCACACTGCCTGAAAAGAAAAAAATTGTGTGTCTTATTAAGCTAGTGCTGCTCCCAATTTTTAAGTCTTGGACCCTCATGGGATCTCATTAAAGCTGTGGACTTCCCTCCCAGGAAACTGTCATACCTAAATACATACAAAAGTTTCCAACAACTTTAGGAGTTTCTCCATTCATAGGAAGTCTACATAGAAAGCCCACATTGGACCCATAGCCAACAGTATAAACTGCTATACTGAGGAGGTTGCTCCAAGTTGTTCTCAAGACCAAGGAAGATAGTTTTACTGAAACAAAAGTGGTCCCTGTGTTTCTGCAGGGATGGTGCCTGGCCCATTTCATGTTAAATAAATGTGAGTTTAGAAGGATGCAAAGGATGAGAGGTCACACATGGAAAAATATTACCACCTCTTTTCACTCACAAATAACCAGGACCACTTGTGTAGATGTGCTCAACATATTCACCTAAACCTTGGGAGAAAAGGAAGTGTCAGCTGTGACCTTCCACCAAGGACCAGCTGAGGTCCCTGAGTCTCTGTTATTTGGGTGGGGAGTTCTCTGCTTGAAATTGAAACAACAGAAAGGTCATAGTTAATGTCAAAGGCAAAGCCTGAGAGATGACTTATGATGGGTGGCTGAAAAGGATGGAATTTAAGACTACTAGTAGTACATGTGATGGAAATTCTCCTACTTGGCTGATTGAATTACAGGAAGTTAACAAAAGTGGTGTTGAAGAGGGTGACATTGAGCCAGGAGCTAAAATCTTCAAGGGACCAAGAAGGGTAAGAGTTCTAGAGTTCTTATGAGCCCAAATGGATTCCAAGTTCATTGCAGTGTCCTAAAATCTATTATTTTATTTCTTCTACTCTGTGTTGGTTCTTCCTTTTCTGCAGTATTCTGGGATGTTTTGTAGTCTGCATGATTAGCAAATCTTTCTGGAAGACATTTCCATTTTCTGCTCAAAGTGGACAAGGAACAATTCAGTCCAAAACCCTGCAACTTCTGACTAGAAGTTTCATTTCCACATTTCCCACACATCGTGTGCATGGAGAGCATTGTACTGAAGGGGTCGGGTGGAGGTGGGGGTGAAGGTGGTGGGAAGGTAAAGAAGAAAAGAGCACTGACTTTTTCTTTTTCAGTGTAAAATCACTGGGTTTCTGTCACTGTGTTTGAGGTGAGGAAACGGTGCCTCTTGAGAACTTGGAGGCTTTCTTACCTTCAGCCTTAGTTCCATTTCTGCTCTTTGTAAGTCCTTCCATTCTCTTCTGGGATAAAAACAGGAAAAGAATAAAAAGTGAGTGTCCACATGGAGTTGGTAAGGCCCAAGGTCACCTCCAGTTCAGACTCCTAAGAATAATTCTCCATGGAGGAATCATTTCCATTGCTAATTTCCTAACTCACATTATGCCCTCAAAAGTCTATACATAACTTTAAGTGAACCTGGTGATGCTAACACAATGCACTGTGAACACAATGCTTGGTCCCTTTTTTTCTGTCCCAGCTTACAGGAAAGCAGGAAATGTTTTAAAGCCAATCCATTGCTTATGTCCCTCCAACTAGAAAAGGCATGAAATGGAAAAAAGGATTATTTTATAGAATTAGGAGGGAAACATTATTTTATTTTATGTTTGGTATTCATAGTAGTCAAACTTTCTGGAAAAAGTACTTCCTCTCATGTCAGTCCTTGAAGGACTCATGTCCCAGATCCAACCTTCCCCTGGGAAGGTGCATTATACTTTTCCTCTTGGCTACTGGGTACCCATGTGACACAAAGCATGTTGGGCACTGGAAATTCTCATTACTGCAAACAAGCCAATGTCATTTACAGAAAGGTATTTTTTTCTCTGTTCTAGCAAGTTTGTGATTAGCCCCCTGAGCAGTTGGTAGGGAGAAAGGGGTGCCATGGCCAAAGAGAAAGCTTCTACATTGAGGACAAATTCAAGAAAAACTCACCTCCTGCTCAGAGTTTAAGCAAATGTTTTTCCTGGCTGCTCTAAGGTCCTTGTCTCCCAGTGATCATCATTTTGTATCTCAGAAGATTTAAAGAGAAATTGGCACAACTATTGGCATGAATTGGCATAAATGTTTCATTAAAATGAGGCATAATATCATGTCACTCATTTTGGTGTTAGAAAAGGGAAGTATGTGACATACCTAAGATGAGTTTATATTTGGTTATTTAGTTTTAAATATTATGCAGTTATGAAACAAGTTTTTAAGTGAAGATATACATGAACTTATGAAACAAAAACCTACATTTGCAATGAACAAATGTAAGCTTTTTGGCATTTTTACTACAGGTATTCTGTTTGATTGAAAAGTTAACACATTACACATGTATTTCACTTATGTTTTTTGACTCTCCTGGGTTCTTTTCCTTCCCATTGTCATTCAGAGGCAACCAATATTCTGAGGATTTTATGTATCATCTCATGTGTGTATTTACCCTTCTATATACTGTTTTTTCATTTTAAACTTTTACATAAATGACATTATTTGTGTAAAATTTTTATCCAATTATTCTATCTAATAAAAGACAAACAGGGTAATTGACTGTACCTTCGCTATGCTTCCCATTGGCTAATCAGGGAAATATGCAAATTAACTGCCAAGAAAGATGGCAATTAATTTGCATACGTAGGCGCAATGATGAGAGGCAAAAAGGGAAGGACAGAAGAATGGTGATCAGAAACCCAGGCAGCAGACAAGAGCTGGTGGCAGGACAAAGGCAGCCCCCAGGGCTGCCTTTGCCCTTCCCCCCGGCCCTGGATCAGAAAACCGGGGCTGCCTTTGCCCACCCACCAGCTGGTGATCCTGATCAGAAAGCCAGGGAAAGCCAGGCTGCAGGCAAGGGGGCATCGCTGGGACCCAGGAGCCGCCTTGCCTGCGGCCCTGAGCCTGATCATGATGGGAAAGCTGTGCCGCAGGCAAGGTGGCCCCCTGGAATCCAGGAGCCCTTTGGCAAAGTCTGCAGGTAAAGCAGCAATCAAGCTATGAGGGGGAAGGTGGGGGGTGGAAGATGCTACAGGAGCTCCTCTTGCCAGAGACTGAAGACTCCTGCTGGAGCGAGGAGCAAAGACTGACAGTTCCAACCACAGCGAAGACTGTGTCCAGAGCGAAGATGGAAGGCGATGGCCAGAGTGAAGGTCTGGGTCCCGGGTGCCAGAGGAAAACTGGTGCCAGCAGCCAGGGGAAGGGAAAGCCTATTGCACAAATCTTTTCATGCAACAGGCCTCTAGTTTATTAATAAAGTTTTAAGCTGTTCCAAAATATGTTTCCTGCAAAATAATCCCCATATACTGCATATCTCTGTGTAATAATTGATGGGTGGCTTTCACCTAACTAGATATTGTCAATATGACTCAAGTCCACTATGCTAATTCTCACTGACATGAGCCATGTGTGAGAAGTCCCCAAGTCCTTTACTTGGTGATATTATACTCTTAATTTTTTTTATCACATTAAGGACAAACATAATGATGTCTTCATCAATTTACACTTCCATTTTACTGATTACCATTGAATTTAAAAATGGTTTTCATAGTTTGTTTGCTATTCAGGTTGCTTCTGTAATATAGAAATATTTGCACACTTTTCTATTAATTTAGTGGGATTTTTTTGGCCCTCCTTAGGTAAGCCATCTATTTTCGTATTTTATTTTTTCCTTTCTTCCTCTTCTGACCCTTTCTCACTTCCTTTGCTTAAGCCAATAGAAGAGCATTTCCTCACACCTTCTTCCCTAAACTATCCTTGACCCTGAGAATTTATACTGTGGATCTTGATAACCCTGCTCAAATTCTATATTTTTCTACAATACATGACCTTTTCTGAAGAAACTGAGCAACAAATGCCTGCCCAAGGTCACACAATTGTCATGGAGCTACAACTGAAAAGTAGCTCCTTTTGCCGACGAATTCTCGAGTCCAGAGGAGAAAAATTAATCTAAATAAGTCCCCAGCCTCTTCTACCCCCACATACAATGTGGTTGTCCCATGGTCAGGACAAAAACTGAGGCTGACAAGCTAAAAGCCTGCCCTGAAACAAACACAGACAATTGTACTGTAAAATATTGGGTGGATGCCTTTTCAAAATAGGTTATTCAGAGAGAAAACTGCAGGGGGCAGGAGTTGCTCTAAATTGAAGCATTTCAGGTTAAAACCATCTGGTATTTTACTGACTTGATATTTTGTGTGACCCAAATGTAGCAGGGTGCCTATCACAGAAAGTCAATCAAACTCTGGTAACAGTAGCTAAGATGCAGGGTAGTAGTTCTCCTGGACTGTCTTCTGAATGTGTCAGGTGGCAGGGGAAACATGTGTCCACAGGGGAATGGGCTTTTAGGCAGAAATTAACACATAACAAAGTGTCTGGGGAGAGTGACAACGGATATTAATGAAGATTCTATAAAGAGTCACAAAGTATTAACATGACTGTATCGATAATCGGTTTGTCTCAGTGGTTAGAGAATTGTCCCAGGGACTAAAGGGTCGTGGGTTCAGTTCAGATAAAGGGCACCTACCTCAATTGCAAGCTCAATCCCTTGTACCAGGAGGGGCATGTACAGGAAGCAACCCAATTAATATGTCTCTCTCCCACCAATATTTTTCTGTCTTTGCCTCTCCCCCTCCCTTCCATTCTCTCTAAAAATCAATGGGAAAATATCCGGGGTGGGGATTAACAAAAACCAACCAAACAAGCAACAAAAAAACAGGACTGTAAAGCTTAAGAAAAGACTGGGGGGAAGCATGGCAGACCTGCAGGAATGTGGTCATGTCAACCTTGGATCAGGCCAAAGCGGGAGGAGAATGTAGGCATATTCCTTATCTAAAAGGAAAATTCTACTCATCTTCTCCAAAATGAGAGGGTGGCAGTCAGTGTGCAAGCAGAGGCTATAATAGTGTTGGCAGGACAATAGGAGGGTCTAGTTCAGGCAGGGGGTTGAAGGAAAGGAACATAATGTACCTTCTGATTTTAAAATTACATGAGCCTAATTTTATCATGGAGATACTTTTTTGTACCAAACCATGAGACAGCAGGCTCTCTCATGCTGTTTTAGGAAAATCAAACTATATCTTGTCTGCCTTGTTCACAAATGTCTCCTTCACTCAATGCCACAGTCCTCATATTTCCTGTTTTTAGAGTCTCCTGTTTTATAGTTTACTTCTTGGAATTTCTGGGTACATTTCTTACAGAAAGTTCAGCAGACAAAGGGATTGTGCCACGTGCCCTGAAAATGAGTCTGTTTGTCATACAGCTGAGTCCTACCTCTTGTCAGAGGAAAGATGTGGGCTATTTGGGGGGAAATGGAGTGGTTTGCAGAAGGACGAAATCCTAACATAATGTGTACTCAGGGGTCTGGGACTTGGGGAACACGTGACTCAGTGGAGGTGTCACTTAAGAAGTTAAGATGGTAAATTGAGAAAATTGTCCCTATTTAATGGGGAACCTGGGGAGGTTCAATTTTCCCATCTGTATAATGGGATGAGAATATTCATTCAGCTTCATTAAACCCTGTGAATCCCCATGGAGATCCAATGGGTTAAGCATAGTCAATTAGCTAGAAAGCCAGGAACGCTTTGGAATGTACTGGGGTGTGGGCGTAGAGTGAATGTTTCCCACATCTGTTTCCCCACTGTCAACCCTCTGTTGCTCCTAGCACCACCATCATCATCCCCTTTCACTGATGGGTAAGCCCAGAAGTTGAGAAACTAGAAGTTGAAATCATACCAGCAATGAGTGGCTGTCATTAAGCCATGGGCTCTCACACTTCCAAGGCACTGGAACCCACCCCAGTATCTCCTTACCTGACTCGGAGCTGTGGGAGCTGTGTTCTGTGGCCCTGCTAATGTGATCCCAGGTCTCAGGAAGGTGCGTGGGGCAGACGCATAGGAAGTCAGGCCTTTACAGTTACACAGAAGCTCCCTGGAGGCCGAATGTTCCAGGGCAAGACTGCTGGGAAGGAAGAAGAAAAGGGATTGCTAAACGCTCTCCCCCAAACCCTCATAATAGAGACAGGTCCTTGGAGTGGGTGGCCAAACAGTATTTAGAGACCAAAGGGATGGGGCTGTGTGCTGTGTCCCCTTAATCTGACGCTTCCTGTCAGAGCCTGCCAGCTGCCAGGCCACCTCCCATTTCCTTTTTATGACTTGTTAAAATAAGCAATATGTGGAGGCAGAGGCTATGCAGGCAGTGACAGACCTTTAACTCCACCATATTCAGAAACAGCCCCTGTGACATAGAAAAGTTCCTATGGGCCACTAGCCACCCAAACACTATCCCCCCACCCCATCCCAGCACCCATAGCAGGAGCACCTGTCAAGCCTTACTCCCCAAGGCCCTTCTCAAGGCTCTGCTTCTAGAATGTTCCTACTTGAGACAGACAGGCACTACTGATCCAAGGAGGAACTGGAAGACCAACTCTAAGAACTTGACATTGATGGGCTCCCCAACCCCAGTGCTCGCTGCCTTCTCTCTGCCATTGGACAGAGCAGCCCGGTGGAACTTATAAAGACTGGCGTGTTATATATGGGTTTATTCTGGTGGCTACCAGGAGCAGGGCTATTGTTCCCCTATTCATCAACTGACAGCATATTTAAAGCTGAGCAGTAAACATAGAACAATTACCTTGCAATGTGAGATGGAGAACACAATATGGGCTTAGGCTTCCACATTCTGTTGGTCAATTCTAATAGTTTTATTTGGTATATATGCGGATCAAGGAAGCTCTTCTTATAGGTACTGTTTTATACTGATTATTACGCAAGAAATTGATTTATAGTATCAAATCGCCCAATATACATAAGTGAAGACAGAGGGTCTAACCTTGAATTCAGAGGGGAAAAGTCCTTTAAGGCACAGCCTGAAAGAACACTTTACTAGCTGGAATGGTGGATTGCAGCTGTTTTATAATAAGAAGACGCCGGTGCTAGAAAGTTCAGACAGTGGTCAGAAGTCCATAACTAAGATCTTCATATATATAGAGGGCTGTGGGGAAGTCAACATAATCATTCATTTTCTACATGTTTTCTGATCCCATTTTACATGCCGGGCACTGTGTTATCTACTGGGGACAAAGATGGAAAGGTCAGAATCAAAGTTTCTGAAAAAGAAAATCACTGAAGAAATGCTATTGACCATGAGGAGAAACTGTTAAACATGCTCTAAGAATAAATGCTTCAAATTATTGAGAGCACAATTTGAGAATCAGGTTGGGGATGCCATGTGACATTTAGCCCCTCTCTTTGAGTTTATATAAATACCTGCCATCATCATTATAACATTTTCACAGTAATACTCATTGAACACCCAAACTTGAGTCTTCTTCCCAAGACAACTGACAAACAACTGGGTATTTCATGCCACTCTGTGCAATTGCCATCCCATTATGGCAGCTCTCTGAGGTCTTTCCATGAGTAAGCAAATGCCAAAATATTTTTTTTTATTTTTAAATCTTTATTGTTGAAAGTATTATGTCCTCACCTTTCCCCCACTGATCCCCTCCAACCTGCCCTCACTGCTAGCCCGAGGCCTTCACTACCCTATTGCCTATGTTCATGGGTTATAGAAAATGCCAAAATATTGAAAAACTCAATAATTTAAACAGGTCCTGTGGTCATCTAAAAAGACATGAGCTCTCCAGAGCTAAAGTTCTAGTAAACTTAGTCCTGATTATTTGGAGATTTTTTATTGTTTGGAGATTTTTAAAATCTTATTTTTCAAAGGAGCTATTCATAATAGAATGTGATCTCTGAGGCCCAGGCATTTTTTAGACCTAACACAGAATCTTAGTCAAAGTGAGACTGAGAAGGAACATTGAGGAAGATTCGATTCAAAATTGTCTTGAGCCCTGGCCAGTGTTTCTGAAGGCCCGTGCACTGAAAGGTCTCAGATTGATTCCAGGTCAGTGGTACGTGTCTGGGTTGCAGGTTTGATCACTCGCCATGCCAGGGCTCCTGTCGGAGGCAACCAATTGATGTGTCTCTTTCATATTGATGTCTCTCTCTTCTCTCTCAACTCCTTCCCTCCCTTCCACTTTTTCTAAAGAAACCAATGGAAAAAGTATCTTCAGGTGAAGACTAACAGTTAATTCAACACGACCATGTTCACAACATTATACTCTCATTAGCTCCATCAGAAAGTGTCATAATTTTAAAACTATAAAATATTTTAAACTATGCCAATTCCTTTTGGAACTGATCAAAATAGTTTATTTTGTCTTTGCAGAATGATGTAGTCACAAATAATTAAGTTATGATATTCGAGGACATATATGTAGTATAAAATGGATAAACAGGTGAGTAAAGAAGCAGCTTAAATTGGATGGAAAGCCTGGATTGGTGAAAATGCCCAGAAGCGCCAGTAAGGAAAATAAGTTCCAATTCTGATTTTTGTCTCTGTTTGTTCTTAGGAAATTGCTGAACTCTCAGTAGGTTATTTTCCTCTTTAAATCAAAGGAAGTTAATGATAATTATCCCTCATAGTTCATGAGGTTCTTTTCATCATAAAATATTAAGAACCATCTATTCCCCCAATGTCAGCCCCTCCCTGAGCCTCTCAGGTCACCCCTTCCAGGGTTGGAGCTCCTGAGTGGACCCAACGTAGCTGCTGAGGATGTTGAAAGCAGGAATTAAGAGTGAATTTTTTTGCAGTCATGCTTCACAGAGCCCCTCACTGCTGCAGCTAGCATGCCCCTCAGGTTCCCCACGCTTGGTCCCCCATTGCAGCCCACCCAACCGGGTAGCCCTCCTTGGGCCTTACTGAGCCCTTAACCACTTGTGGCATCGAAGTACAGTGTAAAGGTGGGTCCTCTGTATGGCTAAGATAAGGAAATGCCTTTCTTTAAACTCTTCTCCCACATTCAGAATAGAAATAAGAAAAGCCTTTTTTATTTACTTGGTTGGTTGGTTGTTTGGTTGGTTGGTTCTTACACAACTTAAGGATGGCATCTGGTTTTCCAATAGTATGGCCTTGAAGAACTTTCATGGGCTCGCCCATCCCCTGTCAAACCCGATGGTACAGCCACCAGCCTCACCTCCATGGTCTGCAGCTACTTCCAAAGCACTAGCTACTCCCTGGCTTCTCCAAGAGCAAACAGGAGCTTTTTGTTTTATTTTGTTTTGTTTTGTCTTGTTTTGCTTTTGTAAGAGCCATAAAGCATGCCAGAAAATGGAATGCAGGACACAAATGGAGTTGTCAGTCTGCAACCCCAGGCAAGCCCTTACTGGACCTTAACTATGCAGCAGCCTGATCCTGGACCTCCAACCTGCAGACTGGAAGGCACATTTCTGTTGTTTATAAGCCACCTAGACCAGTGATGGTGAACCTTTTGAGCTCGGCGTGTCAGCATTTTGAAAAACCCTAACTTAACTCTGGTGGAGTGTCACATATAGAAATTTTTTGATATTTGCAACCACAGTAAAACAAAGATTTATATTTTTGATATTTATTTTATATGTTTAAATGTCATTTAACAAAGAAAAATCAACCCAAAAAATAAGTTCACGTGTCACCTCTGACAAGAGTGTCATAGGTTCGCCATCACTGACCTAGACCATGCATTTCCTTTCTTTCTTTTCTTTTCAGCTGCCCTGATGGAAGAAGGGAGTTTCTAAATTTTTTTTTAAAAAAAGCTCAAAATAAAATGGTTGTTTGCTCTTTACCATGAATCCATTTTCTACTAAAAACAACCAACAATTTCTGTATTTTTCAAGAGAGGAGAGATGCATGGAGACTACTAAAACACTTTAGGATGTTTTGAAGTTAGACAAATTAATTTTAAAACTGGGTGCTTCTGGTCCAAAGGGAGACTTGAAACCTTAAAAAGTGAACTTTGGGCCTTTGCAAAGTTGATATGGTTCAGTTTTCTGTGTCATTAAAACTCTGTCTGCAGTCATAGAATTCCTGTGGAAGGAAGTGTTAGTTTCTGCTCAGCTCCAGGTTCCTTGCCTGCAAGCTTTAGACCTGCATTGCTGGTCCTGGCCTGAGTTGGAGCCAGGCAAGTAGCAGGCAGAACAGGACCAAGGCGCTCAGCAGCGTAGTTCCCCAGTCTGCCTGCCCATTGCCATCCAAGGCAACCAGACCAGCATCCCAGGCTCCCACTGTCCAGCTCTTGGTCCACCAAGCTCTGGGCTGCCAGACACAGCCACTCCATCAGGCAGAGGAAGCATCAGACCTCATAAGATCTCACATTTGAAAAGGAAAGGAAAGTAGTAGCTGGGTTGGACAAAGAGATCCCCGGATCTGGCAAAGCCTATCCCTATGCAGTAGAGAATTCTGGGGCAAAGACTGACCCATAGCCACGTCCTTCTTGGGCAGACACTGGGAGCTCTGCTGAGCTGGGCCTGGGAAGGGCATGGCTTTTGATCTGGCAGCAGGAAGCTGTCAGCTAACTGCTTACAAAATTTTCTTTTCTTCTTTAGCATTTTTATGCTGTACATTAGATTCCTAGAAGGATAATAACTGCTGAAAGTGACTCAAGCCAAAATAAAATCTAAAGAGGTTAAATTAAAATAAAAACCTACAACCAAAGAAAAGCCCAGTACCAGATGGCTTCACTGGTGAATTCATTAAACATTTAAGGAATTAACATCAATACATTGCAGATACTTTCAAACACCAGGAGAAGAGGAAGTACTTAACCATTCATTCCATGAGGTCAGTGTCCTTTTAAGATACTGTAAGAAAAAACAAACTATGGACCAATAACCTTTATGAATCCTATATAATAAAAGGGTATTATGCAAATACACTGAATGGCATAACAACCGAACAACCAATCAAAGCGTAATATGCTAATGATATGCTAAGGATGCTCAACTGCTCACTATGACATGCACTGACTACCAGGGGGCAGTCAACTGGTCGACCAGTCACTATGATGTGCACTGACCACCACGGGGTAGATGCTCCGACCAGTAGGTTAGCTTGCTGCTGAGGTTCGGCCAATCAGAACTGAGCAAGATGGGTCAAACACACCCTGAAGCCCTTCCTCAGTCCCTCCCTAGCCCGATTGTGCACCAGGGGGGTCCTTCAGGCTGGCCTGCACCCTCTCGCAATCTGTGACCCCTCAGATGATGTCAGAGAGCAGGTTTTAGCCCAATCCCACAGGTCACTCCCTTTGGGAGGTTGCCAGACACAGGGCTCATGGCTAGCGAGAGCTGCTGCTCCAGCAGGAGCCTCTCCTGATCAGAACTGATTGGGCGCAAGCCCATGGCAGGCACAGTGGGGCTGGGATGAGTGGGAGCGGCATAGAGGAGTTGCAGGCAGTGTGGGACTGCAGGTTTCAGCCCAATCCCTGCAGGCCACCCAGAGGGACCCCACCTGTACACAAATTCGTGCACCAGGCCTCTAGTATAGACATAAAAATCCTCACCAAAATACTGGCAAATTAAATGCTGCAACTTATGCCCTAACCAGTTTGGCTCAGTGGATAGAGCGTCGGCCTGCAGACTCAAGGGTCCCAGGTTTGATTCCGGTCAAGGGCATGTACCTTGGTTGCTGGCACATCCCCAGTAGGGGCTGTGCAGGAGGCAGCTGATTGATGTTTCTAACTCTCTATCCCTCTCTCATCCTCTCTGTAAAAAATCAATAAAATATATTTAAAAAAAATAAATGCTGCAATTTATAAATACAAGTACATATGTGAGAAGTATGTACCATATATAAGTATAGATATCTGGGATTTATACTATACTTTACTTATTGAATTACATCCCAATATCTGATATTTCCAAGGCCCTCCATGTATAATTTGTCAGTCATATATCAGATGAATGTTCCCTACTCCTTGATGACTTGGTGAAATTGGTCCAAACTATCATTACACAGCATGGAAGACTTCACAGTCCTCCTCTCTGTTTCTAAGAGTCCCCCTTCTTTTTCCTCAGCTTTTCCTGTGACAGTGTGCACTGTTTCTAATTCAGTCTGTGACTCTGAAAGCCCCAAATACACCATTTATAATGTGTCTTAAAAAAACAACAACCCACTGGTATTTATGCAGAACCATTCATTCTTACCCATTTCTTTCTTTTTTAGTTTTAGAAAACCTACTGGAGATACTGCAGAGAACAAGAATCAGCACACAGCCTTCCTCTCTCACTTTGATGACTCTCTCCTCTTTGCTCAAAATGTCCTTCCAATATGGGTTCCTCACTGGGCTCTTCACTAACAACTGCTTATTTCCCCTCTAATTTTTAAGATGCTTTTATTTGTGTGTATGAGACCCTGTTCCTTAGTGGATAAAAATCACATGTCTCTTTTAGGCCATCCAGCTTTGGTTTAAAAAACAACAAAACAAAACACCTTACTCTCCCTCTTTCCCACTTTATATTGAAAGGCAGGAAAAGTCAATTTAACAAACATTTTTAAATTTCCCAGATATTCGGAATATTGAATAAATTATAGACAAACAGCAAGTGTGGACCAAAAAACATTCAGGTTACTCCCGTCAGGTTTAAAAGAAGACATATGTGTGGTTATTTCTGGTATCCATTTGTTTTCTTTGACTTTTAAAAGACTCCATTCAAATCAGGAAAAGGGCTGCCTCCTTCGAATTTTTTCCAACTGTTTTTTCCTGTTTGCTGGCTGCTGCAGGTTATTTCAATTGTTTGATTGCTTTCTGTTTCTTTTTTTTTTTAATATATTTTATTGATTTTTTACAGAGAAGAAGAGAGAGGGATAGAGAGTTAGAAACATCGATGAGAAAGAAACAT
>NW_006289735.1:32479-36068 GCF_000327345.1 Myotis davidii | reverse complement strand
CCGCAACCGAGGTACATGCCCTTGACGGGAATCCAACCCAGGACCCTTTAGTCCGCAGGCCGACGTTCTATCCACTGAGCCAAACCGGTTCAGCTGCTTTCTGTTTCTTTTTCATTCTTGATTTTCTCTATCTCACAATCTTGTGATGTTGGCTGAGAAAAGTGGTTTTGTGCTGTGCTTCCTGTTTTGCAGCTTTAGGCCTCATTGTCCTTTGTTTTCTAGGTGACTGGGTTTGAGATTGGCTTATACTTTGCTCTTGTGGTTTCACAATCTGGGTGGCTTCTGGTGTAGCTTGAGACCAGGCACTTGTATGTTGCTCAGAGCTGGAGTTCTAAAGGTCATTCCAATATGGGATCCTCGCTGGGCACTTCACTAACAACTGCTGGATAAGTGACCAAGTCCATTTGGAAATACTTTGTCTGAAAATTTCTGCAGGGAAAAGCCACCATAATGCAGAACTTTGTGCCCATTATTCACACATATTCTGGAGGCACCTGTAACAGTTACATTGAGCTTCTCCCATCTGAGATCCAAGAAAAGTACATAAAACTAGAGGCCTGGTGCACAAAATTTGTGCATGGGGGCTAGGGGTCTCTCAGGCCAGCCTGCACCCTCTCGCAATCCAGGACCCCTCAGGAAGTTTCTGACTGCCGTTTTAGGCCCAATCCCACATCTGCCTGTTTGCCTGAAATCTCCTAACCACTCTGCCTGCCTTCCTCATAGCCCCTACCCAATCTGCCTGCCTGCCTGATTGCCCCTAACAACTGCCTGCCTGCATGATCACCCCTAACCACCTCTTCCTCGGCCCCCACCACTGTGGCTTCATCCAAAAGGATGTCTGGATTGATGTCCAGAATATTGTTCAGCTGTCCAGTCTCATTAGCATATTATGCTTTTATTATTATAGATTAGAGGCCATTGTTTGGGAAATAAGTTTGTATTTTTTAACACTTCCCACCAACCTTGTCTTAAATTTAAGAACACATAGTAAGAAGCAACAAGCAAGTTGTTACCTTGAAAAGAGTTTGGATATGAGGCCAAACTCATCATAAATGTGGTCATTTTAGTTCTTGCACCATAGCGTTTTCTTCATTTGTTGCAAGTAGAGGAGTGTGTGTTATCCACAGCAGGAAACTATTGTTTGGTTGACATCTGTACTAGCTATTGTTAACTCACCAGCAACTCTTAGATCCTGTATCTCCGAATCTATCTTGGCCTTAGACATTTTTGTCTCTAAAGTTTCATGATGTTACTCAAGGCTTTCACATTTTGGATGCTCTATTTAAGCACAAGACATGGTTGTCCCAAGGTAGTTTTATTTCCTTCAGCAAGTAAAGGAGAAGGAGGATTCACAGACAAAGCTCTGTCTCCCCAAAGGGAGTGCTTTTATACACTAATTGGTTAATTAAACGTTGATTTCTTCTTTGCAGTTGGCTACAATTTTGTGTTTGGGCTGGGTTCCTGTCAAGCTCATCTTGCTTACCGCTATGTCTATAAAATACTGTGCTACATTTAAACACTTAACAAAATGCATTTAGTAAGAGCTGCCCAGACCTTAAGATTCTTGTCCTAACAATGACACCCACCATAACACGGTACAGGTTTACTCTAATAAGAGGAATTTCACCCTTATTAAAATCCCACCTGATGGTAGCCTATGAGCCTTTTAATGTGCCATTGAGTTCAGTTTGCTAATTTTTTGTGGAGGATTTTTGCATTTATATTTATCAGAGAGATTGGCCTTTAATTTTATTTATCTTATAGTGCCCTTGTCTGATTTTGATATCAGAGTTATTCTGGCTTCATAAAATGAGTTTGGAAGTTTTCCTTCTTCAACCCTTTTTGGGAGAGTTTGCGAAGGATGGGTAATAATTTTTCTTCAAATGCTTGCTATAATTCACTTGTGAAACTGTTTGGTGAAGGCTTTTTTTTGTTGGTAGATTTTTTATTTCTGCTTCAATCTTCTTACTCATTATTTGCCTATTCATATTTTTTGTTTCTTTATGACTCAGTCTTGGTAAGTTTTAAGTTTCTAGGAATTTTATCCATTCTTGGCACATGACTATTCATAGTAGTCTCTTATCATCCTTTGTATATTTGTGACATCAGTACTAATGTCTCCTTTTTCACTTATGATTTTATTTTTTTGAGCCTTCTTTAGTTGAAAAATTAGTCTAGTTAAATATTTGTACATTTTGTTTATCTTTTCAAAATACAGCTCCTAGCATTTTTATTTTCTTTATATTTTCTATCATTTTTCTGATCTCTGTTTCCTTTCTCTGCTGACTTTTGGTTAGTTTGTCTCACTTTTTCTGGTTCCTCAATGTAAAGTTAAGTTATTTATTTGAGATCTTTCTTCTTTCTTAATGTTGTATCTATCATTATACTCTTCCTTTATACTATTGTAGGCATAAAAGATACTTAGTGTTTTTTTAATATTTTTAAATTTCCTTAGATGTGTTTATATGTATACCATTTCTGGTCACTGAACAACAGGCTGCACAGGACTGATCCACACATGGGTCAGTTGTGCAGAATATGAAAATGGGTGACGACTGGCACCTCCACAAAGGACTGAGCCACCAAAAATCGTGAATAGGTGGATAAACAGAGAATATTCTTTAGATGGGAAAAACAGAAACAAATAGGAAGAGGATGAATTTAAACACGACCTTATCAATAATCATATTAGATGTAAATTATCTTCATGCTCTATTGGGGCAATCATATTGGATTTTTAAAAAAGCAAGACCCAAATGAATGTTTTCTAAAAGAAATCCCACTTTAAATATAGGGACACAGACAGGTTAAAGGAAAATAATTAAAAAAGATATGCCATGAAAGGGATACAGAGTATCTGATACATCATGCCCAGATTAGGCACATGAAACCTGCAGGGGTTCTCTTAATATCAGACAAAGCAGGTTTCAGAATGATACCATCTTTACACCCTGGATAAGGAAAGACATTTCATAATGACAAATAGGTTAATTCATCAATAAGACAATAATAACTAATTTTCATGTACCTTATAAGTAGCTGAGCTTCAAAAAAACAAGAGGCTTCAAAATTCAAGAAGTAAATCCTGACAAAAATAAGTGGAGAAATAGTCAAATGCACATTTACAGTTAGAGATTTCAACATTCCTCTCTCAATACTAGGCTTATTTTCTCTTTTTTTCCTAAATTCAGCACAGACAAGGGAAGAGAAACTGGGTTTTCTAGTTCAGATATCTCCCCAGGCAATTCTGACTTGTGGCTTTATTGCCACATTTCTCACAGTCTTATCTGAAGAGGTTCTGAGGGACAAGAGGAACTCTAAGATTTAGATTTGGTTCCTGATCCTGGACAGTGTGTGGCTTGGTGTATGCCATCTACTCTTTCTAGGCCTCTGTTTCCTCCTTTGTCAGAAATAGACAGCAGTCTCTCTCCTGTTTAAAGATCTTCTGAAACCACTGTGAGTGGACCGAGGAGGAGGCTGTTCACAGCCTTGCAGAGATATCACCGGTGGTGTTGACAGTGTTCTGTGAGGCTGATTCTGAGCTCATCTGGGATGATGTCTGTCCTGACCAGGCTGCTGCTCTAAAGAC
>NW_006289735.1:29268-31514 GCF_000327345.1 Myotis davidii | reverse complement strand
CTCTGTAGCCAGCAAACAATCTCTTACCTAGTGGCCTGGATTGCAGCCATAGTGGGGTGTACCTGTTCCCTGGAATCCCTGGGTACTCCTTCCTACATTCTTGGGGATTCTCTGGGCCTCATTCTTCCCCAAAGACCAATATTCAAGTGTTTCATTGCTCACACTAGACACTTTGTTATTCTTTTTTCTCATTTATTTTCATCAGTGACCATCTCCTTCCTCAGCAAAGTGACAAGAGTAAAGTTTTCCTGTTTGTTCCTTTGCAAAAGGATATTGACAAGTGGACAAGACCAAACTCAAGATTCCCTGTAAGTGCTTCTGCTGGGATCTGTGCACAACCCTTGAACCACAATGTCCTTGGCAGCAGAGGAAACATCAAGTCTCAGCATTTGGCACTTGTTATTCTTATTCCCATGGTTTCCAGGTTGTGAGCCTCTCGCTCCAATATGCACTCAACCATTGCAGATTATTTTCCATTTTTTACATGGCTCTTTAGTGACATAAGGGCATCAGGAACCTGGGAATCTCTGTCTGTGACGGCAGCCGGTGGAGGATACTGTGGGGAAGTGATCTGAAATTACCCAGCAGTATTGGAGGTGGGCTTGAGTTTGTATGTGAAGGTAGAGATTCTGGGGACAGAGCAAGTGTGGGTGTCCAGATGAGCCAAGGTCTCAGTGGCTCCTAGAGATTTAGGTCTCCGGTTAAAGTTTTCTTGGACTTGTAGAAGCCTCTACATTCAAGCTGCTAAAAGATCTGAATGGAGACACAGGGGAAGACGTCCCTTCCTGGGACAGATGGACAGTTCAGTGTCTTCTCTTCTTATGGACATTCACCCCAACGTGTATGTGTGGAGGGGAAGGGCGTGTGTGTGTGCGTGTGTGGTTTTTGCAGGAGGATTTAGGAATGACAGAGCAGTGCGTTTGTTCAATGGGTATATAAGGCCCTCCTTGCATGTGAACAGCACGATGGTGTATGCCACCACTTGTCCCTGAATAGGACCTTGAGCTCACTCATGGCTGGCTGATCCTGTGCAGTGAAGCAGCCCAGCTGAGTAATGAGGATCAGCACGTGGGGCCCAGGCATGGACAGCAAGTAGCATCTTCTCACACCTCATGGTCTGTCCTGGGGACTAGGGAGCTACAAAGGTCTGGGGTGTCCATGACTTCCACATGTCACCTCTCCCACATGCAACTCCCCACTTCACAGATTCTGGTCACTGAGTGGCTGTGAGTCTGGAGAGGAAGGGCCTGTGGCCCAGGATGCTGTTCCCAGGGACACTCTTCCCAGTCCCTGTCTTCCCCACCAGGATGAGCCTTAGCATGACCTGTGTGATGTCTTTGGAACCTGGAGATCAAGTCATCTGTGAGCTTCCAAAGCTTAAAGCAACATAACCCGGTTACCTGGAACCCCAGAATCCTTGGAACAAGAGCAACAGTATCTAAACTCTGCTTTTCCAACCAAAGCCTTATGAACCCAGGAGGATCTTCACCATCTATCCGTGTGACCCTGGCTTCACCATCTGGAGGGCATTTCTCTAGGGGAGTCCCCTTCATCATTCCAGACATGACCTCACCTCCATTATCCCTGGTGGTCCACACCCTGCAGAGCTGTCCCTATTTGAGTCTTCAGTGGCCTCAGCCATGCTTCTCCCAGATTCCAGCCCAGGGAAAACAGTCAGGAGGGGTTAGTAGCCTGGGGATAGAGAGTTGGCTGGAGTCTCAGACACTCTGGGTTTGACACACAGTCCTGCCTTCGGCCATCTGTGCCACCTTGGAAGTTGCTTAATGTAAAAGTTAAAAATTTGTACAAAAATGGGACTAAGAGTATTGAGTTGTTTCTTCTGGGGTGTTGAGAAGATTAGATGAGGCCACCTCCTTCCTTCTTCCTTCTCTCCTCTCTCTCTTCTCCACACTCCCCTTCCTCTTAAACCTACTTCCTGCTAATAAGACACCCGTTTAAACCTCCATCCTGGTTCTCTAACATCCTACTGGTGAGTCACACTTCATCCAGTGCATGATCTGATACCCTCTTCATCCTCTTTCATGGAGACCACAGTAGGTTTATTATCCTCACTTTATACTTGAGGAATGGAAGTATAAGCTAGTCAACTTCATATCTCCCGGCTGGGCAGGGGCACAGATTCAGCTAAAATGCACATTTAGGGCTCTTACTGTTTCACCTTAAACATGTTTGGATTCATCTGTTTAGTCCTGAGTTTGCCCATTCCCCTCACAGAGCTCCCACCA
>NW_006289735.1:27724-28826 GCF_000327345.1 Myotis davidii | reverse complement strand
CTTGGGCCACCACAGCTAAAACAGAGCCTAGGGCCATATTGATTCCATGGTGCCTGTGCCTCTCTTTTCTGGTATCTCACTACTCAGGAGAACAGAGACAATCCCCAATGTGAAAGAGGTCAGCAGTATGAAGGAGAAAAAAAGGGACATGACCACGAAGCTAAGGTTGTTTGGAGTTCACACATTCGCCCGGAGTTGCTCCCACATGCTGTCTGAGTCCTGTCTGTCCTTCACCTTCCATTTCTATTTCCACTTCTTCACATTGTCCATCTGGTCACCACAGGTGACTGTTCTCTCCAGTCAACACTGCACAAGGAGAAGTCAAGATAGAGGTGAGCTGAACACCTTGTCTCTGGCCAAATGACTTAGATGATGGGCTGGCCTGGTCCTCAATCTAAAGGTGTTCATATTTCTGCAGGAACCCCCCACCCCAAAGCCTTCATAATGTTCATCCCCATGGAAATCCATACACTCCCATGACTGACACCAGAGCAGAAATGGAGAAAGAGCCACAGATGCAAAGGCCAGAAATTTTGCTAATGCAAGGAGTCCTGGCCAAAGTGGAGATGAGAAGGTTCCGGGAACTGAAAGTACGTGGGTAAGCTGGGATTTAGAAAGTTCCTGGAGAGGTCCAGGCAGCTGCAATCTGGAGTTACAAACACATACTCTCATAGAGGAATGAAAAACATGTGTGATCTCATATGTTAAACCTCGAAGGGACTGATTTTATTCACCTAGTCCAGGACTTCCTAAACCTCCAGTTTATGGGAATTATCTAGGGGATTCTGTCAAATGTGTATTTCTCAAAGCTTTTGGTTCACATACCTGTACTTTCAGAATATAAGCACCCCCACACCCCAGCCAATGATTGTGATGCACTCAGTTCCTGATCTCAGTGTCTGGATCAGATTTCTTAGTCCAACCCCTTTGTCATGCAAAGGAAGGGAGGGAGTTCAGAGAGCACAGCCGCACACACAGTCCTGGGCAGCTTGTATTGGGGAGCATGTGTTTAAGGGCAAGTATTGGAAGACCATGGTAATGACCTTTGCCATCTCCTGCAAGTTGCTTTCTGGACACTTGGAGGAGACTGGAGTGTTTTTGG
>NW_006289735.1:22425-26608 GCF_000327345.1 Myotis davidii | reverse complement strand
CTATATAGTAAAGAGGTAATGTGCTAATTGACCATCACGCCCTTACAAGATGGCAGCGCTCAGTCCCCTCAGCCCCGCCGGCAGTGAATTTTCATGCGACCATTATATTTTAAAAAAATCCTTACCCAAGGATATGATTATTTCTTTTAGATCATCTGTTCTCAGGGAGCAGGCCTAAGCCAGAAGGTGAGCATCCCCCAAGGGTCCCAGACTATGAGAGGGCACAAGCTGGCTGAGGGACCCCCTGTGTGCATGAGTTTTCATGCACTGGGCCTCTAGTTAGTATAGATAATCACTATGCTGTGTATTTGATCTCCAGAACCTATGCATCTCTAACTGGAATTTTGTACTGTTTAACTAAGATCTCCCTATTTCCCCCATCCACTAGCCCCTAGGATATAACGGTGTGATTCCCAGTCAGGGCAAATGCCTGGATTGTGGGCTCGATCCCCAATAGGGGGTGTGCAGGAGGCAGCCAATTGATGATTCTCTCTCATCATTGATGTTTCTCCTTCTCTCTCTCTTTCTCTCTGAAATCAATAAAAGATATACTTTTAAAAAAGTGATATCATATAGTATTTATTATCCTCTGTATAACTAGTTTCATTTAGCAAATGCTCATAAGTCCATGCAAATGGAAACATGTTCTTCTAATCCTCATGGAAGAATACACACACACACACACACACACACACACACACCCCAAAAGTAGCTTTACAGTTCTGAGTATTCAAAATACAGTTTATTCCTGTATGATTATTTATTGTTCATTGCATTATTTGTTTCTTGTCTCAAAACTGTAAACCTTTTCCCACCCCTGTAGATATATATATCTCACATAATCTTCATCTCTTCATCTGTAGACAGGGTGTTTTCATATCTGGCTAATGCTGCAATGAACATGTCTTTTCCAGATCCTGCTTCCATTGCCTTTCAATAGATTTCCATATGGATCATATGATAGTGCTATTTTTATTTTTTGATAACTCTCCATACTGTCTTCCATAGTGACTGCACCAATTACATTACCACCAATAGTGTACAAGGTTTCCCTTTTCTCCAAATCCTCACCAACATTTATTATATCTTGTCTTTTTTATAATAGCCATTGTAACAGGTGTGAGGTGATATCTCATTGAGGTTTTGATTTGCATTACCCTGATAATTTGTGATTTTAGGCGCATTTTCTTGTTGGCCATTAATATGTCTTCTTAGTAAAAATGTCTATTCAGTTCCTCTGCCCGTTTTTTACAATTGATTGGGGTTGTTACAGATTTATATGTTTTTCCTACATATTTTGGATATGAACCCCTTATCAGATACTAGTGGCCCAGTGCACAAAATTTGTGCAAAGGGCGGGAGGTGTCCCTCAGCCTGGTCTGCACCCTCTCCAAGCTGGGACCTCTCAGTAGATGTCCAACTGTCGGACATCTCTCTCACAATCCAGGAACACTGAGTCCTAACCACTCGCCTGTCTGCCTGCATAACTGCCCCTAACCGCTTCTGCCTGCCAGCCTGATTGCCCATTAATCGCTCCCCTGCCAGCCTGATTGATGCCTATCTGTTCCCCTGCTGGCCTGATTTCCCTCAATTGCCTTCCCCTCCTGGCCTGATCACCCCCAAGGCTTTTATTAGTATAGATATAACCCTTCAGGTGTATTTCATTTAGCACAGTGCCCTCCGGGTCCATCCATGTTGTTGAAAATGACAGGATTCCCTTCTTTTTGTAAGGCTGAATAGTATTCCACCACATGCATTTATCCATTCCTCTGAGGACACACATGTAGTTGTATTCAAATCCTGGTTATCCTATATTATAAAAGCCCATATGCTAAGTGTCCAGTTGACCTGTTGTCCATTCAACCAATCAAAGCATAATATGCTAATGATATGCTAAGGGCACTCAACCACTTGCTATGACATGCACTGACCTTCAGGGGGCCTTGACTTACTGACGGAGCTCGTAACTCAAATTGCTCGTATGTCAAATCAAAAAGTGAATGAGTGAGACACATGATGCTGGGCTGATGTTGTGGCATTCACTGTGCCTTTCGCTGCACCAACTAGCGGTGTGGTATCTGAAACTGGCTTGTAACCCGAATTTTAGCTTGCAACTCAAAGCAAAAAATCGGCCGAGAGACGGCTCTTATCTCGAAAAACTCGTTAGTCAGGACACTCGAAAGTCAAGGCCCCACTGTATCTCAATTGGCCCTCAAAGCTCAGGGAAGGCACTGGGACACGCTTAATCTATTTTACAGATGAGGAAACTGAGGACAATTCCAGTTGGCTGCGGAACTGGACTCCGCTCATGCAGCCCTCACAGCCATGCTAGCTCTGCCCTTCCTAAGGGGCAGCCGTGGGGCAAACAGAACAAACCACCCCATCAGGCTTCTGAGCCTAGTTTTCAAGCACCTCTTCATCACAGGTGCTCCACATTCTTTCCTCTCCCTCAACCCCGCCCCCCCCCCCAATTCTTAACTGTCCTCCCCTTCTCCTTCTCCAGAGCAGATGGTAGGCTTCCCCCTCACCACACAGGCATGCACCTCCCTGGGACAGTTCTGGCTCAGGCTTGCTTTTGGGCCAAAGCAGGAGCAGGAGATGCCTCCCCTGAAGTGCAAAAGCTGCCACCTGGGCGAGGCCAGGTTAGCACTGGGAGCTTCTCTGAATCACATCAGTCAGTTCTGTCAGTCAGTGGGGCACCTTGAAGTGCACCACCCCTCCACTGAGGTGGCCCCACCTCTCAACCTCTGCCTCAGGGCTGTGGGTCCACGCTCCTCTGCCCGGGTGTCTTCCCATGCCCCTTGCTCTCTGCCTGGCTGACTCATGTCTTGGGGCCACTGCAAAACCTCGTTCCCTGCAGGTGAGGCAGATCCCCGCCCCCAGGTCCCTTGACCCGGGCCAAGCTCCCTCTGGTGCACCCTGCCTCACCAGGTTTTTGCCTTTGATCTGTGGCATTGGTGACAGCACACTCCTAGCAAGTCTGGTACCCAGAGGGGCAAAGGGTCAGCACAGAATGTTAGAGGTTGCAGTCGCACTTGCAGATGTCACCCAGAGCCTGCTGGTGAAGGCAGCGCCTCTGTGGGGTGTCCTCATAGAGGGTATTGCAGCCCTGCTCTGCGCCCCTTGGCCCACCTGCCTCCTCGCCAGCACGCCCTCAGGTGGCCCCCAGTGGGCCTCATGCCTCTGCTAGGTCTCCACCCTCGCCTGAGTCACCTCCTTTCTTCCACATTCAGTCTTCATCCATCCCTCCCTCCTGCAGTGCTTGTGCTCCAGGCCCAAAATAAAGGACCAAGGCCAAGAAGGACAAAGCCCAAAGGAAGTGAATCTTGAACCCCCACATCCCATTCTCTGGATTTCCTCCCACACCTCCTCTCTGTGTCACATTTTGAACGGGCACCCTGTGGCCCAGCCACATGGCCTCTGGGTGGTCTGGTAGAGTTGGTCTCATAAAGCTGTGAATCTGTGACCAGAGGCCCGCCTGGGTCTCAGCAGCCCCATGCCTGCTGAAAGGGGTTGTTGGAGGAAGACCAAGTCTGTCAGTCATTAGCTCCCCAACTCCAGAGGAGGCACCACAGGCTCATGTCCTGGCTGGAGGCCCACACCCCCCGCTCCTACCCCGGCCAAGCAGTCATGACTGTTATAGAGTCTTGGCCTAATTTGCATATTCCTTTCTTATTATATAGGTTATGGATTGCTCCCATCCTAAAGATTGCCATTTCATTTTGTTGATAGCTTCCTCTGCTGTGCAAAAGCTTCTTAATTTGATGTAGTCCCACTTATTTGCTTTTGCTTTTCTTTCCTTGCTTTTGGTGTTAAA
Organism: Myotis davidii; assembly: GCF_000327345.1. Lineage (NCBI taxonomy): Eukaryota > Metazoa > Chordata > Mammalia > Chiroptera > Vespertilionidae > Myotis > Myotis davidii. Next base: position 22,791 of record NW_006289735.1, on the reverse strand, counting down.
TAACAAAATCATTGTCATGATCAATGTCAAGGAGCTTACCCCTTTGTTTTCTTCTAGGAAATTTATGGTTTCAGGTCATATGCTGAAGTCTTAATCCATTTGGAGTTTATTTTTGTGCATGGTGTCTAATTTTATTCATTTGCACATGGGTATCCAGTTTTCCCAGCACCACTTAATGAAAAGAATATCCTTTTCCCATTGTATATGTTTGACTCATTTGTTGTAAATTAGCTGCCCATTTATTTATGGGGTCTCGGTTTTCTGATTATTATGTCTGTCTTTATGCCAATACCACAGTGTTTTGATTAGTATGGCTTTGTAATATAGTTTGAAATTAGGATATGTGATCCCTCCAGTTTTGTTTAT
>NW_006289735.1:21162-22414 GCF_000327345.1 Myotis davidii | reverse complement strand
TCTGTGAAGTCTTTAGGATTTTCTGCATATAAAATCATGTCATTTGCAAATAAAGACAAATTTACTTTTTCATTTCTGACTTGGATGCCTTCTTTCATACATAATTGCTCTGGTTAAGATTTCTAGAACTATCAATAATAATAAAACCATAATATGCTAATTAGACTGGACAGCTGAAGAACCTTCTGGACGACCTTCCGGACAAAGCCGGGGATGCAAGGGCCAAGCCCCTAGCATGAATTCCATGCAACAGCCCTCTAGCCTACACTAATAAAAGACAAAGATGCTAATTGACTGTACCTTCACTACACCCAAGTCACACCCACCAGCCAATCAGAGCGAATATATGCAAATTAACCCAACCAAGATGGCGGCTGGCAGCAAAGGAGCAGGAGCACGCCTGAGGCTTGGTTGCCCTGGCAATGGAGGAAGCCAAGCTTCCCACCAGCCCTGGTTGGCTGTGGCCTCTGCAAAAGGCAAAAAAGTTTCAATTATAGAAGCTAAATAAATCCCAGGTACCTGTTTCCAGCCTCCACTGGGAGCATGGGTGAAAACAGCAATTAGCCCCTCACCCAGGATGGCCACACCCTCATGGGGTTAAGGTCCCTGCTGGGGGCTGGGCCAGTCTGCAAACAGCCATCAGTCCCTCACCAAACTGGCCAGGGACCCCAGCAGAACCCTCCACCCTGAAGGGACTGTGGCCAGCCTGAAAACGGCCCTCAGTCCCTTACCCAGTCTGGCCAGGAACCCCAGCAGGGACCTCCACCCTGAAGGGGCTGTGGCAAACCTGCAAACAGCCATCAGCCCCTCACCCAGGCTGGCCACACCCTCATGGAGTGAGGGTCCTCTCGGGGTGCGGGCGGGGGGAGGGCTTAGCCAGCCTGCAAACAGCCATCAGCCCCTCATCCAGGCTGTCCAGGCACCCCAGGGGGGACCGCCATGTGGAAGGGGCTGTGGCCAGCCTGCAAAAAGTCATCAGCCCCTTACCCAGGCTGGAATGCACTCAGGGGGTACCCCCACACTGAAGAGGATGTGGCCAACCTGCAATCAGCCATCAGACCCTCACCCAGGCTGGCCAGGAAGCCAAGTAGGGAGCCTCACCCAGAAGGGGCTGTGGCCAGCCTGCATACAGCCATCATCCCCTCACCTAGTATGGCCACAACCCCATGGGGTGAGGGTCCCCACTGAGGGCCTTGGTCAACCTGAAAACAGCCATCATCCCCTCACCCAGGCTAGCCAGGCACGCCAGTGT
>NW_006289735.1:18764-20872 GCF_000327345.1 Myotis davidii | reverse complement strand
ATGTCCGACTGCAGCTTAGGCCTGCTCCCTGCTGGCAAGTGGCCATCCCCTGAGGCTCCCTGGCTGCCAGAAGGATGTCTGACTGCCAGCTTAGACCTTATCCCCCGTGGAGCGGGCTGAAGCCAGCAGGTGGTCATCCCCCAAGGTGTCCCAGACTGTGAGAGGCACAGGCTGGTCTGAGGGACACTCCCCCCGAGAGCACAATTTTTTGTGCACCGGGCTTCTAGTATATATATATAAAAGACTAAGCAACCTGCCGACCAGATGATCATCCAGGAGATATGACGCACACTGACCACCAGGGGGCAAACGCTCAATGCAGGAGCTGCCAAGCAACAGCAACTTTGCAGAATACCGTCCCACATACCAGTACCCCATGGGGGAAGTAGGACTGCTGGTTTCCGCCCAATCCCCGCAGGACGGGCTGAGGGACCCCCACCTGTCAGAGGGACTCCAGTACCTCCACAGATGCCACTCCAGGTACCCCAGAATTTCTGTTTTGTTCTTTAAAAATAATCCCTATCTTTATTTACAGTATCTATTTGATGAGCCACTTCATCATAGCTTCCTTTCTTTTTTAAGCATTTTTTCCCTCAGTTCTTTAAAAATATTTCTAACTACTGCTTTAAAGCACTGTTTTCAAATCTAGTATGTTGGCCTTCTCACAGGGAATTACTGTTGCCTGAATTTTTTTTCACTACATGGGTTACAATTTCCTTTTTCTTTGTATGTCTTGCAGTTTTGTTAAAAACTGGGTGTTTTAATTAATGTGCTCTGCATAGTGATTTACCTTCTGCATTTCTAGGGCTCAAGTTGCTGTTGTTTGCATGTTTGTTTAGTGACATGTCTGGATTCTTCAGGGGAAGTCTATGTCCCCTGCAGTGTGAAAGCTCTGATGATGCTCCTCAGAAGGTGCAGCCTTGGGATGTCACGTGGGATGACAATAGTCTTAGCAGTGCTCTCCTTGTTTGCCTCTTTCCTGAATCTTTCTGTTAAGCTCTGTGTCTCCATTTGTATTATACCCGGCTGTTAAGTCTACCAATTGTCAACTGATTGCTCTCCTGTTATTTACAATGTTTCTGGGCATAAATTTCTCCACAGTCTGATATAAATAAAATTGGTTTCCTTTGCAGGGTGGTTTTGGGGTCCTGTTTTTCAGGTTTTCTCTGATCCTAGAATGACCCTTTGTACATGTCTCTTTTCCTGGTTCTCTCTTGTACATTGCTGACCTATGGTCTCTCTTGAAACTCTTATGGGATTACCAGACTCCTGTAAATTATTTACCAATAAATATTCACCATTTTAAAGAGTGCCGTTTGAACTTCCCACACTCTGCTTCAAATAAAGTAATTTTTTCACCAGTTAAGCTTTGGGAATATCATTGTTAGAATTTGAAAGATTGCAACATCCATGAGCACCGGTTCAATTCAGAGTAGAACCTATTTTGTTTGGCTCATATCAGAGTCAAAGTACTAAGTGTTGTGCCTGCTCTTGAGGAGGAACAGGTGAGGGTTTGGAGACTCACAGGAGAACTCCTCCATTTCATCCTCAGGCCAGCACCAGCCTAGGAGAGGTCCTTATTGATCCTAAACTCTGCTCAGGGCGATCTCCATGTTGAGGTTCTTCTTGGCCGAGCCTTCTCCTCTCACCCTCTGAACACTTCATCAGGTACAGATAAGGGGATGTGGGCCCTGTAACCTAGACTTTGTAGCCTGTGTTGTGACTGAAATTTTAAGTGATGAGTTAAACAGAACAAGGAGGATGTGAGGTTGAAAAGTGCTGTGGTTGAGGCAGGATGCATGCTTTCCTGTACACAAGTGAATTTACAATAACATCTTATAGCTCATTTCTTGGAAATAGAGGGGATTGTGAGAAACAGTAAAAAATTTTGGATAGCCAGTTAGCCTGGAGGTCAAATCACCCCAGGTATTCCCGACATCAATCAAGGCTTAACTACAACAAGACTTCGCACAAATACCACTAGGGGGTGCACCAAGAAAAGATAAAAAAATGAGGAGACAAAGAAACAGGACGGAAATGTCAGAAATGGAAGATATAGAGCACAAAACCACACTTTTAAGCTCTCTCAATAATTTTCTAAAAACTGC
>NW_006289735.1:6947-17988 GCF_000327345.1 Myotis davidii | reverse complement strand
ACTAATCTTGTGGGGGAAAGGGGTGTGGGAGATGCGGGAAGAGACTGGACGAAAATCGTGCATCTATCGATGAGGACAGTGGGTGGGGAGTGAGGGCGGAGTGTGGGGCGGGAACTGGGAGGAGGGGAGTTATGGGGGGAAAAAAGAGGAACAAATGTAATAATCTGAACAATAAAGATTTAATTAAAAAATAAATAAAGTAAACTATAGAAAAAAAATTTTGTGCTGTGATACACTTGAAATACATTAAAATTGCACCGTTGTCCCTTGGTAATAAATCACCTAAGGACATATGTTTATGGGAGAACTGGAGTGAAGGGGGGAAAAAAGCCAAACTAAATACAAAAGTAAGAATTGCAGATAACAGGAGAAATTGTGCAAACAAAACTGAAAATCTCAGAAAAGAGGCAAGTGACTGAATGCTAGCCGATGAATCTGGTAACCTCTGAATTCTTTCCTGGTTCCTGTTCTAAGCAGCCTCTTCTTCTTCCCCAAGGTCAAGGACTCAGAATTCAGGGTTGTGCAAGCAAGCGAATGGGCTTTGGAGGAAGGGAACTGAAAAGTCCTGAAAGATAAGTAAGGAAGGGAGTGGAGGGTGTGCTGAGAGTGGCAGAGACTGTGGGAGAGGCACAATTGCTTCCCTGCTTCCTGCCTTCCTGGCTGTTGGTGCCACATGGTAATGGGCCTGGGATCTGTCACTGTCTGTAACTATACATGACTCTGACAACCCCAGGCACTCAAAGCATGAGAGCAGAGGCCCGCAGTGATATTGCTCCTTCACACAGACCCTCAAGCCAAGAGTCCCAGGACTGGTCCCTCCAAGTGGTCTTCCATGAGGAACCCTGTTCACTGTCACAGGTTTATCACTATAATCAACCAACATCTGAGAGGAAGTGTGGGTAAGCAGCCAAGGCTCAGGATTCAAACCAGTGGGGGAGACTGGGGACTTCTTCTCTAGGGACCAAGCCCAGATATTGGTGTAAAATGTAAATCCTGGGAGATGGGGGGCATCAGATTTAGATGATCTGACCCTTCCCTATATTCTCATCTGTAGAGATACCAGGGCTCATAGGGGTTATGTTTTGTATAAAGCCATAGACTCAATAGTTCAGAATAAGAAGCACATATCTTTTCTGACTGAATTTCATGTGTTAATGACAGACACCAGTGCTGATGTGCTAATATGACTGTCTGCTCTGAACCTAACCTCATGGAACAAAGAAAGTGTCACTGGGCTAAAAGAAGGGGACACATTGTCAGACAAGTTATCCATCCTATGCTGCAGCAAATGCTGCTGGCTTAGATATATTTAAATGCATGAAAACTCATTTTGTCTTATTTTGTAAAGGATAATGCCCTCCTTAATTTTTTAGGTAAAACTATTTATTCTTTTTTGAATTAAATTTATTGGGGTGACAATGGTTAATTACATGATATAGGTTTCTGGTGTACAATTCCATGATACCTCATCTGTATATTGCATTGTGTGCCCTGCCAAAGTCTAATCCCCTTCTGTCACCAAATGTTTGACTCCCTTTATACTTTCCTGGCCCCTCTCACTCCATCTTTTTGGTAAACACCATAATGTTGTCTGTCTCAGTGAGTTGTTGTAAAATGATTCTTTTGTAGGAATTTGGTGCTCTGTGGGAGTGTGAGGTTGGCTCTTGCGGGTAGGCCTGGAGCATGCTCTCAGGCAGAGGTGGTCTCAGGACCTGTTGTGCTCACACCAGCTGGCAATCTGCCCCTTCCCCTTAAGAATCCATGAGCCCTTCGGAGGAGGGCAGTAGAAAAGGTGGAGGAAGGAGCAAGGTGTTGTGTGAGATTCCTAGGGCTGACGTAGCACAGTACCACAAACAGTATAGCTTAAAGCCACAAAAACTTATGACCCCATAGTTTTTGGGGTCCAGCATCAAAAGGTTGGCAGAGCCATGGTCTCCCTGTAGGGGGTAGGGGGACCCTCCCTTGCTGGTAGCCAGGTCCTTGTGTTGCTGGCAATCCTTGGAGGTCCTTGGCTGGTGGATTCATAACTCTGATCTCTTGCCTTTTGCATTTTATAAGGAGAAACCAGGCTGTGTACCCACAATGTGCTTGGAAACCTCCTTAGCTAAAGACTCAAGTTCATCACTTGCAAGCTCTTCTTTCCACCCAGCAGTAGAATCAAATTCAGCATCTTTCCCCCCCTTTGTATCAAGAATCACCTTTCTTCCAGTGTCATTACCAAGGTCCTCACTTTGATCTGAGATCTCACCTTTAATATTCAAATTTCCATCAATAGTTTCTTCAAGGAAAACCTCAAATTTCTGTATCAGGTCCCTCAGCATTCTCCCAGCTTCTGTGCATTACCCTCAATTCCATAACCACTTACACATTTTAAGTATTTTTTTTAACAGCACCCCGTGCTTTTGTACCAACACTAAGCATTTGAAGCAAATACTCCATTTTAAAGACTATGAAAGTGAGTTGCAGAGAGGATAATGTATCCACATGTGGTATCCTGAAAATTACCCCCTTAAAGATTGCCACCCTAATCCTCAGAACCTATGAATATTATCTTATTGCAAATGTGATGAAGTTAATTATTTTGAGATGAGGAGATTGTCTATCTGAGTAGGTACTACATGTAATCACAAAGGTCCCTAGAAGATAGAGGCAAGAAGATCAAAGGAGGAAGAAGCAATTTGATGATGGCAGCGGAGATTAGAGTGGTGTGGTCACAAGCTATGGATCCTGGAAGCTTCTAGCAACTAGAAGAGGCAAGAGATGGATTGTCTACTGGAGCCTTCAGAAAGATAAGCCCTAATGATACCATCATTTTATTTCCATAAGACTAATTTCAGACTCCTGACCTCCAGAATTCTCAGAGAATTCATTAGTATTGCCTCAGGCCACTATATTTTTTAATTTGTTATGGCAGCAATAGGCAACTGGTATACCAAGTTCAATTGTTGATTTGAGGGGGAGTCAGCACAGTGTGAGGAATCTATTATCTTCATCTCCTGCTATCACTTTTTCAATGTTGTAATAAGTTTGAGCTTTGAATTTATCTGAATCTTAGCAGCTGAGCTCCACAAGTCAGACTCTGATAAATGTTAAAGAAATGTGTTTTTTTTAAATAACCCACAACCTTTGTAAAAATCCACGTACATCCACATTGCCATGTGTATATGATGTGAAGAATAAAGTGGTAAAAAGAATAAATGGAAAATGTAACAAAGGAAGCTGTGTTTTTCTCCCCATTCATCTTTTTGTGTCTGACTATGTAGAAGGAGCAGCATCCTGGGAGGCGGGAGGGCACCTTCAGGGAGTTGCAGGTGGGGACCCACAGCAGAGAGACAGGTGGCTCACAGCAGAGCTGGGTGTGGAAAGGAGCTCCTAATGATGCAGAGCATGGCCAGGTAAACAGTGCAGGAGAAATATGAGGCAACACTCCTATCACAAGTCTTCTAGAGGGAGATCACTCTTAAGTTAGGGTTCAGGGATGGGATTTTCATGTTTCATATGCTCCTCTGTGGCCAATGACCTCAAGCCTGGTACCATTCAAGACCTGTATCCTGCACCCTGTGGATACTTTTTTGTAAATTGATTTTAGAGTCAGAAGGAGCGAGAGAGAGAGAGAGAGAGAGAGAGAGAGACATTGATGTGAGAGAGACACATTGGTAAGTTGTCTCCGATACACCTTGACCAGGGATTGAAACTGAGACCTTCTGGTTCTTGGGACAGTGCTCCAACCAACTGAGCCACAGAAGGTTCTATCTCAAACACTTCCCTCCTCCCTCTAAGGAAATTAACAGTGTACCTGGGGAAATACCTGGAGAAGCAGTTGGTTGACCAGGAAAACACCCAAAGCAGCTCCTGGCTAGACAAGTTTCATTCAAGAAATGTGGAGAGTGAAGTGAAACTGGGCAATGGTGGAGATATTTGGAACAGGAGATGTGGTTATGGCTCTGCTCTCAACTCATATATGCAGCCTTTCAAGTTGAGTTTCCTGGTTGTATGACCTGTAGACTCTACAAGGCCTAGTGATTGGAGGGGACCCTTACATGTTTTAATGCTTTGTAATATCATCTTGAAATGCTTCACGATTTTTCAACAAAGGACCTGGTATTTTCTATTTGTGCGAGTCCTGGCAAATTACATAGTTGGTCCTGATCTCTGTCTTTATTGGAAGTCAAAAAACTGTCACCTGGGGCCCTTCAATGTAACCCAAGTCATTAACACCAATAATTGGTCCCAGGATATGGTTACTAACACCATAGTATCCAAAGCCAGCTGCTTCCCTCCATTGGTAACCACCCCATTGTTCACTACTTCCTGCCACATATGGTCCTCTTAGTACCTATACTGATGCTGAAACATCAACTGATCAAATTTCTCAACCTAGTGAGCAAAATCTATATATATATAATGCTAAGCAGCCATGCAATCATCCAACTGGCCAAAGTAGGGGTGGGCAAACTTTTTGACTTGAGGACCACAATGGGTTCTTAAACTGGACCGGAGGGCCGGAACAAAAGCATGGATGGAGTGTTTGTGTTAACTAATATAAATTCAAAGTAAACATCATTACATAAATGGGTATGGTCTTTTTTTTCAATAGTTTTATTCATTTCAAACGGGCCAGATCTGGCCCGAGGGCGGTAGTTTGGCCACAGCTGGGCCAGAGGGTATGATGTGCACTAACCACCAGGGGGAAGACATTCAGCCAGGAGCTGCTGAACTGCCATGACTTGGCAGCTGCAGTTCTTGGGTGACACACCCTGGAACCAGAGAGGAAGGAGCTCTCACACTCCAGGACCTCTCAGGGGATGACAGAGAGCTGGTTTCAGCCCATCCCTGCAGGACAGTCCCAGAGACTCCACCTGCAGGATGGATCCCACTCACTCTGAAGATGCCCTTCGAGCCTGTGGTGCAGCCCCAGGTGTGGGCAGGAGGGGAGGGACCATGGGAGGTTGGCTCCAGGACATGTCTGCCTGTCCAACCCAGTCCTGCCTTGCCAGCCACCTTCTAATTAATATCCTTTCAATGTGCATGAATCCGTGCACTGGGTCACTAGTATATAATAAAAACTCAGTATTTTTATGGTGATGGTTCATGGTTCATGGTTCGCTAGAAAATCTCGTGAACCATGAGAGCTTTGGCAGCCTGTATCTCACCTAAAAACAATTTTCAGAGCCTAGTTGCATTTATTCCTCAGGTGCATGTTTAGTTGTCAGGTCATACAAACTTTCAATCTTGCAAGATCCATATGAAAAAAAAACCAAAAAACAGAGAGCGTGCATGTTTACTGGAGAATATTTTTCCAGGCCTCCACTCCTCTTTTCTCCATGGCTCCCAGTGGTTTAGACTGCTTTGGCTTTGTACCTGAGTCCTGTTCATTTCTAAATGATTAACATGAGACCCTCCGGAAAGAATAGACCCAAAACCCATATTGTACCATCCCTACTGAACACCTGAGGGTTCACAAAGTCACATATGCAACTTCCTTCTTCCAGAATGACCCCACAGTCTCCCACTACACCAGGGAAGATGACAGACACTGTGCCTGGCTTTCTGGGCAAGGTTTAGGTCCTTTAATAGGGTGTTGTGGATCCACCACTATAACCCAAAACAGCCACTATAGCTTTGGAAATTTTGGTGTGAGATTGGGCACAAGGAGGAAAAGGTTTCAATTTGGCTAATCTGAAGCACTCACCAAATTAGGGGCAATATGACTGTCTTTTTAAAGGCAAGCAGTTCCTCTACTGACTCCACCCCATCTGTGCTTCCTGGCTCGGCGGGTTAGAAGGAAGCAAACACTTCATCCTCACAGTCAAAGCAAAAGCCCACACACAAATAGATTCTCTGGAGAAAACCTGAGAGCTCATCAACTCGAGGTAAAGAAGGTGAGTCTAGCTGAGAAGGGGTCCTGGGTGGCAGAGCTGTGGGGGCTGTAAGTTCAGGGAGTGTGCAGGGTATGGGTTCTGGTCTCAGGAGAGACCTGGTTCTGTGCCAGCAGCACAGTGGGGGGTGGAGTGATTACAGAGGGTAGTGGCACATGGTAGAGAGGGGAGTCAGGAGTTTTATTAGCACAATGTTCATGTCTCATTTAAACAAGACACATTTGTGCTTACTTGTGCACCTTTATGCATTTGCTGCTGTGATAGACACTGAGGGCTGCCTGATAAGCCCTCCTCTTCCCTGGATAGGAAATGAGTGCCCCCAAGGCAGTTCTTTAGAGCTCAAAGGCAATTTAGAGACAACCCTGTCTAACTCCCTCTTTTTACTGAAAAAGAAGCAGGATCGCAGGGTGTTATGACTCTACAGGTTGCCCACATCACTAAGGGCAGAGGAAATCTAAACTGCAGGTTGCTGAATCCTTCCCATCATTTAGTAGAAACTGTGACCCCAGTAGTGTGACATGTCAGGTGAGGAGCGGGTGTCGTGGGGAGAGGGTTGGCTATTCTGGAGGAGCAATGTATGTGAAACCCTCCTGTTAGCTTCCCTAGTTACAGGCTTCCTGCCAGTTCTCCATTCTGTAAAGAGTGTGGACTTCCTTCCCTGTCCTCTCTTGTTCTAACTCTTACTCTATGGGATTTTAGAATGATGGGCCTGAGAAGAAACTAAGAAGAGACTGTGTGCGCAGTGGTTAGGGGGGGAAGTGGTAGTCAGACGGACTTTGAATTGGATCCCTTCTCTGCCTGTTAACTGTTGGCACCGTGACCGTGGGCAAATGTCTAAGTATTTTTGAGCCACATCAATGTCCTTATTTTAAAAGTTAGAAAAATAAAATTAGCATTTTGGGACAGTACATGAGATAATGTATAAGACACTTATCAGGGTGCTTAGTATAGAATATTCGATAGTGGTTTCATTACACAGGTTAAAATTTTTATTGTGGAAAAAGTTTTAACTTTTCAATGATTAAGAGACTAGTACAAGGAACCTCCATGTACCTACACCAGGCTTCAATGATTACCAATTGATGCCAATTTTGTTTCATCTATGTACTCACTACTCCCTACACACCTCACATTTTTTTGAAGCATTCATCAGACATTGTTTCAGTAAATATTTGAAACCATTTAAAATATTAACATAATCAGACTTCAAAAAGCAAGTAGAAATTTTAGAAAATTACCACTTGCATGCAGATTTCTCTGATTGTCTCATAATTTAAAAAATTGTTTGAAGTCAGATCCAAATAAGATCCATAAATCACAGTTGTTTGATTTCTCTTAAATTTATCTTAATATGTAGGTTTCCAACCTTCCCTGTTACTTTCTGGGAAGTTTCTCTGGTGAGAAAAGGGAAGTCTTTTATCCAACAGAACCAGGCAAGGTACATTTTGTTGATTTCATCCTCATGGTGTGATTTCACCTGCTCATCTAGTTCTGGTGTTTTGTGTGAATTTATTTTAAAGGAGACATTTGATCAGATTCAGGTTTGACTGTTTTTTGGTGGGAATGCTTCATGGGTGCAGCTGTCAACTTCCATCAGAAGGCTTGATCCTTTCTGTTTTTTTGTCTATGTTCAGAACAATGAAATGCTTTCCTCGCAGGCTCCCAATGGGGTTATGGACTACTTTTAAGAAGAAGGCCTGACCGGTTTGGTTCAGTGGCTAGAGCAACAGCCTGTGGACTCAAAGGTCCCAGGTTCGATTCCGGTCAAGGGCATGTACTTTGGTTGCGGGCACATCCCCAGTAAGGGGTGTGCAGGAGGCAGCTGATCGATGTTTCTAACTCTCTATCCCTCTCCCTTCCTCTCTGTAAAAAAATCAATAAAATATATTTAAAAAAAGAAGAAGGCCTTGCTATGAACTCATGGATTTCACATATTTGATTCATTGGAATTATTATTGATACTCAAATTGTACCATCTTTGTCCAGTTGGATTCTCTTGAAGTTGACTCATAAGTCCTTTTGATAAATTCCTGAAGAATTTTTTAGAGCATCCTGGCTTTCTAGTTGACAAGAGAGTGTAGACTCAACTCAGATATTTCCTGCCTACTCCTAAAATCAATACTTTCTCCTTAGAACCCTAATTGTTTGGTGGGAAATGAATGGCATTTGAAGACTACACTCTGGTCACTAAGGGTGCTCTTTGTCACTGGGCTCATCATTAACTCTATGCCTTTTGAATGGACTTCAAAAGTACACACACACACACACAACATTAAAAATAGGATTTGTTTTGAAAAAAATTTTAATTCAGGTTTTGATTTTTTTTTGGGGGGGGGGGCTTAGTACAACCCTTCTAGATATGGACAATGAAATTATTGCATTTTCAAGTTACTTGGACCAATTTCTTATGTGGTTTATGCACCATATAAAATGCAATTAGATTTGTTCATTTCATTTGCTTTCAATATCTTAAAACATAATTTTTGTTGTATAATTATGTAAACTACCTTCATGGTTTCAAGATCAAAGCTATGAAATCTTAGTGTTACAAAGACATCTAGTTTCCAGCTTCTGTCCCTGTCACCTCTACCCTGCTTCTCCCATTCTCATGTAAATAATGTTTTGTTGGTTTAGTTTTCAGAGTATCCTATTACCTTTTCATATATATGAAAAAAGTATATTATGTTTTATACATGTAATTCATATTCCTCTTATTAGAGAAATGGTAGGTAGACTCTACATTATTTTCTTCACTTTGTTTTTTTGTTTTGCTTTGTTTCACTTAATGATACATCCTGGAGATCTCTCCATGCTGGTACATAGAGACTCATCTCATGCCTTTTCACAGTTGGATAGTACTTCACTGTAATATATGTGAATATACCTTAGTTTATTCCTACAAATGGCCATTTTATAGGTTTTTGGCTTTTTGCTTTTACAAAGCATGAAGCAATAAATAGGTTTATGTATTTTTTTTCTATACTTTTGTCAGTGTAGTTTAGGAAAAATCCTAAAATTGGGGATTGATAATCAAAGGGAAAATGCCTATTTACTTTTGCAGCACAGTACTAACTTCTCTGTAGAGTTTGGACTGATTTTCCATTCTCACCAGCCATGCAGGAGAGGCCCTGCTTTTGCCATACCTTTACCTACAGATTAGGCCAGCAAATGTTTGGATTGTTGCCTAACCTAGAGGTGAGAAATAGTACCTCATCTCAGAAATAGAGGTGTAATGTTAATTTATTTTACTTTTTGTGCTTTGATTTATTTTCCCTATTATGAGTGTATGTTAATATATTTTGATATATTCAAGACACACTTTAATTTCTTTTTCTCTGGGTGTTTATTCCTATATCTTGGTCCATTTTCTATTGAGTTGTAGGGTTTTTGTTTCTGTTCTTCTTAAATTTTTTAAATTTTATTTTCTTTTTTAAAGTATTACAAATAATAGTACATATGTCTTCTTCTTTTCCCCATTGACCTTCCCCTGGCCTCCCCTATGCCGGCACAAGCTCTTATCCAAACCCTCAGTGTCTTGTGTCCACTGGCTATGTTTATATGCATGCATATAAGTCCTTCGATTGATCTTTTACACCTATAACAGAAATATTCACCCCTTTGATATAAGTTGGAAAATGTTTCTTTCCCTGGTGTGACATTTTTGCTTTAATTTGTCTACAATTTTTTTTGTCCTACATTATGTGTGAGATTTTCATATAATCATACTTATTAATCTTTTTCCTTATTCTTTTTCAAATCTTATAAATATTTTCCTTATTTTACAAAAAAAAATTACTCATGATTTTTTCTATTATTTATATGGATTCGTTTTTTACTTTTAAACTTCTAATCAACCTGGAATTTGAATGGCATGAGGGAATAAATGTAGTTTTATCTTTTTCCAAATGGTTTACAGTTACCCCAAAGTTGCATTATTAGTCCGTCTTCCTCCCATTGATGTGAGATTCTGCCTTACTGAATCTAACTGTAACATAATGGAATGGAATATAAATGAATAGAGTCTGATTAATTTGGTCTATTTCTGAATTTTCTGCTTTTATTTCACTGTTCTCTCTATCTATGAACCAACATCATACTGCTTTAATCATAGAAACTATGATGCTTGACTCCAGAAAGAGCTAGTCCTCTCTTCTTGTTGTTTTTCTTAATAGGTCCAGATAACTTTCTTTTTTATTCATCCAAATGAACCTTATAATCCATTATTTGAAGTTTATAATGTGATACTTAACTTTATAAGCCACTGTTTATCACCTGCGTGAAAAAAGATGCAGACCCAAAAAATTACTTCACTTATATTGAATCATGTTAAGGAAGTATCTATTTTTTTTTCCTTCATACAAAGACTTTATAATCCACTTTTTATCATTTGTAGGGGAAAAGCTTATGATCAAAATTCCCATAATGAGTCATCCTAGTATTTCTGAAATAAATCATAAAATCATGGGGTATTACTTTTTTAGTGTCAAATACTTTATTTAAAAATTTTGTATTAATATTTCCAAATGAGACACATCTGTAGCTTTACTTATTGGTGAAGTCTTTGTTAGCCTTTGGGATCACTATAACACTTAATTCATATAAGAATTGAAAGATTTCCCTCTTTTTAATATGACCGGGGATAGCTCAAATCACACTGAGATGATCAGATCCTCAAAGCCTGAAGTGAGTTCCCCTGTGAAAGGATCTGGACCTTGTACTCTTTTTTGGGGAGACTCTGCTCTATTATTTCTTCCATAATAATTGAACTGTGTCATCTCTCCATACTTTTTGTGTGTGTGTGTGTGTGAATATAGCTGTGAGGGAAGGAGGCCTGGCCATCCTGGCTGGCCTTTCTTTTTTTTTTTTATGAAATCTTTATTGTTCAGATTATTACATTTGTTCCTCTTTTTTTTTCCCCATAACTCCCCTCCACCCAGTTCCCACCCCACTCTCCGCCCTCGCTCCCCACCCACTGTGCTCATCCCTTGGTGCACAATTTTTGTCCAGTCTCTTCCCGCACCGCCCACACCCCTTTCCCCCCAAGAATAGTCAGTCCATTCCCTTTCTATGTCCCCGATTCTATTATAATCACCAGTCCATTCTGTTTATCAGATTATTTATTCACTTGATTCTTAGATTCACTTGTTGCTAGATGTGTATTT
>NW_006289735.1:1154-5929 GCF_000327345.1 Myotis davidii | reverse complement strand
CTGAATCTCGCATGCTGTTCTCTTTCCTTCTAGTTGAAGAATTTCCTCTCAGCCAGTCTTCCTGTGGTTCTGCGCGATGTCCGTTCCATCTTTTAGTTGTATTTTGAAGTGGTTGTTTGAGGCAGTTAACTCCGGTGTTTACCTATGCCGCCATCATGGTTTCTCTCATTTCTCCATTCTTGTAATGAGTAATAGACTATTACAAATTTTCAGGGAGGAAAAGAACGAAGAAAAGGGGTTGGGAATGGTTCCCACTTAGCTAAGTTGACCTTTCTCCACTCTCCTCCCTTCATAAGGTCTTGTGGAAGCCTAAAGCACAGAACCTCTTGAAACAAACATGGCTGGTCTTCAGGACAACACTCTGAGGATTGTTCTGGTGGGGAAAACCGGAAATGGAAAAAGTGCAACAGGAAACACCATCCTTGGGAGAAGAGCATTTGAATCTAAAGCTGCTCCCCATGCTGTTACCAAGGAATGTCAGAAAGCAGAGCGACGCTGGAAGGGGAGGAACCTTCTTGTTGTGGACACCCCAGGGCTCTTTGACACCAAGGAGAAACTGCAGACCACCTGTCAGGAAATCAGCAGGTGTGTCCTCTTATCCTGCCCTGGGCCTCATGCCATCATCCTGGTACTACCGCTGGGCCGCCACACGGAGGAGGAGCAGAGAACAGTTGCATTGATCAAGGCCATCTTTGGGGTGGCGGCCATGAAGCACATGATCATGTTGTTCACTTGCAAAGATGATTTGGATAAGACACTGAGTGACTTTTTAGAAGAATCAGATGTGGACCTAAAAAACATCATCGAGGAGTGTGGGTCCCGCTGCTGTGCCTTCAATAACAAGAATGCAGATGAAGCTGAGAAGGAAGCTCAACTGCAGGAGCTGGTGGAGATGATAGAGGAAATGGTGCAGAAGAACGGAGGGGCTCACTTTTCTGATGCCATTTACAAGGACACAGATGAAAAGCTGAAACGCCAGGCAGAAGCCTTGAAGAAAATCTATGCTGAGCAATTGGATAAGGAAATTAAACTAACAGAAAAGGAATGTGATCAGGGAAAAATATCACAGGGAGAAAAAGAGGAAAAAATAAAATTCCTAAAGATGAAGCATGAAGAACGAATTAAAGATATAAGGGAAGAAGCTGAAAGGAATATATTTGCAGATATTGTACAAAGGATTAGAAATATGCTTTCAAGTCTGTGGCATAGGTTTTTCAAATAGTGTATATTTTCTTTTTCATTTGCCATGATTTGTTACTGTGGAAGATTGTATTTTCAAAAAAATGGTTATAATAGTATCTTCTACACCACCTATTCTTCTTATAATCTCAGCTTGCTTTTCCTTTTGTTGAGTTATATGGGTCTGTGCCACTGCCTTGCAATTTCATGGACTTTGTGACTGATTTGGCAAATAGTGGATGGCTGTGACTTCTAAAGTTAGATATAGGAAGGATGCCTCCTTGCTCTCTCGGGTACGTGCCCTTGTCACTTGGCCACCAAAAATAAAAATAAAAATAAAAAATAAATAAATAAAGCTCACTGCTTTAGAGCAGGCCCATGCTCCTTTACAGGCATGAACTTTTTTAAAAAATATATTTTATTGATTTTTTACAGAGAGGAAGGATAGAGAGTTAGAAACATTGATGAGAGAGAAACATCGATCAGCTGCCTCCTGCACACCTCCTACAGGGGATGTGCCTGCAACCAAGGTACATGCCCTTGACCGGAATTGAACTTGAGACCTTTCAGTTCACAGGCCGATGCTCTATCCACTGAACCAAACCAGTTAGGGCCAGGTATGAACTTTTTATTTCTTTTTAAATGCTAAGGTTCCCCATGAGAGACTTGCAGTCAGCAGAGCAGTGGGCAGTGACAGCTGGACCCAGACTCAGCCCTTGATCCTGTCTCCAAGGCCCCCTTTTTCCTGACTTCCCAGATAGCTGAAGCAGACCTGCCTTGGCTCAGTTCTTTCCTATAACATTTCCAGAGCCAAAGCAGCCCCACCTAAGCACTCTGTTGTGGCTTCTTCTACCCAAACCCCTTCTTTTATTTCACTGACGGCAGCTTTAATAAACATACTCTCAAAATCACCTGGACTTGTGTTTTGAAATCTTTCCTGTACCAAATCAAGAACCCACACACTATGGGGTAAAAAGGAGGACATATCTAATACTGTCAACAATAAAGATTAATTTTTAAAAAAAGGAAAGGAACCCAAACACTACAGGCCAGCCTTAGGCAGATCCACTTTGGGCCGGTCCCTGTCCAGTAACACATGGACATCTGGGAGTTATGGAATTTTCTTACTGTTTTATCCCTCTTTTCTTTTTAAGGTACCTAACTTTAAATATCTATTAAAATGTTAACTTAAGAAGCTCTTCTCTGCCAAATATTTTTCCTTTGCCTCTGTAGATCCATCCTTTGCCCTCCTTCATGCTAGTTCTTTGCCCCAGGAGGCTGACCTATGTGGATCACATTGTTACCCAACCCGAAGGTTCTCCACTTAGGGTGTTGTACTCAAGAAGGAGACATGGTTGTCCCAAGGCAGTTTTATTTACTTGTAGCAAATTAAGGAAACATGGGATTCATATAAAAACCTCTGTCTCCTCAAAGGGAGGCTTGGCCATTCCTTACACTATTTGGTCAATTACATGTTGGTTTATTCTTTGCAGTTGGCTACAGTAATACTGCTGAGTTCTTGCCAAGATCATCCTGTTTATAGCTAGACTGGTGTATTAGAACATTTAGCAAGAGCAGCATTGAGTAAGAATTGCCCAGATCTTAAGACTTTTGTCCTCTCTAACAACATAGGCGAGAACTTTGGCTCTGTGAGTTTGGCCTGGCTTCTGCCTATGGGAAGTGCAAACAGGAGATCTCTTCTGGGTAGAAAAGCAAGGTTGGGGTATTTGTCCTCCTGCCTCTCATCCAGCAAGGCCATCTCTGACCAGCTGCAAGCCTAAGCCAAAAATCACACCTTCTCTACTCAACTCTTTTTCTGGGTTCCTGTTATCTTCACCCCTTTACGGTTAGGGTGCTATTTCTTCACTGTTGCCAGAAGTCTCCCCTGTCACTTGCATACCCTGTGTGCACAGCTTGTAGGAAACCCTTGCACTTGACTCTCAACCAAGTTCCTAATTAGAGTGGGCCATCTCTGCTGCTAGTATCCTGATTGATAATTCTTAACAATACCCACCATCTTTGCTCTTTCAGACGTACACTGACCATTACTAATGTTTCTTTTAAAAATCCCCTCTAGTGTTTCCTGACACCAGACTATCTCTCCTGACAGCTGAAATCTGTGTCATTGCCCAAGCGGAATGTTTTGTGTTCATACCTGATGAATCCATTAATGTATCATCTTTGCTTAATCGCATGAGAATACCAGTCAGCTCCCTGAGTGATCAGACCCCCAGATCAAGAGACTTGCAAAGTCAGTGGTTTGGGTCATGTTCTGAGTGGAAAATGTTATTCTTGGTTTTGGGAATTGGTGTCTTAACCTGTGTTTTTACTTGCGATTGTATTCTTGCTATGGCATATGGGGGAGTAGCTGCCAAAAGAGCCATTTCCATGCTTTTAAAGCCCCTTGCTGACCTATCAGGGCACATTTCATAAGAAGGGGGTGGCATATGAAATTGTGAAAGCCGATCAGTATGCATGAGTGTTGGTGACAGATGGACAAGAGTCTCAAGTCTGAGCAGTTCTTACTGAATGCTAAAATGTGGCACAATATTTTGCAGAGGAGCTCTAGTGGATGAATTTGACCTGAATGACTACTGATGAGTTTAGCCAGCTACAAAGAAAAAATCAACATGTAATTAATCAAACCATGTATATAGGCAATGGTTAAGCCTCCCTTAAGGAAGCAGAGCTTTGAAAAATATTCCCCTGTCTCCTTTACTTGTTACAACTGGAAATAAAACTTTTTTCCCACCAAGACTGTGTTCCTTTGAACCCATTGTGTCCTGTTACACTAGGGAACATCATGGAGAAGATGTGACCTCCCGTTGACCTGAAGCATGGACCAAATGGGCTTTCAGCTTGCCTTTTCCCTCCCAGGAGCTGCCTCAAGGACACAGCCTTGAAATAGTAATGTGTTGTTGAGACCATCAGGATGGTGTACCTGATTCAGCCCAGCTACATAATTTTTTCAAATCTGGCAGGCAAGTGCAGAGAAGATTTGTCTTTGGGCCACCCAAGACAAGCCTTGTAAGTAAATTTCTTAGCTTATTAAACTACCACCTACCCATCTGCCATGGCCTGCTTCTCTTTTGAATCTTTCCCTGCCCTCTACATGGGGGCTAGTTTCAGATTAAAACTCCGAGGAGTTTTGGAACCAACATGTGATTTTAAACAACAGTCTCATCTATGTTTTTAAGCAAATATAAAAAATGAAGTATCTGAACAATGAAGGCTCTCCAACCTCCCCTGAGAGGTCCTGGATCGTGAGAAGGTGCAGGTCAGGCCGAGGGACATCACTGGTTCACAATTGGGGCAGGGGAGGGACCACAGGGGGGCTCCAGGGTGTGTCTAGCCCATCTCACCCAGTCCCGATCAGGTCTGGCCAGCCAGGGAGGGAGCCCAGCAGGTTGGCCAGTCTGAGAGGGACTGTGGGAGGAATCCAGGCAATGTTCAGCTCATCTCGCCCAGTCCCCATTGAACAGACCCCAGAAGGAAGCTAACCTACCGGTCACAGCATCTGCCCTATGGTAGTCAGTGAGCATAATAGTGACTGGTCAAACAGTCAAAGAGTTGGATGGACAATTAGCATATGAGGT
>NW_006289735.1:0-994 GCF_000327345.1 Myotis davidii | reverse complement strand
CTGGCTCTCCCGCCAGCCTGAAAACAGCCATCATCCCCTCACCCAGGCTGGCCAAGCACCCTAGAGGGGACTCCCACCCTGAATGGGGTGTGACCAGCTACAAACAGCCATCATCCCGAACCTGGGATCAGCGGAGCCTTGAGGCCTCCCAGCATTGGGATCAGCGGAGCTGCAAGGCCTCCTGGCACCAGGATCAGTGGGGCCACGAGACCTCCTGGCCTGGGATTAGTGGAGCCTCTCAGCACCCTTATCAGCGGAGCCGCGAAACCTCCTGAACCCAGGATAAGTGGAGCCGCGAGGCCTCCCAGCACTGGAATCAGCAGAACCACGAGATCTCCTGGCCTGGGTTCAGTGGAGCCCCCCAGCACCAGAATCAGCGGAGCATCAAGGCCTCACTGCCCCACTGTCAAGCAGAGTTGCGAGGCCTGCCAGCATTGGGATGAGCGGAGCCACGAGGCCTCCTGGCCCCTTGAACAGCATGACAGGGGGCAGCGCACAAATCCCCTGATCGCCCTGTGGCTCTGTGTGTGACAGGGGAAGGAACCCCAACCTCCTGATCCGTCCTGCTCTGTGCCTGATAGGGGGGAACTCCCCAATTCCCTGATCAGCCCTGCTCTGTGTGTGACAGGGTGGAGCCGCAACCTCCCCATCAGCCCTGCCCTGAGTGTGACAGGGGGGAGTGCCCCAACCCTTTGATCAGCCCTGCACTGTGCGTGACAGGGGTGGTGCCAGAACCCCCTGATCCGCCCTGCTCTGTGAGTGACAGGAGGTGGCACTGAAACCTCCCCATCGACCCTGCCTTGAGTGTGATGGGGGCGATGCCCCAACCTCCGAATTGGCCCTACCCTGAGCGTGGCTGGGGTGGCATTGCAAACTCCCAATCTGCCCTGCTCTGTGCATGACAGGAGGCGGTACCCCAACTCCCCAATTGGTCCTGCTCTGAGACCAACCAAGGGCTACGGGGCAGGCACCTAGGGATTGGGCCAGCCCTCTG
>NW_006289734.1:0-2775 GCF_000327345.1 Myotis davidii | reverse complement strand
ACATGAGGAACTGTATTTAAAGGGCCCGCAGGTTGAAAATCACTGCCTAAGGAAACAGGACTCTTGGGTCCTTTTTGAGGTAGACAGAGGATTCGGGCATTTGGCATACTGGCTATGTCAGGGAGTGATGGGAGGGTATTCCTGCCGGAATAAGAGTAGCAACATAACATAAGCCTGAGGTTGGAATTCTGGGGAGATAAGATAATGAGAAAACAGACATAGCTGGAAGAGAGAACTAGGAGGAGAGGGAATAGGTTGGATAGCCAGAGTGCAGCAATTACTAAAAGGCCTTAAGAGGTCAGAAAAGGAAAAACAAAAACAAAAAAAGAGTAATGGTTTAATCTTTGTGCTGGGAGTGGTTTTCTAAGCTTCATTCCAAAGGCATAAACCATACATGAAAGGAATGATAGATTTAAAATTCTTTATTGTTTTTATGAAATTCCCACATTTTGACTAAAGGAATATTTATAAGTTGTCATCTAGCAAAACCCAACTAGAATGTAAAGTAAAAAGCAAATAAACATTCTTTTAAAGCAAGAGTTTCAGCATAGCATTACAAAGGTTTAAAACTCTGGATATGAAGTATGTTTCTACGACAAATAGGACAAAAAAAGAGAGAAAGCACTCCAGTAATAATAGGGACAGAAATTTTAAATGTAGAAATAGCACTAAGAAACAGCAGCCAGAGCAATAACAGTGAGGTATTATTTGCATCTGCTAAATTTTTAAAATAAACATTGTTTAACAACTAGAGTAGATTGAGGTGTAGGGAGACAGCCACTCCCATACATGTTCATGGCCAGAATATTAGCTGCTAGCTGGAGTTTGTATTAAGTTTGAAAGAAGATACTGAAACTTTACAAATGGCCATGCCTTTTTTTACAGCAAGTTCAGTTCTAGAAATATCTGCTTAGGGGTTAAAGTATTAATGCACAAGGGTGCTTATGAAAGCACTGCCTTTAATAGAGAACACTGTGAGCAATATAAAGGTCCATCGATAGGGAGTAGATTAAATAAATGATCTTATATCTGTACAAAGAACCATGCAGCCCTGAAATCAATGAATATGGATATATTGACTAGGGAAACTGACATAGTGTAAGGTTAAGCGAAGCTATAACGCAGTGTTATATGACTCCAAATCTGCTTTTAAAATCTCTGTGTGTGTGTTTCTGTTTACGCTGAAGTTCATGTTTGTTTCTAAAAAAACACATAGGAAAAGTTTTGTCTGGGTTTTTGAAATTAGACACATTTTTAGATGCTTTTGAGCATAAATTGATTATCGTTGCAAACAATTAGCACTGGAAGTTAAGTTCTTTCCAAAAAAATAATAATCACATAAAGAGGAAGAAAGCAAACACGTTAAGGATCTTGATTCAATTAGTAGAAGAAACCCATTACAAGTTGTTTAACTGGGAGAGAAGAATATACACGCGAAAGGAGTACCTTGCATTGATTACTGGTATTTTACAAGATGCAGTGGAGCGGAAAGGTAACATTTGGGAAGTGAAGCTAATCCTGGGTGAGCTGTAGGAAAACACAAAACATCGGGGCCAGAAAAAGGCAGGGCAGGGTGGCACAGCGAGGCTGGAGACAGGTGCCTGAGAATGATCTGACTATGAAGATAATGCTTCGTGTTAAAACATGACCGCTTTGCCAAAACTGGTTTGGCTCAGTGGATAGAGCGTTGGCCTGCGGACTGAAAGGTCCCAGGTTCGATTCCGGTCAAGGGCATGTACCTGGGTTGAGGGCACATCCCCGGTGGGAGATGTGCAGGAGGCAGCTGATTAATGTTTCTCTCTCATCGATGTTTCTAACTCTCTATCTCTCTCCCCTTCCTCTCTGTAAAAAATCAATAAAATACATTAAAAAAAAATAAAACATGACCGCTTTGAGATGACAGTGCGACACCCAGATG
Source organism: Myotis davidii (assembly GCF_000327345.1). Taxonomy (NCBI): domain Eukaryota; kingdom Metazoa; phylum Chordata; class Mammalia; order Chiroptera; family Vespertilionidae; genus Myotis; species Myotis davidii. The sequence continues at coordinate 857 of NW_006289734.1, read as the reverse complement.
CAGATGAGGTTTAGGCAAGATGGAAGAGAGAGCTGACGCAAGATCCGAACCAAATGGCAAAAATAGAGATGTATGTATCACCTACATGGAGGTGACTGTTGACTGCTAAGTGCGAATGAGGTTGTCTAAAGTGAGGACAAAGCAGTGTTGTAGAGGGGGATGTAAAGAGAGTTTTATTCTTATCCCATCCTACCTGTGACATGGGTTGTTTTATTTATGCTTTGAGGTTGTCGTCAACACAAGGAGGCTCTTTTAAGTGTTAAGAATCTGTCACTAGCAAGAGTATTTGAGTGATACACCTCACCGAGTTTAGAAGTCTTGGCTAGCAGAAAGCTAACCCATCTTGAGGTATGAACATTTTCTTTTCCAGGTTTAAATTGTACCCTTACATGCAGTTTTCCTATTCACTTCCTATTTTATGGCGACGAATCTTTTATTTTATTGCGATGATTCTTTTGTGGGGACCCATTTTTGAAAAGTTTTATTTAGAAAGAATGAGACTGATGGATATGTTTTGTTTGCTGGTGATCTTGTTCAAATGGTTGCTTTTTGTTTAGTGTTTTTTTTTCACTTGGCTGACCAATTTCCTATTTTATGTGGGATTTTTTTTCCTCAAGTTGTATTTTAGGGCACTGGTTTTCAAAATTTAGCACACTTAAGAATCGTTGGGAGAACTTGATAAGACAGTGATGTGTTTTTGGGTTGGTTTCTTGAAGATTCTGACGCAGTAGGTTTGGGATGGGGCCCAGGGGATATTTCTCATGATCTCTGAAATGATGCTGTCACTGCTGCTGCTGGTCTGCAAACCACAGGTTGAATAACACTGTTTAGGAAACATGATGTGGAAGCCATTCTCA
>NW_006289733.1:0-514 GCF_000327345.1 Myotis davidii | reverse complement strand
AAAGAGAGAAAAACATCGCTGTGAGAGAAACAAGTCAATTAGTTGCATCCTGCACATGCCTGAACCAGGGCCAGGGTCGAGGGAGGAGCCTGCAACCCAGGTAGTGCCCTTGACCGGAATCTAACAAGGGACTCTTCAGTCCCGGAACCCTTCAGTCCCAAGACCCTTCGGTCCCAGGACCCTTCGGTCTGCAGGGCACGCTCTATCCACTGAGTCAAACAGGCTAGGGCTATTTTAAAAAATATTTTTAAATTAATTTCAGAGAGGAAGGGAGAGATAGAAACATCAATGATGAGAGAGTATCATTGATAAGCTGCCTCCTGCACACCCCCTACTGAGGATGGAGCCTGTACCCCAGGCATGTGCTCTTGACAGGAATCAAACTGGGGGACCCTATAGTCCACAGGCAGATGCTCTATCCACTGAGCCAAATCAGCTATGGCTGAAGGTGCTAGTTCAAGCTTTACTTAAATGTTCTTCCCCAAATAGGGAGGGGCTGTCATTAACTAGTTCC
>NW_006289732.1:0-398 GCF_000327345.1 Myotis davidii | reverse complement strand
TCAGCATGTCTCTATCAAAATAAACCTACATTCTATGAAAAATGAAGCTTTTGGTTTTTGGGGGGCCCACATAAACTTAAGTCTTGTTTATTTGGCCCGTGCAAGCCTTTGAGTTTGACATGCTTGGCCTAAAGCAGTGGTCGGCAAACTCATTTGTCAACAGAGCCAAATATCAACAGGACAACGATTGAAATTTCTTTTGAGAGCCAAATTTTTTAAACTTAAACTATATAGGTAGGTACATGGTTATTAACTTAATTAGGGTACTCCTAAGGCTTAGGAAGAGCCACACTCAAGGGGCCAAAGAGCCGCAGTTTGCCAACCACTAAAGGATTTCACTGCAGAACAGGTCGCGGTAGGGAAGTGGTGTGGTCCCGTTATCTCTTGCTCTGTAACAA
>NW_006289731.1:0-254 GCF_000327345.1 Myotis davidii | reverse complement strand
GGCCTAACCAATGGACACAGACAACAGGGCGGGTGAGGGCATTGGTGGGGGAGATGGGGGATAACGTGGGGATAAGGACACATATATAATAACTTAATCAATAAAAAAATTTAAAAAAAGAATATTATTACTGGTATACTGATCAGATTGGTTAGAATCCAGACTATGTGGCCATGCTTTGTAACCTCCCAGTTCATAGGTCAATGCTCTTTTTATACTGTATACTGCAAACCATGCTTTAAATGATGAGTAGA
>NW_006289730.1:0-449 GCF_000327345.1 Myotis davidii | reverse complement strand
TGCAAGCCAGGCCTGTGATCAGGAATGGAACTGTGAGCTCTTGGCTTTTAGGTAGGTGGACACTCAAACCCTGACACATGTGCTGGGCCCTGCAGTCCTTTTGCTCTAAGTGCCGCCCCCACGGTGGCTGGGGCCTCCCATGGCTCCCGGCTCCCAGCTGGGTGCTGACTGGTGGTGATGCTGACCAGTGTCTGACCCTGCAGAGCGACGCTGAGGGGGAGAATGAGGGCGGAGGTCACCAGCACTTTCCACCGCCCCCTTCAGAGCAGTGATGAGAGAATAGGGGCCTAAAAAATAGCAAAAAATAAAATAACATCCGCCCAGAAGCTGATGGTACCTAGGGGGTTGGTCAGAGGCCACGGCAGGAAGAGCTGCAGTCGGGCCTGCAGTCGGGCCGGTGGGCTGTGCTGCTCGAGGACCTCAGACGCTCCTGCTGGCCCAGAGCCCAG
>NW_006289729.1:0-464 GCF_000327345.1 Myotis davidii | reverse complement strand
CACAGCCCTCAGTACTCAAGTCCCACTGCCTATATTCCTCTACCTCATGGCCAGTGAGTCTCATAGATGTCCACTCCTGCCCATAAGCAAATCAACCAAACTGCTAGCAGCACAACAGCCACACAAAGATCAGAGGAAATTCTGGTTAGTGTTTAACACGTATATATGATCCTGGCTGGTTAATGAAGTGTTCTCTAAAATATTTTTAAAAGAATATTTTCTGTGTTTCCTGAACTTAAAACAGTAAGCCCATTAATGCCCTACCCTGGGTATGGGATGCAGGTGGGTTTATTTCACATGTGACAGTTTCACAGCTTTATCTCTATGTCAGGGCTCACCAAATAGCACACATGAGAAAGGTGTACTTTGTTGCATGTCAGTTCTCATTTTCGCGAGTGGGAGGTGGGGGGAGGACACGCTTGCCTCTGTGTCAGCAAATGTTGGCAAGTAGTGAAGACTATTGC
>NW_006289728.1:0-1287 GCF_000327345.1 Myotis davidii | reverse complement strand
CTAATGTGATGCCACTAAATGCAGAGCTGAGGAAAAACATGCAGTAATACACTATTATATTCTACCAAAAAGACCCAAAAGATAAATAATGCCAAGAGTCAGAACAGTAAAGTGTAGTAAATAATTGAGGTGTGATGAATTTAGACTATGTATTACCTTTGCTTTTAATGTAATTTATTCACTTTTAAGATTATAAAATTTACTTTTTTTTCATTTTTTTTCAACCCTGTTTGAAACTAGTCCACAGGCTGTAGGCACTATGAAGCCAGCTTCACTATTACTTTTCCTCCTCTGCGACCACCAAGATCGGTGTTCAATATAATTTACTTTTTAATAATGACCATGTTTAACAACCAGTTTGCAAAATTCCTGAAAATTTGTGAGCCAGTAAGAGCAGGCTCTAGCACAATACTGGTGAAGGGTAATGGAGAAAGGGCATGGCTCATGGATTTGAAATGAGACTCAGCCACTTTCAGGTTTTACTGGTCAAGTTACCTAATCTTTCTATACCTCAGTGTTCTCATCTGTGTAATTATAGTACCTACTGTATAGAGTTGTTGCGAAGATAAAATGAAATCTGTATGACACAACATAGTACCTAAAACAATAATTCACTCAATTTGTTATAAACTGTTACTACCTCAATACGTTGTTGACAAAATTACTCATGCTGAATGAAATTTTATTGATGAGAAAAATGCCTTATTTTGCAATCTACATGGAGACAGTCAGTTTTACTTCCTAGGCAGTAGATGGTAATCTACTACTAGAAACTGCAAGGGGAAAAATGACCTCAATTAACATGATTGAGGCAATGTATTATTAGCTGGATCATAAAGCAAAGATGATGCCATACATTCTGGGATACATCTGCAGTAAGAGGCTTCACCTCAGGTATTAATTCTGATCAACTAAGCATCAGACTTAAAATGAATGGTGAGAAGGATTCTGAGGTTACTTCTAGACTTAGCAGGAATAGAACTTTAATACATAAGCAACAGTTATTATGGTTAATGATGGCAAGAAAAAACACACCATGATCTATTCTAATAAAAGGGTAATATGCCTCCCAGCACCAAGATCAGCGGAGCCATGAGGCCTCCCGGCACCAGGATCAGTGTGACAGGGGGCAGCCGGGAGACGGAGAAGCCGCCCACCCCGCAGTCCCAGGCACCAGCACCTGTGGCTGGCTGTGGCCTGGGAGACAGAGAAGCCATCCACCCTGTGATCCCGGGTGTCAGCACCTATGGCTGCAGCCCGGGCGAAGCCACCTGCCCACCATCCCCT
>NW_006289727.1:14338-15107 GCF_000327345.1 Myotis davidii | reverse complement strand
CTGACTCAATAGTCAGGTATTACATGTTTTAAAAGTTCTTGCGGTACACTGTTTGACAATTGCTGCCCTATAGCAAGCACGTCAAACTCGCGGCTGACATGTTACATACCTGGTTTACTTATTTAAAGAGGCCTGCAGCCCGCAGGCCATGAATTTGATATGCTTGCCCTACAGTCTAGCACTGATAAGAAAGGTAACGGGTCTTCTGAGCTGCAGTTTCAGCAATGATGTGGGCAAGCACCTGGGAAACCAAACATCAAGGCTGCAGCTCAGCTCTGACAAAAGTGCAGCTACTGAAGTCCATGAGGGGCTGCAGGTAATGCTGAGGCTGCAGCATAGCCTCAGTGCCCAGCCACCTAAGAAACCGGGTGATCTTCCCTGACCTCATCTTTCACACAGGGAAGTTCATGGTCATCTGCATGGAAGCCATTGTCATTGTCATTTGAGATCTGACACTTTTCACTTGTGTTGGTGTAACTGAGGAAGGCAAAGGTTATCATTGTAACAGGAGTGTCTGGGTTGGGTCATAAATAAAATTAGATCCTGTGATAATGTGGAGTTAGATGAAGGAAACACTATAGTTTGTGTTGCAGTGGGATCCCAGGGCATTGAGAGGGAGTACTTAATAGGCTAGGCGGTAGCAATTAATAGAAGCTAAGTTGCAAACAGAGAAAACATATAGAGCTTCTGAAATAAAAGTCACCGTAAATAGGATTTTGTCTAACTAGCAGGATACGACTTGTCAGGTAGGCTCTGTGGGGAGTGGAGA
>NW_006289727.1:13122-13377 GCF_000327345.1 Myotis davidii | reverse complement strand
CTGAAGGCACAGGGAGCAGTGAGGTGCAGATGAGGTCATGGACTGAGAGTGCTCTGTAAACTCTAAGGTGACATGTGTGTAGTGGCAAGTTTCCAGAACCCAGTGGGAGTGAGTGTGAGTGAGTCAACAAGGAAGAAAGTTGTCCAAAGGAGTTCTTAAAAGACCAACACCGCGTGGCCCAGGTTGCAGGGCAGCATAAATAGCCCCTGCCTGTGGGCCAAGGAAGCGCTCATTTGCCTGGAGACCCTGAGTCAT
>NW_006289727.1:7256-12919 GCF_000327345.1 Myotis davidii | reverse complement strand
TCTCTCTGCTTCCTTTGCTCAGTGGGAGATTAGCCTTCTGGGCTGGGGGAGGGTGGGTGAGTGGGATATGACACCCACCCGGACCCCAGATGCCATTGTCAGGAAGCCTCAGGTGGGCATGCAATTTCAACGTCTCGCTTGGCTCTCTCCACCCCTGATTTCTTCAAAGGAAGGCGGTGGAGGGGAAACAGCCCAGGCATTTCCAGGCCAGGGTCAAAGTTCATCCTGGTACCACCTGCCCATTGGACATGGATAAACATGATTTTCTCTTAGCTTCAAATCATTGTTTTAAAAATACACTTACTGGACAAATTTACTGATTTCCAATTAATTTTTAGAGGAGTCATTTTTCAATAATACTTTAGTCTGACATTGAGGCATAAAGTGAACACTATGTGGTTTAAGGGGGTTTGGCTCTGCCCTACACCTCTCTAGGTCCAGTGAAGAGGCCTCATACCAGTCCTAGGCCTCCAACCCTGTGAGGGGCTCTTACCCAGGCCCATTTCCGCTACTATGAGCTGTATTCTCCACCTAAAACCACCCTTTCCCTGACGGAGCTCACCTCACATGCCCTCCTCCATGAGGCCCCTGTCCCAAGTCGTCCCAGGTGGAGGGGCAGCAGTCTAGGTGCCCCAGGGTCTCTCCAGCTATTCTGAGAACTTTTTCTGGGTTCCATCTGGAACTTTCTTCATGGAGACAGCGTCTAGTCCAGAAATAGCAGACCACCTGGCAAACATGTAGCCGTGTGCCCATCTTGTGTTAGGACAGATGACACTGAGTATTCTGGCTCTTTCCAGAAAAGCACTGAGACCACCAGTGCTGGTCCATCCAAGGCTAGAAGTGACAGCCACCTTACTGATACAGACACGGAGACGGAGGTTCAACGGGAAGGACTGTCCTGCCCAAAGGCACTTCATGAGTCCTTCCTGATGTGACAGGTGGCCTCAGTGAGGAGTTCACATCCCTGCCGTGCCGATGGCAGTGATAGGGAAGTCACTAGAAGGGACAAAACGGGGCATCTGAGAAGAGGTAGATGTTGCTGATAACCATGTCAGAGTTCAGCTGGGTAACTCATGCCCTCCCAGGCCAGACCGTATGGCCGCCTTGTCCTAAGTTGCTTTCGGAGTCCTGCTGCTCCTGATCCCACAGAAGGGGCGAGGCGGTAGGAAAGTGCCTCTCTGACTCCGGGCGCTGGGCTGAGCACTAACCCATGTTCTGGAACCAAGAGCACGTCCTTTGCCCTAACTGGTGTGGCTCAGTGGATAGAGTGTCGGCCTGCGGACTGAAGGGTCCCAGGTTGATTCCGGTCAAGGGCATGTACCTTGGTTGCGGGCACATTCCCAGTGGGTTGTGTGCAGGAGGCAGCTGGTCGATGTCTCTCTCTCATTGATGTTTCTAACTCTCTATTACTCTCCCTTCCTCTATGTAAAAAATCAATAAAATATATTTTTTAAAAATTTATAAAAAAGAACAAAGCATGTCCTTTCTCTTTCTGTCCACCCCTGAAGGCCCTGCTTCTCCTCTCCGTGCTGGTCCTGCTCACACAGCCTCCAAGGTCATTGGGAGCAGAAGTGAAGAGCCTTTCAGAAACCTTTTTGATTGATGACTGCACCCTGGTCATGTGTAGCCCTGGGGAGAAAGGCCTGCCTGGTCGGGATGGACGAGATGGGAGAGAGGGCCCCCGAGGCGAGAAGGGGGATCCAGGTAGAGCTGGGACCATGGGCTTGTCCTGGTGGGCATTGGGGGTGGGCACTGGAATCATAACCAACTCAGCAACCCTGGATGTAATGCGTGGAAGCTCTGGAAATGGAAACCCACCTCCTTTGGAAGAAGTCCCCTAGACATTCAGTCCACCTAAAGCACCTCGCTACCAGTTGGCAAATGAAAGGCTGCCCTGTGCCCCGAGGTGTTATTCCCCTCCCCTAGCTGTCAGGATTCCTCCCCTAGAATCTTCTGAGTCCTCTCACCCCAACAATGAGCAAATCGTGGGCAAATGACTGGTCTTCGGGGCCCCATAAAACTAAGCTGCGGCACTTACAATTGTTCATTGTGGTTGAATGATTTCTGTGAAATATTTAAATTCTACTGCATAAGAGATGGGCAAAGATGAGGCCTTGTGGCCCCACACTCAGACCTGATCAAAAGGATTTACCTAAATGCACTACAGAGGGGAGGAAAGGGAGCTCCTGTTTTATAACTGGACGTTTGTAGCTTTTGACCTTCACCCGTTTTGCCCACCACGCAGCTCCCATCTTACGCAACCACCAATAATCTGATCTCTGCATTTATGATACAGATTCTTTGTTTTGTTTTTTAGAATCCAGATATAATTGATATCATACTGTATCTGTCTTAATTTGTATGACTTATGGCACTTAGCATAATTTCTTCAAGATCCATTCATGTTGAGGCAAAGAGTAGGATTTTTTTATGGGTGAATAATATTCCAGTGTATGTGTGTGTGACTTTTTTATCCATTCATCCATTATGGACACTATTTGGTTGTTTCCATGTCTTGGCTACTGTAAGAAATGTTGCAATGAACATGAGGGTACAGACATCTTTTCAAATTAGTGTTTTATTTTCTTTGGATAAAACCCAGAAGTGGTATTCCTGGATCATACTTTTTAAAGAAATTATCTTTTTGATGTCTTAAGGAAACTGCATAATGGTCCCCATAGTGGCTGCACCAATTTACAATCCCACCACAGTGCATAGGGGTTCTTCTCCTCATCCTCACCAACACTTGTGAGCTTTTGTGTTTCTTATAGTCGCCATTCTAGGAGGGGTGAGATGATATCTCGTGGGTTTATTTGCATTTCCCTGGTGACTCATGTCAGGGATCATTTCTGATATAAAGTTTGGTCCTAGGAAGGGGAAAGCAAGGAGTCCATGATCCAGGGTAAAAGCTGGCAGATCCCCTGCTGTAATCCTGCAGCCTCAAGGCATGGAGGGTGCACTGCATGGAAATCAGACAGTTCTTGGCTTTACAATGGGTCTCTCCAGTTGTCAGCCCTGGCAGCCCTGTTTCCTCATTTGTGAAATGGGGATGTGCACACCCGTCTCCTGGATCACCACTGGGCGGAGGAGTGTGGAGGTGGAATGTCTACACCTGCAGAACCTGAAGGAATGCAGGGGCTGACCTGCAGGTGCTGCTCCCCCTAGGCCCAGGGCCAGGTTTATGCCCATTTCTTCTGTTGCTGCAGGTTCACCAGGAGCTAGAGGGCCAATGGGGATGCCTGGACCTGCTGGCCCAGTTGGGCCCAAAGGAGACAAGGGCCCTGCTGGAGAACCTGGACCAAAGGGAGACTCGGGGCCACGTGGTGAGCAGTGGGCATGGACTGCAATGCCTGCCATTAGGCCAGGCAGGAGGATGCACATACCCATCCCAGGAAGGAGGGTGCCCTGCGGGTGGCTCTGGGTTCACACAGGGAAGGCTGTAATACTGCTGGGCAGTGTCTGTAGGATGGTGCTGTTCTCTGACCTCTATGACTGCTCTCACACCTTCTCACACTCTCCCCCTTCTGAGAAGACTTCGTGCACTGACTGGCTGCTCCTTTTCCCAGGACCTCCGGGACCTCCAGGTGTGCGCGGGCCGGCTGGACCAGAGGGTCCCTCAGGAATGCAGGGGAATGTAGGACCTCAAGGCAAACCAGGCCCCAAAGGAGCACCTGGGCCCAAAGGTAGGAGGTTGGTGTGTGGAGGTCCGGAAGGGAGAGGGAGGAATGACCATGGCAATCCATGATGTGACCTAAGGATGTTCAGCATGCCAGGGAAGGCAGGCCACCTCCACTGGCAGGCCCTGCTGTGATCCTTGCTCCCCACATCTCCACAACTGGAGGACCAGACTGGGGGATGCACAGCCCCCCAGTTCTCCTTCTCCACGTAGAGCTGAGGAAATCATCCAGGGTGCACACACTGTCAGCAGCCTTTGTCCCAATCTGTTCCTTCCTCAGGAGAAGTGGGTGCCCCAGGCGTGCAGGGCTCTGCAGGAACAAGAGGCCCCCCAGGTCCCAAAGGAGAGAAAGGTGCCCCTGGTGAGCGTGGAGCCCCTGGGCGTGCAGGAGAAGCAGGTGAGTGATGGGAAAAGCTGGGGCGGGCCTTCGGTCCTCCTGTGTGTACGTAGGAAGGTGTATTGCTGGACAATAGCTCCGCCCATATGCCGGGAGGGGGAAGATATGGGAAAATGTGTGCTGAGCTCACCCTCCTCTTCTTGTCTGACCTCAGGGCCTGCAGGACGTTCGGGCCCACAGGGACCTCCAGGCGCCAGGGGCCCCCCAGGTCTGAAAGGGGACAGAGGTGCTCCTGGGGAGAGAGGACCAAAGGGAGAGAGTGGGCTTTCAGGTAAGGTCACCTCCCTGGCTCTGGGTGCCCCACCCGGTGCAGAGGGTGGAGGAGGCCCTCTGCTCAGTGGTCAACCCATTTTAGGGGTGGCGGGGGTGAAACTGGGAAAGTCTGTCTGGCTGCAGGTAGGAAGATGAGGCTCTGGCTTAAACTCAGCACTCAGGGAAGGGACAGCCTGAGCAGCTTCCCATCTGATCACTGGGACAGCTCAGCTCTTCCCAGTTCATCAGGGAGCTTTGACCATCAAATAACACAGGGATGGGGAGTACGTAAGGGACGTGCAATTCCCCCCCCCCACCCCCTTTCAGGAATGTGCTCCCAGACTCTCAGAATTTGCTGTGAAATGCCATCTAGATCAGAGTTAGTGGGGTGCCAGGACATGCTCAGGGCACAGTGAGGTCATTACAGAGTCTCAGGGAACCGTGGGCAGCAGGGCCAGCTGTGTCAGTGGCTCTGGGCTTCCTGGGGACCAGCCCCTTAATCCTCCCCCAGGAAAGCCTGTCACTGAGCACCCTTCCCTTGGGACCCGGACACTGAGCCAATCCCTGACTGTGGGGGACTGGTCTTCACTGAGCCTCCCTTTCCTGCAGAAATCACTGCTCTGAGGCAGCAGGTGGAGGCCTTGCAGGGGCAGGTGAGACAACTTCAGGGAGCCTTCCTTCAGTATAAGAAAGGTGAGTTCCTGGACCTGGACTGAACCTGAGCCAGTCACCAAGGGCAGGCCCCAGGTGGGGTCTGTGTTTGGGTTTGGAGTTTGCCATGCCTGAAGCATGCCTGGTTCTAGGATTGGGGGCTCTAGGATGGTAGTGGGTTTGGACAATGGGCTGGACCTGGGACTGGGGCAGGACCTGGGGCTAAGGATAGGGTGGGGCAGAGCAGGGCAGTCACATGTTCCAGGAGCTGGAAGCAGATGCCAGGGACACGGAGCAGGGAGTAGGCCCATACACCCGCTCACTGGGCTGGTGCCAGCATGGTCAAGGCTACTAGGCTCCAGCCCCACTATCATAGCCACCTGTGACCCGAGCCAGATCAATGCCCCCAGCCCAGTGCAGGTCAGACCTTCCTTCCTGCAACCTGTGCTGGTCCCTGGACACCCCACTACCCAGGATGAATCTCTTATCTCTATGGGGCTAGGCGTGCAAACCTCTCAAGATGTTGCTGCCCAGCCCACAGCAGCAGTGACTCCTGACACTGTCCTGAGAGTTGGGGCTGGGAAGCTGTGCTTGCGTTCACGGCTGTGAGGGTCTGACCTTGGCATGTGGCCATTGAGAGTCTCACCTGAGACAGGCCCTGGGTCCGGCAGGGGGGAGGCGGGCTCC
>NW_006289727.1:3632-6713 GCF_000327345.1 Myotis davidii | reverse complement strand
GCGGCTCTGGGCGCCCTCCTGAGCCTGTGGAGAGCCTGCCCCCTGAACCCTTGTGGAAGGGTCACAGTGGGTTGGGGTGCAGCCTGGGCTCCTCACCAGCCCTTTGGGGCTAGAGCACAGCCCTCTCAGGAGCCCTGAAGGCTTCTATGCACAAACCCAGAAGTCAAAGGGATGAAAAATGAGCCCAGCCAGCGTGGCCCAGTGGTTGACCATTGGCCTATGAACCAGGAGATCATGGTTCGATCCCTGGTCAGGGCATGATCCCCAGTAGGGGGTATGTAGGAGGCAGCCAATCAGTGTTTCTCTGTCATCATTGATGTTTCCATCTCCCTCTCCCTCTCCATTCTTCTCTGAAATCATTAAAAATATATTAACTCCTGACTGGCTTGGCTCAGTGGATAGAGTGTCAGCCTGCGGACTGAAAGGTCCCAGGTTCGATTCCGGTCAAGGGTATGTACCTTGGTTGCGGGCACATCCCCAGTGGGAGGTATGCAGGAGGCAGCTGGTCGATGTTACTCTCTCATTGATGTTTCTAACTCTCTATCTCTCTCCCTTCCTCTCTGTAAAAAATCAATAAAATAGATTTAAAAAAAACATTAAAGCACACACACACACACACACACACACACACTCACTTAAAGGGATGGAAAATTAGATGGACTTAAAAGCGGTGTTGAATGTCACACAGGTGATGATTTTATAAATTGTATTCCCATCTTAGAGATGAGGAACTGGAAACCCCGAAAAAGGAACTGACTTTCCCTTGTCCACCTGGACAGTCATGGCCAAGGTGGGGCTGAATACCTGGCCCTCTGACTCCCAGACAGGCCTCTCTCCAGCAATGACTCTCTCCTGCCCCTGACGCCCATGCACACCTCTCAGCTGTCCTTGTCCTCTCTCCCAGCTCTCCAGCCTCCCCCGCATGCACACCTAGAGGCCAGCACTGGGTTCACACAGTGCAGAGATTAGCACAGCGCTGCCCTCAGATGGCCCACCCTCTCCTCTTCTTTTCCACACCCACACGCGGCACGGACCTCCCTGTCAATGCCTCATGCCCTGCTGTTGTGCAGGGTCCACAGTGAGATCAGAGGGAGCTTCTTCCTTGTTTCCAGCACTCAGAGGCTGCACGATGCCAAAGCTTCCCAGTCCCACCCAGTAACTGGGAAACCGATTCAGCCATGCAACATGGGGTTCAATAGAAAGAGCACGTCTCAGCTCTAGTGTGAGATCAGATAAGGGTGACTCCCCAACTCTACATGTGATGGTCACATGGAGTTGAGCTTCTCACTTAATCTCTCTGAGCCCAGTGTCCTCATCTGTAACTAGACAGGCAGATCCACCTCCCAGAGCGCACTGCAGACCCGGGGTCTCACCTTTGTCCTCCCTGGTGCTCTGAGGCCCTATATGGGAGGCCCGGGGCTCTGGTTGGAGCACAAAGGTCTCAGAGCCATGAAACTTTGGCAGGTGCCCCCAGAACCCCAACCTGACTGTTCTCTCCTCCTAGTGGAGCTCTTCCCCAACGGCCGAGGTATTGGCCAGAAGGTCTTCAAGTCAGCAGGCTTTCTGAAAACTTTTTATGAAGCACGGCAAGTATGCGCCCAGGCCGGGGGGCAGCTGCCCTCCCCACGCTCTGCAGCTGAGAACCACGCCTTGCAACTGCTGCTCGAGGCTGAGAACAAGGGTGCTGCGTTCCTGAGCATGACTGACTTCAAGACGAGGGGCAGTTTCACCTACCCAGGAGGGAAGACCCTGGTCTATTCCAACTGGAACCCTGGGGAGCCCAACAACAAGGGCGGCAAGGAGCACTGTGTGGAGATCTACACCACTGGCAAGTGGAACGACAAGTCCTGTGGAGAGAGGCGCCTTGTGATCTGCGAGTTCTGAGCCCTTGGGGTGGGTGAGGCAGCTGTGGTCCAGGAACCTGGCTCAGACACGTGTGCTGCCAACATGACAAGAAGAGCTGAGGGCTCTGTGACCGGGCTTCTGCACAGAGCCCTGGGATGAGGCCCGCCGAGGGCTCCCGTGGAACTCCTCTTCCAGAATAAAATATGAAACAGCTTCACTGGCTGCTCTGTCAGAGGAAGAAGGGTGATCCTGCTTTCCCAGTTGCAAGGGATAAAATTAGGCTCCAAAATCCAAAGGCTCCTCCTCAGCCCTCTGCCTCCTCAAACTGTCAACCCAGCTTGTCACTTCCTCCCCTGTCACTCCCTCCTCTGTCACTCCCTCCCCTGTCATTCCCTCCTCTGTCACTCCCTCCTCTGTTACTCCCTCCTCTGGTTGTGGTGTCCCCTTATGGCAGTTCCTTATCTTCCTCTTTTGCTAGCCCCTCCCCCTCTTCTTGACCACTTAATGGCGCTTAAGCCTTAGCTCTCCATTCTCTCCCCTCCTCACCCTCACTCCAGGGATGAGCACATTCCATCCAGGGCTCAGATCCCTGGCACCCACATTACATGCCTGCTCAGGACCTCCCGGAGCCCCAGACCCCTTGGCCAATGCCAGCTGGAACCCCAGGGCTTGGTGGTTCCTGTGGCTGCTCCTTTGTTCAAGGCCTGAATCCCAGAAGGTGCGCAGCATCGTGGTCTGACCTGGCAGGTCATCTGCCTCCCTGGCAGGACTGTGTGGCCCAGTTGAGTAGCCTCCTCCGCATCCCTGCACACCAGGACCTCATTCTGCCCTGTCATTGTGACTGCCTGTCGGCTCATGGGAGGGAGTCCCACCTGCACATCCCCCTTCCAGCTGAGATCTCAGGCACAGAGTGTCCAGCCTCGCTCAGGTTCACCCCCAGCCCTGCCCTGGCCTCAGTCCAGAAGGTTCTTCCCCAAATTTTCCTCAGAGACAGCTGGCCAGTTCCGCCTCCTCCCACAGAGACGGGGGTCTGGGGAGCTGAGTGAGGGGTTGGAGACTTGCTCAAGGCCCCAGGTGTGTCAATGCTACAACTTGGTCCCGTGAAAGGTCATCTGATCCCAAACCTTATATTTCTGGCCTGTCAACTTTTAGACCAAAGGCCTCTGTATACCAGTTGATTTTAATGACACTTGTGCTTAGGAAATTGGAAGGACACCTGGATGAAGCACAGGATAA
>NW_006289727.1:2856-3362 GCF_000327345.1 Myotis davidii | reverse complement strand
TGTATATCAGTTGATTTTAATGACACTTGTGCTTAGGAAATTGGAAGGACACCTGGATGAAGCCCAGGCTCATAGGAGAGGCAACAAGACAGGAAAGCAGCCCTCCTTTGTTCCAGGGACCAGAGACCACACCCCTCTTCCCACCACTCCACAGCCACACTCAGCTGTAGGACAGCAGGTCTGAAAGCAAAAAGCCACATGTAATCACCATGGTGTCAGATGGGGAACAGATTGATCGGGATGATCACTTAGTAAGTTATGTAATGACTATCCACTGGGATGTACACCTCAGGTTAATATAACACAATATGTCACCTATAATTTAAAAATTAAAGATAATTTAAATAAATACAGTGATTATTGATAGGTTTTTAAAAAAGGAGAAAAAAAAAAAACCCACACCTCCCAACAATACACAGCTCAGTCTCTGCTGAGACCTTTTTCCTGTTACTGAAAAAAAAAAAAAGCGCCAAGTCCTGGCAGCTTCTGAAATATGTCAGTTATGC
>NW_006289727.1:0-2349 GCF_000327345.1 Myotis davidii | reverse complement strand
TTCCTGTTACTAAAAAAAAAAAAAAGCGCCAAGTCCTGGCAGCTTCTGAAATATGTCAGTTATGCAACAGTGAGCAAATAATCTTCAATTCAGGAGTCAGACCTGGACCCCATCCACCAAGGAGCTTAGAAAGGTATTTCATTGCAAATAGAAAGGAAAAAGCAGTGGGTATGGTTTAAGCCCAGGGAGGCATTTTTTGTAAGAATGAAGAGTTCTGAGGTGGCTCAAGGTCCGCGGGTGCACAAGAGGCACTGTGCGGTCTCCCTGCTTCTGCTTCTGCATCCTCGCCTCTCTTCCTCCTTCTCCCGCCACCTTCTTCTGCTTCGGGCTCTCAGCTGCCCAAGCACAGAGTCATGTGTCACACAGAGATCAGAAACTCTGGCTTGATATAAGGTGAAAATTCCTGTGGAAGTGAATCTGCCTGTCTCAGTTGCCCACCTCTGGCCCAATAGACTAGGCCTGGGGGTGGACCCCACAGCACAGTATGGCCATTGGGACCCATGGGAGGTCATGGTGGTCCAACAGTCCCTCTAAAAGTGACCACTTCCCATCCCAGCACGTAAGGCAACCGATTTCTTTGACAAGAGTGAAGGGAAATGGCATAACCGACTCAATAGGGAGAAAAGAACTGTCCTGTGGGGTTGGAGGCCAGGAATGTGGAGACCCCAGGCCCCAGGAGAAGCTTTAGATCCACCTCAGCATGGGGTCTGGTTCGCTCTCCAGCACAGAGAACAAGTAAGGAGGGTCATTTAGGTTCTGTAGACAAAACCCAACGAAAACCAAGGACTAAGGCAACTAATTCAGAAAATTCAGGTTTTAACCCTTTCTTAGCACAGAGACCTCTCCTACACTCACACTCATGGGCAGAGGTGAACACCAATGTTAAACAGCATTAGTCCTGCCCTACCCATAGTAGCCTTGTTCCCTAGTGTAGCAGCCTGGGTGCCAAGTGAAGCCAGGACTGCGTGACTCTGACCTCTCAGGAGATGCTATGACCCTCACAGTGCCAGGTGATATCCTGGGAGCAGCCTGGGGTCCTTCCACGTGGGAGGGTGACAAGCACAGCAGCTCCATGGGGAAGCCCCTGCTCAGTTCCATAGTATATTCTCAGATCACCTCCTGGTTCTCAACCCCCTTGCTACCCAACCAACTCACTTGCCATCAGGTAGTGACAGTGGGTCAAACTCTGATGTTTGTGGGTGTTAGTGTCGTTTATTTTTGTTCTGAATTCCCTAGATATAAAACACTGAGAACTGAGTTGCTTAAGTTCAGGGCATTCTTAATCACTCTTATCTTCCAGATATTCTTAATTCAAGGTTAATGGTGTGCTTGACTTTCATGCTACCAGTGTTTATATAGTAGAGCCAACAACCCAGGTATCTACTAGAGGGGTCAACATATTTATAAGCTAAATATTTATCCAGGCACCTCATCATACCCTCATAGATGCTATAAGCCCTGAACATCCCTGATATGAGGGATAAGCTGAAGAATTGTGTCCCTGCATACAATAGAGGCACTCAACAGGAAGATTTGCAATGCATGGATGATTATAAAACTTTTAACCAGGAGAATAGAGGAGAGCCTTCTCTTTGTGGGATCAAGAAGCTACTGAGAAACCAAGACACTTATTTTTTTTTAAAATTAATAAATCTTTATTGTTCAGATTATTACAGATATTCCTCTTTTTCCCCCCAGAGTTCCCCTCCACCTGGTTCCTATCCCACCCCATGCTCTTACCCCCTGCCACTGTCCTCATCCATTAGGTGTAAGATTTTTGTCCAATCTCTTCCCGCACCCCCCACACTCCCTTCTCCCCAAAAATTGTCAGTCCACTCCCTTTCTATGCTCCTGCTTCTATTATATTCACCAGTTCATTCTGACTTAATTTTTAGGTTAACTTTTTGATAGGTATTTATTTGTTGTCACTTTGTTGTTCATAAATTTTATCTTTATCTTTTTCTTCTTCTTCCTCTTCTTAAAGAATATCCTTGACCATTTCATATAATCCTGGTTTGGTGGTGATGAACTCCTTTAGCTTTTTCTTGTCTGTGAAGCTCTTTATCTGACCTTCAATTCTAAGTGATAGCTTTAGTGGGTAGAGTAATCTTGATTGTAGGTTCTTGCTCTTCATCACTTTGAATGTTTCTTGCCACACTCTTCTGGCCTGCATGGTTTCTGTGGATAAATCAGCTGACAGTTGTATGGGTGCTCCCTTGTAGGTAACTAACTGTTTTTCTCTTGCTGCTTTTAAGATTCTCTCTTTGTCTTTAGCCATAAGCATTTTATTTACTTATTTATTTATTTATTTTTTTCTCCTTTTTTTTTTTATTATTAGTTAAGGTATTA
>NW_006289726.1:0-420 GCF_000327345.1 Myotis davidii | reverse complement strand
TCTTTGGATTCCTCTTATTTGGGGTTCTCTGCGTTTTGTGGACTTGTAAGTCTATTTTTTTCACCAGGTAGGGGAAGTTTTCTGTCATTATTTCTTCAAATAGGTTTTCAATATCTTGCTCTCTCCCTTCTTCTGGCACCCCTATAATTCAGATGTTGGTACGCTTGAAGTTTTCCCAGAGGCTCTTTACACTATCTTCATATTTTTGGATTCTTTTTTCTTTTTGTTTTTCTGGTTGGGTGTTTTTTTGCTTCTTTGTATTTCAAATCATTGACTTGATTCTTTTGATCCTCTAGTCTGCTGTTGGAACTCTGGAAAATATTCTTTATTTCAATCAATGTATGTTTAATTTCTAGTTGTTACTTTTTCATAACCTCGAGGGTTTCGCTAGATTTATCGAGGGTCTCACTAAATTTATTG
>NW_006289725.1:0-270 GCF_000327345.1 Myotis davidii | reverse complement strand
GTTCTCTTGAATTTTTTGGAATAGTCTGAGGACGATAGGTTTTAGTTCTTCTTTGAATGTTTGGTAAAACTCCCCTGTGAAGCCATCTGGCCCTGGACTTTTGTTTGCTGGAAGATTTTTAATATCTGCTTCAATTTCCTCCATAGTTATTGACAAATTGAGATGTTTAGATTCTTCCTGATTGAGTTTTAAAGATTGTATTTTTCTAGGACTATGTCCATTTCCTCTAGTCTAGACGGTCTAGTTTGTTGGAATAGAGTTGTTCATAGT
>NW_006289724.1:0-265 GCF_000327345.1 Myotis davidii | reverse complement strand
TAAAAAATAAAATTTGAAAAAAAAAATAAACTGTTCCGTGGATTCAACAAACATATTGTTATTTTGCTATAAAAGATACAAAAGTGTTGATGTTTCTCTCTAAAGATATAAAGGAGAAATGCACAAAAAGCCTAGTGATAAATATTTACCACACACACACACACACACACACACACACACACACACACTGAAGATATCTTCCTCTTATCTGTTAACTTGAGTAATAGGATCGTAGCTTCTTTAAGTAGATTCTGTCTTTTTTAAA
>NW_006289723.1:0-385 GCF_000327345.1 Myotis davidii | reverse complement strand
CTATACAATGGACTACTATGCTGCTGTAAAAAAGGAATAAAAAAAAAAAGGAACTCCTGCCATTTTCAACAACATGGATGAGCCTAGAGAGCATTATGCCAAGCAAAATAAGTCAGTTAGAGAAAGATAAATATCACATGATCTCATTCATTTGTGGAATAGAGTGAACAACATAATCTGATGTACAAAAACAGATCTAGAGACAGAGAAGCATTGATCAGACCAACAAACTTCAGAGGGAAGGCAGGGGAGGGGAGGGAAAGGGGTAGAGATCAACCAAAGGACATGTATGCATGCATATAAGCATAACCAATGGACACAGGCACTACAGAGGTGTGGGCATGGGGGGAGTCAATGGGGGTTCAGGACACATATGTAATACCTT
>NW_006289722.1:0-663 GCF_000327345.1 Myotis davidii | reverse complement strand
AGTGGCTCAGTTGGTTAGAGCATCATCCCAGGAGTCACTGGTGCAGTTGCTGGTCCACTTGCAGATTTAATTCCTGGCTCAGGTGCAATTTTTTTCTCTCACTTCAGCATTTCTCTCTCTCTCCCTTTCCGTTTTTCTTGCTCTAGAATCAGTGAAAAACATATTCTCGGGGTAGGATTAAAAAAAATGGAACCACTGAATCCAAATAAAATTGCATAAAAAAATTTCAGTATGGGCTTTCTAATACACAACAAATTTTCATAATAAAGTGGACATAAATTGATTGCTGTGTACTATATATTTTATGCAATATATATGTATTCACATATTCATTTCAGAGTGGAAGGAAGAGGGAGAGAGAGATTGAAAGGTCAATGATGAGAAAGAATAATCTGTTGGCTGCCTTCTGCACGCTCCCTGTTGGAGACCAAACCTGCAACCCTGACATGTGCTCTGATCAGCATTTTAACCGTGAACTCCTGATTCATAGGTCGATGCTCAACCACTGACCTATACTGGCCATGCTATTTTACACATTTCTTATAGCACAACATCGCTTAGATATAGTAACCAGTAGAAACTCACATTATCAAAAAAAACGATTAGCTCCACAATACATAGTGGGTGTGTTAATAATACTAGTGGCCTGGTGCACGCATTTGT
>NW_006289721.1:0-428 GCF_000327345.1 Myotis davidii | reverse complement strand
AGCAGAATGATTGGGAATGACTGGTCACTATGAAACATGGAGCTGCCCCCTGGTGGTCAGTGTGCTTCCACAGGGGGGGCTCTGCCCAGCCACAAGCCAGGCTGCCAGCTGCCAGTACAGCAGTGGTGGTGGGAGCCTCTCCTGCCTCCTCAACAATGCTGAGGATGTCCGACTGCATCTTAGGCCGGCTCCCAGCTGGCACGTGGACATCCCCCAAGGGTTTCCAGGCTGCCAGAGGGATGTCTGACTGTCAGCTTAGGCCCAATCCCCCAGGGTGCAGGCCTAAGCCAGGAGTTTGTCATCCTCTGAGAGGTCCCAGACTGAGAGAGGGCACAGGCCGGGCTGAAGGACCCCCCCACTCCCGAGTGCACACATTTTTGTGACCAGGCCTCTAGTCTATAAGAATAAAAGCATAATATGCTAATTAG
>NW_006289720.1:3763-4824 GCF_000327345.1 Myotis davidii | reverse complement strand
AAGGGACACCGTCCCCACATGGACATTTGCCTTGCCTGGAAGGAGACAGTTGACACACCCTATTGGAAAATCCCTAGCCCTCAGGGGAATGTGCAGCATGTTTTGGGGTCCGACCCAGAATAGAGGTTCCATCCCACTCAGTTGGCTGCATCCACCCCTAAGCTGAATTGCTTCTTCTGCAGAGAAAAATGCTTGTTCTATGTGCAGATTCAGCATCTCCCGGCCACTTGACCAGACTCGGGCCACAGAGCCAGGAAGGGCTCAAGCATCGGCCCCACTCACCTTCCTCGGGTACTTGTATGGGGCTGTCACTGCCTTCACATGGTTCTGCAGCTCCTTGGCGAGCTGGTCCGGGTCATGGGACAGAAACTGTGGGGTCAGGACAATGAAGGCCTTCACCACCTGCAATGCACAACCAGAGCCGGCCTCAGGGTGAGTGCCACCCAGTTACCTGGTTTAAAAGTAAGTGTTTATGCAGTGAATGGCAACGCAAGCTGACACCTGAGCTTTGGAAAAGGACAAGGCCAGGTTCAAACCCAAATACTTCCAATTTCTCCTCTTTCCCCTGCAAAATCACTTAACCTCAAATCCCTTCTTTGTGACATGCGCAGAGTACAGGCTCATCCCATGGAGCTGAGCATGGCGGCCTTATGTTCAGATTCCATGAGATGATACACAGAAAACACGCACCCAGTGTAACTTTATTATTACCCCAGCATCATTGTTTTCATCATCATTTTTACCACTAATGTATGTACAGTTCTGTGCCTGGAACCTTGTGGGCATTTAATAATTGTTGGTAATTTATTGGTCTTATTGTTTTATTTTTAAGTAGTTGTTGATTCTTTTTAAAAATACGTATTTATTGATTTCAGAGAGAAACAGAGTGGGAAAGATAGAAGCATCAATGTGAGAGAGAATCATCACCCTGCTGCCTCCTGCAGGCCCCCTACTGGGGATCTGGCCCGCAACCTGACATGTGCCCTACCGGAATCACATCTGGTTCCTGGGTCGACACTCAACCACTGAGCCACACAGGCTGGGGTGCTCTTCTTTCTTTT
>NW_006289720.1:0-3137 GCF_000327345.1 Myotis davidii | reverse complement strand
CTTGGAAACTTTCAGCAACTTAGCTCATCTGTAAAATAGGCACAATAATGGCATCTACTGGGTTAAGCAAAGCACAGAGGAGTGTACTTGCACACAGTAAGTACTCCATACGCTTAGTTGCTATTATTCTGTGACATGTGTCTCATTAAAGGAACACAGAGAATAAATTCCCCCAACTAATTGGGACAAATAGGGGTAAAATAAGGCCTCCCTTCCCAATTCTATATCCCCTCTTTAAATTGCACAGTATCTACTGTGGTTGCACTTCCAGGCCTTCTTGAACTTTATTTTGATGTTGGGGGAGATGAACAGCTACCCCGGCCAGGGCCCTGTAGACATGGCTGCATCAGGAAAAGGCTGAAGGTCCCACCCCCAGTGCATGGAGGAATGGTGAAGAGCTGCCAGGTCCCAGGTCAGCCACACCTACCCAGAGGCATTGATGATGTCATCGTCCCTCCCCAGGAACCAGATGTAGCCCTCTTCGTCAATAGTTGCTTTGTCCCCAGTGTTGTAAAAGTCCCCACACTCCACTTTGGCTGTCTTCACTGGGTCATTCTGCAAAGAGAACGGTGCTCTTGTTAAAGGCTGTGAGGTTAAAGATATTGAACTGCAAACTTGGGCTCAAATCTGGGATTGAATCCTGCTTCTCACTCCACTAGGCACCTGTGCATGTTTTGTAAATCTCTCTGAGTCTGTTTGCTGTACATGCAAACACTTAATGTACACTATTGGTCAATTAATGCACAAAACACACTGACAATTGATATTAATATAACACAGTAGCTGAATAGATGAAAAGTGTCAATAACACTTGCTAAATGAATTTTCTTCCCCATGTCTGTCTCATCTCATTCTCAAAGAAAGTCTATAGGGCCCTGGCCAGTGTGGCTCAGTTGGTTGAGCATCATACCATGTACCAAAAGGTTGCCAGTTCACTTCCTGATAAGGGCACATGCCCAGGTTGTGGGCTCAGACCCTATTAGGGGGCATGAAGGAGCCAGCTGGTCAATGTTTGAGGAAATAATGGCAGAAAATATCTCTAACCTGGTGGAGGAAAAAGTCACACAAGTTCAGGAGGCACAGAGAACCCCAAGCAAGAAGAACCCAAACAGGCCCGTGCCCCAACATATCATAATTAAAATGTCAAAAATTAAAAACCAAGAGAGAATCTTAAAGCAAGAGGAAAGCAAACTCTTACCTACAAAGGAGTTCCCATAAAGCTGACACCTGACTTCTCATTAAAATCTCTATAGGCCAGAATGGAATATATGCCAAAAATTAAAGACACAGAGAAAATCTTAAAGGCAGCAAGAGAAAAGCAATTTGTTACCTACAAAGGAGCTCTCACAAGGCTGTCAGCTGATTTCTCATCAGAAACTCTACAGGCCAGAAGGAAATGGAATGAAGTATTCCAGGTAATGAAAAGCAAGGATCTGAAACCAAGATTACTATACCCAGCAAGGCTATCATTCAAAATGATGGTCAAATGAAGAGCTTCCCAGCCAAAAAAGAAAAAGGCCAAAGGAGTACATCACCACCAAGCCAGCATTACAAGAAATGCGATAGGCACTGCTGTAATGAGAAGGAGAAACAGAGAGAAACCTACACATACAGAATTAAATTTGCAATAAATAAGTACCTATCAATAACCCTAAATGTGAATGGATTAAATGGTCCAAACAAAAGGCATAGGATAACTGAATGGATACAAAAATATGAGCCAACTATATACTGTCTATAAGATTCCCACCTCAGAACAAAAGACATACACAGGATGAGAGTGAAGGAATGGAAAAAAAGTTTTCCATGCAAATGGAAAGGGTAAAATAAAGTGGGAGTAGCAATACTCATATCTGACAAAATAGACTTCAAAATGAAGGCCATCACAAAAGACAACAAAGATCTCTACAGAATACTAAAGGGATGGATCCACCAATGGGGATAGAACCCATATCACTGTGGAATGAAGTTAGAAATCTACTACAGTAAAAGCACCCCCAAAACATTCAAACACGTGGAGGCTAGAAAGCATGTTATTAAACAAAGAATGGGTTACTAATGAAATCCCATATAATAAAGAGGTAATATGTAAATTAACCCTCATGCCCTCACAAGATGGCTGCCTAGGACCAGGCCGGCAGGGGTGTTAATGAGAGACAACCAAAGGACTCAACAAGAAGGCTGAGTGGGGCAACAAGGCTGGCAAGGGTTTAGTAAGGGACGACCAAACAACCGAGCAAGCATGCTCTGTGGGGAGACCAGGCCGGCAGGAGGGGCAGTTGGGGGTGGTCAGGTCAGCAGCAGCGGAAGTTGGGCACAACCAGGCCATCAGGGGGACAGTTGGGGTGATTAGGCTGGCAGGGGAGGCAGTTAGGGAAAACCAGGCCAGCAGGAGGGGCAGTTAGTGGCGATCAGTCTGGTGTGTGTGTGGCGGGGGAGTTAGGGGTGACCCGGCAGGCAGGCAGGTGAGTGATTAGGAACCAGCAGTCCAGGATTGTGAGAGGGATGTCTGACTGCAGGTTTAGGTCTGATCCCCAGGATTGGGACTAAACCTGCAGTCAGACATCCTCCAAGGGGCCCCATATTGGAGAGGGCGCAGGCTGGGCTTAGGGGACCTCCCCCACTGCCATGCACCAATTTTGTGCACGGGTCTCTAGTCAAAAAATAAATTTAAAAAAACTTACTGGAAACAAATGAAAATGAACACACAACAACCTAAAATCTCTGGGACACAGCAAAAGCAGTCCTGAGAGGGAATTCATAGCCCTTCAGGCATACCTCAAAAAACAACCAAAAAGTCAACAATAAACTATTTAACCCTTCAACTTAAAGAACTAGAAAGACAACACCAAGAAAAACCAGAGTAAGTACAAAAAGGGAGATGATAAAGATTAGAGCAGAAATAAATAACATAGATAACATTGAAAAAATACAAAAAATCAATGAAACCAAGAGCTGGCTCTTTGAAAAGATAAAGAAAATTGATGAATGGTTTGGCCAGCGTTTTTTTTTTACTGTTGGTTGATAGTATCACATGAGGAGCAGCGTCCCCTGGAGGCCAGAGTGATGACAACAGTGACTCCAAGAGAGACCCTCTGATGGCTGTTCTTTGGGAGAAAGGAGGGGGAATCTGAGAT
>NW_006289719.1:171214-174769 GCF_000327345.1 Myotis davidii | reverse complement strand
TGCACGAATTTCGTGCACCGGGCCCCTAGTGAAGAAATAATAGAATGTTTCTGGACTCAAGTGGGAGGCATGGGAAACCAAGGGAGGGCCTGCAACAGTAAGGTGTACTGGCACACAGAAACAGAAAATTCAGCATAGGAACATAGAAAGAACACAGAAACAGGGAAAGTTCAGGTCTGTTGCTGGGCAAGAACAATTGAGGGAATCAAACAAGTGATGACGCAGATAGATATAGAGCAGGCTTGTAGCAAATATATACCCCTGGACTACAAGGCTTTAACAGGAAGCCCATTATTAGATCCCCCTCCCCGTGAGGGAAGTCTGAATCTGCTTGTAATACATTTCCCACACTTTCGCCTAAATCATCTGGTCCATGGAGCTCATTCTTGGTGTCGTCGCAAGACACAACCCCAGGAAAAACCCTCAGTTCACTATTCCAGTTATCAAAAGGACAAGTCCAGACAAGGAAGCTCAGAAAGGAAGAGGGAATGAGTTGTAGGCATTTATTAGCTTCAGAATAGTTTCAACAGGAAATTAACATTTCTTATTAATTTCCCCTTTTTTTGGAAGAATTTTTTTTCTATGCTTCTTAGAAGGCTCTAATTTCCAAGTCAAGATATGTTTCCAATATAGTCATTCAGTTTAATTTTACAGCCAGCATTTTCTAATTTTTGCATGCAAAATATTAATTTAGGTCCCAAAAATATTAATTTAGGTAACTGCATTTTGGTCATTCTGAAGTTTATATTTTCTAATTAAATCTTCCCATTTCTGTAAAACATTTGCAAGTAAAGGCATCCTATCAGGAGTATTAAATGAGGGCTGCGTTTTGGGAGTTTATGGCCTTAGAGCAGTGATAGCGAACCTGTGACACGCGTGTCAGAGGTGACACACGAACTCATTTTTTTGGTTGATTTTTCTTTGTTAAATGGCATTTAAATACATAAAATAAATATCAAAAATATAAGTCTTTGTTTTACTATGGTTGCAAATATGAAAAAATTTCTATATGTGACACGACACCAGAGTTAAGTTAGGGTTTTTCAAAATGCTAACACACCGAGCTCAAAAGGTTCACTATCACTGCCTTAGAGGCACAATTTTTCGTGTTAATTTTTAAGTTTATTTTTGCATATCTGTAGTCTGAGCAAATTTTCTAGGGATGTTATGTAGTTGGTCAAGTGTGCTGCTTATGGATTGAGCTGCACGAGGCTCTCACCCTTTGAGTCACAATTCAATCCTGTTACGTGCCTCTTTTCTCTCATGGCTGTCTAAAACAACCAGAAGGGGTCCTGACTGATTTGGCTCAGCAGATAGAGCATTGGCCTGCGGACTGAAGGGTCCCAGGTTCGATTCCCGGCAAGGGCATGTACATCCCCAGTAGGGGGTGTGCAGGAGGCAGCTGATTCATATTTCTCTCTCATCGATGCTTCTCCCTTCCTCTCTATAAAAAATCAATAAAACATATTTCTAAATAAATAAATAATAAAACAACCAGAAGGGCTCAGGGCACTGGCTTAATAGACCTTATGGGCACTCCTCCAGATGAGCCAGTCCATTAATTACAGTTGAGTTGGAATTTCCCTATGGGCCTCCTACAGTTGTGAGGAAAGATCTTGTGACACCTCGATAAAGATTCTTAGTCACCTAAGAACACCTGGGAATTGGGCTGGATGTTGTGCCCCCTTATTTTTGGAGCTGAATGAGCTCAGCTCTCATTTATACTGTGAAGTATTTTTGCTCAGACTCTCAGAAAGCAATTCCAATTGAAAAGCCAAAATCAAAACCAGCCACCCATTTTTTTTTCTCCAATCTCACCTTATAGCCTAGGTTCTGTCAACCCTTAAGCTTAGTTCTACCTCAAGGATCTTAAAATACAGCCCATAGTGGTCACCAACCTTTCAGACCTCATGGACCACCAGTGATCCGTGGACCACCGGTTGGCGACTGCTGCTCCAGAGAATGTGGTTTTTCACCTATTTTTATACATTACAATCAAAGAAGAAGATGTAAGTGGGTTACATGAAATCCATTGGTGATAGATTAGAGAGGTGGGAGAAAGCAAAGTGGTGGGGGCGAGGGGACCTCTGGAATTGGATAAAATGTAAAATGATAGAGAAGAGAACAAAGATGGCAGCATAGGTAAACAGCTGTACTTGCTGCCTTTCACAACCACATCAAAATTACAACTAAAAGACAAAACAACTATCATCCAGAACCGTGGGAAAGCTGGCTGAGTGGAAGTACTACAATCAGAGAGGTAAAGAAGAAAGCACATTGGGACTGGTAGGAGGTGCAGAGGCATGGAATGGGCTGGCACCCAGGTGCGCTGCTTTTTTAATTGGGACAGAGATAAGAGCTCTCGCTTACTTTGAACTCCAGTTCCGGGCAAGACTCTGGGAGACCCAGACATATATGGGAAGAAACTGGACTATCTGGCATTGGGGCAGGAACACAAGGGCGGCTTTCTTTCAGATGGAGGTGCTTGCAATAGTCATTGTTTCTGTGCTGGGACCTCTCTGGTGCAGGGCTGACTGGCAGCCATTGCTATTTGTCCCACCCTGATGATTCCCTGAGACCCTGCCCCACCCAATTTACAACCCCACCCAAGTTGTGTGCAGTGACTTTTGCATGTGAATGGCCTATCCTTTCTCAGCCTAAAACCTGACAAACAGGCAGCAGCTGGGTCAGGGAGCCCCAAAGCTCTCAAAAGAAGGCCCAAGGCCGGCACCAGCAGCCTGCCTTGCTTCATAGCTGGGCCTCGTCTGGGCCCTTGCAAAACTGATACAAAGAGGAGAAATCTGCAGATCTCTCTGTAGCTTCTACTGGGTGGCCCCAGGTAGTAGCTGACTTTGTACCTCCTTGGAGATACAAGAGCCAGTTTACCCAGTGGTCAATGTGAGGCCATACCAGATTACAACTCTTCATATCCATAAGTGACACACTCAAGGGGCATACTCAGTGAGCACAAAAGCCCCACTGAAGCAAGTCCTTCCCTATAAGAGTGTCTCCTGCACAGCAGCTCTTCCATTGTAGAAACAGCTGATCCTCACAGCCAATTGGCCTGGAGGTCAATTCCTCCCAGTGATACCAACAGCAATCAAGGCTTAACTACAAGACTGTACACACAGCCCATAAAGGGGTGCATTAAGAGTGTCCATCTCAGGTGACTGGGGAGGCGGACCCACTGGGTCCTTTAAGATACCTACCACACAAGGCTACTCTATCAACTCAAGGAGACTTAGCAGCTACCCAATACATAGAAACAAACACAGGGAAACAGCCAAAATGTGGAGAAAACAAAACATGTCACAAATAAAAGAAATGGAAGAAAGCAAACCACTGAATATAGAGGTCAAAACCACAGTTATAAGGTTATTGAAGAACCTTCTAGAAACTCCAAGGAACTTAGTGAGAATGCTAAAAAAATGGAAAAGGACCCATCAGAAATTAAGCATACATTGACTAAAATAAAGAATAATATACAGAGATTCAACAGTAGACTAGAGGATACCAAGAATCAAGTCAAAGGTTTGAAATACAGAGAAGCAAAAA
>NW_006289719.1:169622-171151 GCF_000327345.1 Myotis davidii | reverse complement strand
TAATTTTTTCTCTTTTTTAAAAAAGGACGATATTAAACTAATTATACTTACTTAGCATGTTAAATTTCATTGGGAGCATAGTCAAATAAGGAGTGATAAAGTTTCTTAACTTACATTGGATGGGTAAAAGTTATTAATATGAGTGTTCTAAAATTCATATGAAATTCCTAAAAACCTTATATAATGTTGTCAGTCATAATTCTAGTCACTATCTTAAAATAATGAATAGCAAGAACCTACAACCAAGATTACTACCCAGCAAAGCTCTCATTTAGGATTGAAGGTCAGATAAAGAGCTTCACAGATAAGGAAAAGCTAAAGGAGTTCATCACAACCAAACCAGTATTATATGAAATGCTGAAGGGTATTCTTTAAGAAGAGGAGGAAGAAGAAAAAGGTAAAGATAAAAATTATGAACAACAAAGTGACACCAAATACATATCTATCAACAAGTGAATCTAAAAATCAAGTGAATAAAAAATCTGACAAACAGAATAAACTGGTGAATAGAATAGCATCAGGGTCATGGAGAGAGAGTTGACTGAGAATTCTTGGGGGGAAGGAGTTTTTGGGAGTATGGGAAGAGATAGGACAAAGACCTTACACCTATGGAAGAGGACAGTGGGGAGGGGTGGGGGGTAAGGGCAGGAGGTGGGGTGGGAACCGTGTGGAGGGGAGCTATGGGGAGGAAGGGGAGAAAGAAACATCTATAATAATCTGAACAATAAAGATTTTTTAAAAAATGTAAAATGACAGACATACATTTCCTTTACTTAAGTTGGTGTAGGATAGTTAACAGTCAACAATTAACATGATAACCATAACAATGAAGGAAGTCCTGGTGCCCAGGTGCATTTGGTTGTGCCTGGAGGAGTCTGGAAAAAAGGGAAGTTATTAGTTACCCTGACATTTCACAAGGATGTTATTTTAGATGCAAAAAAACAATAGGCTCAGTTAAGGTAAAGATTAATCTTTATCAGGGAAGATAGTGGCCTAAGACATGACTACCCACTATAAACTGCTTTTAGTTAAAGTTTTAATTTTAGACCATTCTCTGTGGTAACTTTAGGTCAGTGATGGCGAACCTATGACATGAACTCATTTTGGGTGACACGCATTGACAGAGACAAAAAAATTGCATAATTCAAATATTTGTCTCTCGCATCGGCCAGAGTTGGGCATCACTCGAGTAATATTATTACTCACATTACTCACGATCAATAATGCAATTCTAAAACCGTATGTAAACATGTACATCGGTGTTGCGTAGCAAAGATACATAGTGAAAACATCCAAGATACATTGTTCCAATATTGACATTAATATAAAAAGGTTAAGAATTGCACTATAAAGAGATGAATCTTTACTCATGACATTTTATTTTCACTCGAGTGACAAAATGCCCAATTCTGGAAACAGCCTCGTTATTGTCAATGTGGCCTCGGGTAAGCTTCCCGTGCGTTCGGATGCATTCGGCAAATGGACACGCTTGATCGCCATGTTCATGAGGAGACAGGAGTGGGAGGGTT
>NW_006289719.1:165922-167712 GCF_000327345.1 Myotis davidii | reverse complement strand
CTGCAATCGAAGAATGAGCAGACAAACTTCAGCACCAAAAAAGTCAATAATTTCTCTAGTTTTCGTACCATTTGATTATCAGTGTTTTTATTATTATTTTTTCCCTAAATGTACGTTGTTTTTCTGTTTTTGTTCATTTTATACATATTTTTGGTTGCTTTTTCTTTGTTAAATGGCATTTAAATATATAAAATAAATATCAAAAATATAAATCTTTTTTTTACTATGGTTGCAAATATATATAAAAAAACTATGAATGTTTCTATCTGTGACACGGCACCAGAGTTAAGTTAGGGTTTTTCAAAATTTTGACACGCCGAGCTCAAAAGGTTCGCCATCACTGCTTTAGGTCTTTGAGTTTGCAAAACCACCATGCACGCCTTCCCTGAACTAATTAGGTTAGGATGTGGTCTCCCTCTCCCTCCCCAATCTTCATAAATTGACCACCTCTTTTTTTGGAGGTTATAGTGCCATCATGTGGCTACTCTTTTCCTAAAATAAAATGTAACATTTTTGTAATAGAGACTAGAACACTATGATTGAGAAACCCAACCATTCTATACACAGGCATGACAACTTCTAATTTCGTATTGGTTTCTAAGACTGGCTGTGTATAGCTTCACTTGGAGACTTCTGAATCTGAATTGTTACCATGCAAAATTTGGAACCATTCACTTATGCAATGTTTTGTTTTACTTATGTTTATTAGTTAATTATAAAGGATACAGATGAAGAGATATATAAGTCTGGAAGGGTCCCAAGTGTAGGAGCTTTTGTCCCTTAGAGTTGTGATGTGCCATTTTCCCAGCACATGGATATGTTCACCTACCTGGAAGCTCTCAGAATCTCATAGTTTAGAGATTGTTATGGAGACTGTATCATGTAGACAAACTCTAACCCCTTCCCTCCCTGGAAGCTAAAAGTTCCAAGCTTCTAATCATGCTTTGGTGACCAGCCCTCATTATGAAGCTATACAAGAGGTCACTAAGAGATACCTTATTAGACCAAAAGATGCTCCTATCACTCAGGAAATTACAAGAGTCTAAGAAACTGTGTGTCAGGAACCAGAAGCAGAGACAAGATATGTATATACTAGTGGCCCGGTGCATGAAATTCATGCACGGGGTGTGTGTGTGTGTGTGTGTGTGTGTGTGTGTGTGTGAGCAGGGTGATGTCCCTCAGCCCAACCTGAACCCTCTCCAATCTTGGACCCCTCCGGGGATGTCTCACAATCTAGGACACCGCTGGCTCCTAACCGCTTACCTGCCAGCTTGTGCGTTCTCCCCTAACCACTCTACCTGCCAGCCTACTTGCCCTACTCATCTTTATTTTTCATATAGTGAAATAGAGCTGGTGCACATCTTAGAAATGTTTCCTTAATAAATTCTCCATCACTGAGGGCTTTTCCATGCTGAGCTATGGAGTGAGCAATACAGTAACTTGCTGATGTTAAATTTGTAGAGCATCTTACAAATTTAATGATGGAATTTGATTGACTTTTATAGAGGTGTTGCTGCCTAGAAATGTATTTCTTCCTTTCATCGATACCTTTTTTCAAGAGCTGACAATGATTAGTTTCAAAATGTCTCTATACATTCCATGTTCTGCTTACTACCATTTCATTACACAGTATGCACAACCATCTGTTGTTTCTGTCGACAATCCCGTACATCTCGGTCCAGATGTCTTGAAAGGGTCGGCTACTGCTACTTCCACTTCCTTTATCATTCAATCTTGCTTTGTTATTTTTTTGATTCTCCATCACAAGGCTGCAAAAATAAATTAATGTA
>NW_006289719.1:164433-165853 GCF_000327345.1 Myotis davidii | reverse complement strand
AACCCTCCCACTCCTGTCTCCTATGAACATGGCGATCAAGCGTGTCCATTTGCCGAATGCATCCGAATGCACGGGAAGCTTACCCGAGGCACATTGACAATAACGAGGCCGTTTCCAGAATTGGGCATTTTGTCACTCGAGTGAAAATAAAATGTCATGAGTAAAGATTAATCTCTTTATAGTGCAATTCTTAACCTTTTTATATTAATGTCAATATTGGAACAATGTATCTTGGATGTTTTCACTATGTATCTTTGCTACGCAACACCGATGTACATGTTTACATACGGTTTTAGAATTGCATTATTGATCGTGAGTAATGTGAGTAATAATATTACTCGAGTGATGCCCAACTCTGGCCGATGCGAGAGACAAATATTTGAATTATGCAATTTTTTTGTCTCTGTCAATGCGTGTCACCCAAAATGAGTTCATGTGTCACCTCAGACACACATGTCATAGGTTCGCAATCATTGATCTAGGGATTAGAAAGTCCTGAGGAAAAACTGGTCAGATTCAAATGAAAAACATTTCCAATCAGAAAATCCATTTAATAATTGATTCCAAAGCTTACATCCAACATTATGAACATCAGCTGCTCAGTAAGAAAATGAAACTAGAGAGACAAACATGTCTATCATGGATATACACAAATCCACCTGGCCCAGTAATTTCTTATCTATTCAAATCATTCATTCATGCAATTAGTATTCTGTGAATATCCAATTAGAAATATTTCAGCCTTCTTATATTCTCTAGTGTTTTGTACACAGTAGTTGCTCAATAGTTTTTCAGTCTTACTGTCAGCAAATAATTCCCTATGAGTATCTCATATTTCTGCAAATTTTTCATACAGGCACTGATTACTTTTGTTCCAGAATATTTTTTTCAAGAATATTACATTACCAAGATGGTGACATAGGTAAATACCTGAATTTTCTGTCTCACACAAACACTTCAAAAATACAACTAAAAGACAAAACAGACATCATCCAAACCACAGGAAGGCTAGCTGAGTGGAAATTCTACAACTAGAAGGAAAGAGAAAAGCACACTGAGACTCAGAGGAGGTGCAGAAGTAAAGTGCAGAGGTATGGAGGTGCATGTGGAAAGGGCTGGAAACTGAGGACGCAGTTGTCTTTTTCAATCAGGAGGAAGACACAAGTTCCCGACAGCTCTGAACTCCAGTTCCGGGTGAGTCTCTGGGGACCCAGACTCATATGGGGAGAAACTGGACTGTCTGGTATTGGTTGGAACTCGAGGGTGGCTTTCTCTCAGAGGTGCTTGCAGCGATTACCACAGGACACTGAGACCCAGGGCCTCTTAGGGCAGGGCTGAGGATCAGCCATAGATGTTTGCTCCCCCCTGTTGATTCCCTGAGACCCCGCCCCATCCAAGCTGTGCACAGCTTTTTGGAAAT
>NW_006289719.1:158373-163484 GCF_000327345.1 Myotis davidii | reverse complement strand
CAGGGGGCCGATCAGGCAATCGGAGGGTGATGGGGGTCTACGCCTTTGGCCGAGGCATCAGGCCTGGGCAAGGGGCAGAGCCAGCAATCGGAGGGGTCTGGGGGTCCACTGCCCAGGCCTGATGCCTGGGCCAGAGGCATCAGGCCTGGGCTGGGGGCAGAACCAGTGATGGGGGGAAATGAGGGTCCCCTGTCCAGGCCTGACACCTCTGTCAGAGGCATCAGGCCTGGGCAAGGGGCCGATCCTGCGATTGGAGGATGATGGGGGTCAACACCTGAGGGCTCCCAGTATGTGAGAGGGGGCAGGGGCTGGGCTGAGGGACACTCCCCCCACACACACACCCAGTGCACGAATTTCGTGCACCGGGCCCTTAGTATTATATAACAAGGAACTAATTGGAAGGCAGCTGATTATTAGAGTTGAGGTTTCTTAGCTCAGGGTTCTTCAGCAGCAACACAGACCCATGGCATGCTCAACAATCACCTTGGCTGTTCCATTTCACCCCTGTGACTCTTGGGGGCTGTGTCAAGGGAAACCAGTGTGAGCATGAAGCTGGTGCTTCCTGCTGTGCAAAGTCTTTTGTCTCCAACCTGGAAGTTTCATGTGTTCTACCAGTATTTATGAAAGTGTGGCAACTTGTCTGCTTGCAAGTAGTGTCAGTTCTCAAACCCTTCACAGTTTACATTTGTTAAGGTAAGTTACAGCTCAATAGGTAAGTTACAATATGAAAAGAAAGTTGCTCATACAGAAGTATGAGTATCAGTACTAGCTCGGCTTGGTGGTAGTGATTGGGAGAATAGAGTTTGTAGGATGAGTAGGACTTTTACTCATAGAGAAGAATAAAGATATTTCTAATAGAGGAACAGTGTACATGAAGGCAAAGAGTTATTAAGAGACCTGATTTGTCTAGAGACGGTAGAAAGTTTGGTGTTACAGAATGATTTTGTGAATACTGAAGATAATATTGGAAAGTATTAGCCCATTAAAGGAGGGAATGTTCAAAACTATAAAACATAGCTGTAAATTGCAGTTTTCTCACCTTATTTTCAAACAAATTAATTATCTCAGAAGTAATGTCTTTGCTCATGTCTTTGAGCAAACTTGACTATTCTGGACAATTTTCAAGTTCAAGTAGTATTATTATCCTATATAATAAAAGCCTAATATGCTAAGTGTCTTGTCATCCGGTCGGCCGTTCAACCAATCAAAGGGTAATATGCTAATGGTATTCTAAGACTTCTCAACCTCTCACTATGATGTTCACTGACCATCAGGGGGCAGACCCTGTGACCAGTAGGTTAGCTTGCTCCTGGGGTCTGGCCAATCGGGACTGAGCGAGACAGGCTGACACACCCTGGAGCCCTCCTTAGTCCCTCCCTGGCTGGTCAACCTCCTGCATCCCTCCCTGGCCCGAATCGTGCACCAGTGGGGTCCCTCAGCCTGGCCTGCATCCTCTAGCAATCTGGGACCCCTCAGGGGATGTTGGAGAGCTGGTTTTGGCCTGATCCTGCAGGCCAGGCTGAGGGTCCCCACTGGTGCATGAATTCATGCACCAGGCCTCTAGTTTTTTAACAAAGGAACTTGTTTGAATGTATAAGTATGTTTACATTTTTTAAAACCTTGTAAGACATGCTAAAGAAGTTAATGGATTTGGGGATCACAAAATAATAGATTTTTGTTTGTATGTCTTTTTAAAAATTTTATTTTATTGCCCTAACCGGTTTGGCTCAGTGGATAGAGTGTCGGCCTGAGGACTGAAGGGTCCCAGGATCGATTCCGGTCAAGGGCATGTACCTTGACTGCAGGCACATCCCCAGTAGGGGGTGTGCGGGAGGCAGCTGATCGATGCTTATCTGCTACTTTGACTGTATTACTATTGATCTCTCCCTTTGTCCATCAAGATTTGCTTCAGATATTTAGGTGTTTATTCCTATGTTGGCTGCGTAAGTGTTTATAAGGGTTATAATTGCAAAAGTGTTTAAGTAAGAGAATTTCTCATAAGTCTAAAATCAATAAAATATAATAAAAAAATTTATATTTTATTGATTTGAGAGGGAGAGAGAGACATTGATTTGTTGTTTCACTTATTTATGCATCCATTAATTGATTCTTGTATGTGCCTGACTGGGGATTGAACCCACAACCTTAGCATATCAGGACGATGCTCTAACCAATTGAGCTACCCAGCTACGGCTGTGTACCTCTTCTTAATAGATATAAGTTATTGTTCATCATGTATACATATTTCTAATATATTCCAAAAATGTCTGAAAAATACCTATTCTAAGATCAAGTGCTGTAGCTTAAGTTGTTTTTCTTTTAAATATCAGTTTTCACCTTTTTATTTTATAGTATTCTTTACCAGCACAGATAGGTAAAGCCTATAAATAGAATTGTACATGTGGAATCTGGAAATAAACTTAAGATTCTTCTATACTATTATTCTTCTGCAAGCTTGATGTAATTGTTCTACCACTAAAGGTAAAAATTGTTGTCTTAATTAATAAAAACCATTAGGCTAATAGACATAAATTTTAATTTTCCATTTTGCTTCCTTAAAATTTTTGCATAATTTTTGCCTTATATTTTTCAAAAGAGAATCTACATAAGATAGCATCTGAATTAGAATTGAATTATTTATTAACTGTTAAAAGTATAGAAATAATCATTTTATAGTATTCCTTTAGAAATGTCTCAATTTCCAGGCACTATGTCTCTTACCTGAGTTTAAGTTCTCTAAATCCTTACTTTCATAGAGGGACCCGAGACTTCCTTGAAGGTTATGAAATTTGTCCAGATGAAAGATTGGAAGCCCTGTGTTATGAATATGTTTCCTGCTTTCCCACTGCTCTGGAGCCCTCTTCTGTTTTTCTTCCTCCTTCTTACTACCAGGTACCCACTCACAGATATAGTCATTTCTCTTTCTCCCAATCTTTAGTAGGGCTGATTGGTTAGAAATGGACAGGAAAAAGGGTGAAAAACTTAAATGAGAATGAACATGGATGAGAGCCCATGATGACATGGAAAGAAAACAAAGTGATATGAACAACAGAACTCTTGGGTGCTGGAACTCTTCTTAATCCTAATCCTAATGCTAATCCTAATGCTAATCCTAATCCTAATCGTGGTGGCTACAATTTTACTGTATGGTCATTTAAAATAAAAGTAAAGCCCTGACCGGTTTGGCTCGGTGGATAGGGTGTTGGCCTGTGGACAAAAGGGTCCTAGGTTCAATTCCAGTCAAGGGCATGTACCTTGGTTGCAGGCATATCCCCAGTACAAGGTGTGCAGGAGGCAGCTGATCAATGTTTCTCTATCATCGATGTTTCTGACTCTCTATCTCTCTCTCTTCCTCTCTGTAAAAAATCAATAAAATATATTTTTTAAAAATAATAAATAAATAAGTAAATACAGAAAACAAAGTGTAAACCAGTGCATGGGATCATGCCTCCAGTTTTTTCTATCTTCCACAACAGTTATCTGGGAAAATGATAAGGATCTAGGCCAGTGATAGGCAAACTCATTAGTCAACAGAGCCAAATATCAACAGTACAACTATTGAAATTTCTTTTGAGAGCCAAATTTTTTAAACTTAAACTATATATAGGTACCATATTTGCCGGCGTATAAGACGATTTTATGGCCCTGAAAAATATGCCTCCAAGTGGGGGGTCGTCTTATACTCCAGGTACACTTCAGATAGACTGCCCATAGTGCTTGCCCCGTGCCATAGTGGCCTCCCGATGCCCTCCCACTTCATTCCACATACCGTTCAGGCATCAGCAGCGCTGCTGGGTGTATGCTCGGCTGTTATGCGATTTTGCTGTTATGCGATTTTACCACACTCGCAAAATCGCACACAGCCGACCATACACCCAGTATGATAGCGCAAAATCACGAATCGCGATACCATACTGGGTGTATGGTTGGCTGTGTGCGATTTTGCGAGTGTGGTAAATTCGGGTTACCGTATATTTCTTTACATATGCATTGAATTTTAAAGAAGGCGCGCTATCATGGTGCCTGTTAGAATGTTGAAGAGCTCGCACTTGCGCACTCGTGAGGTCCCAGGGAGATGCTGATGCAAGGGTGGACCAGACTGCTATAGTGACAGGGCGGGCAAACAGGGAGCAGGGACCAATCAAATCAGGCTTTGTATACAGCCAACAGCCAACCACAATACTGCCCCATTGTACAGTACAGCATAGAAAATGTCGACCAGTCAAACCCCTATCATCCCTATCATGGCACCAAGATGTCGTTGATGAACTTTTAATATCAGATGATGAAGAGGAGTTTGAAGGCTTTTAAGGTGAAACTGTCACGACATTTTGGTTATTGAATATAAATTAAAATGTTAAAATCAAATCTGATATTGTTTTACCTTTTATTTGGTGTGTGGAAGGTGTGCAGAAGAGGGGGTAGTCTTATACGGCGAGTATATAACAAACTCTGTATTTTGAGTGGAAATGTTAGGGGGTCGTCTTATACGCCCAGTCGTCTTATACGCCGGCAAATACGGTAGGTACATTGTTATTAACTTAATTAGGGTACTCCTAAGGCTTAGGAAGAGCCACACTCAAGGGGCCAAAGAGCCGCATGTGGCTTGCGAGCCGCAGTTTGCCGACCACAGATCTAGACTATGAGTGAGTAACTTATTACAAATAGGGTAGGTTAAAGACCCACCAAATTTACACATATGCTGATTTCTAAGACTACATATTGTGAATGCTTCACTTTGTTTTTTCTTCTGTGTCCCCCCTGACCCCCTCCCCCACTCACTAGGAAAAGACACCTTTTTGGAAGCAAGAGGTTGGTAACAATTTTTTCAGTTTGGTGTGAAACATGAAAATTTATATTATTGACACACAGCCAGTTGGCCTGAAGGTCAAATCCCCCCCAGTACTACCTACAACAATCAAGGCTTAACTACAACAAGACTGTGCACAAAGACCACTAGGGGGTGCACCAAGAAAGCATAAAAAATGCGGAGACAAAGAAACAGGACACAAATGACAGAAATGGAGGATATAGAGTTCAAAACCACACTTTTAAGGTCTCTCAAGAACTGTCTAGAAGCTGCCGATAAATTTAGTAAGGCCCTCGACACG
>NW_006289719.1:148994-157899 GCF_000327345.1 Myotis davidii | reverse complement strand
TGCAAGAAGTATTTAAAGTGAAAAAAAAAAAAAAAAACAAGGACCTACAACCAAGATTAATCTATTCAACAAAGCTATCGTTTAGAATCAAAGGACACATACAGAGCTTCACAGATAAGAAAAAGCTAAAGGAGTTCATCACCACCAAACCAGTATTATATGAAATGCTGAAAGGTATCCTTTAAGAAGAGGAAGAAGAAGAAAAAGGTAAAGATAAAAATTATGAACAACAAATACACATGTATCAACAAGTGAATCTAAGAATCAAGTGAATAAATAATCTGATGAACAAAAAAATTTATTTTATTAAGTATTAAACCATTGTACAATTCTTACTATATTATTAGTCTTATTTGCTCTCCCACAGATATCTGTGTAAACCATAAGGCATTGATACCCAATTAATCTCTTAACCTTGCATATGTAAATATGCTATTTTAGAAATTTATTTCCATAATCTTGTATATTCCTATTTCCAACATTGATTTTGAGCATACTTAAACACTTAAGACCTATTTGGCACTTTTGGTCAACTACCTTCCTTTGCCCAGAGACTATGTTTTTTAGCCCATTTATCCTTGTTCTAAGTTAGCTTCCTTCCAGACTTGTTACATTTGATTTGCTCTGCTTTCTTTGTCTCTTTCTTCTTAAATGGGATGACCTACATTACTTATTTTTATTAAGTTACAAGTTCTTCATCTCTATCATCACATTTACCTGGGTGGATCATGATTCATGTTCTAACCCCAGTGACACACATACTTTTAATATGACGTAATAGTTAAGAAAATATCTTCTCTCCTTCTTTCACTTGTCACGTATTATTTACTGCATTCCTTTACTCAGATTAACTCTCTAGTCCCAGTTCTGAGAAATCACCTTCTAAATGAACTCTCAAATGATATAAGTATTGGTATTTCTTTAAGATCAGCTCTCAATACAGCCTTAATCTTATTAAATTACCTGTCTGAATGTGACTGCAAAGAAACGTAAAGGATTCATAGATAATATTTTTTATGTAAAAGAGAATATATTTTCTTTTCTTTTTTATTGCCCAAGTCCACACTTCATTCCCATTTCCTTAACTTTTTTCTGATGTTCTCTTCCTGACCCATTTGCCACCCAGGATTCCACATTGTTTCTTCCTCAGGTCTGCTCAGGCTCTTTTGGGCTATGACAGTTTCTCAGAGGAGCCTGGCTTTGATGACCTCGGCAGTTTTCAGGATGCGGCAAGGCCTGTTTAGAAAATCTCTCTCTGGGATTGCCTTCTGTTTCTCTCTGGACACCCTGGTTACTGCCTCTCTACCCTCACAGTCCAGCGCCATCAGCCTCCTGGGCTCTGGGCTCAACAAGTCACATTTTCGGCATCTGGGTTTCTGCTCAGAAAGTTACAGTTCTATTCCTGACCTGAAGTGACAGCCACAGTGAAAAAAGAAAAGGACAGTGTCCTGAGAGAACACGTATGTGGAGCGCTTCCAAGGAGCGGGCACCCGCATGGCTGCATGCCCGCTGTGCCCACCTTCTCACTAGGCTGACCTCTGTGGAGGAGATGCTGTGGGAAATTTCTCAGGATAGGGGATGTGGGGGGAGGGAGGACGGGGGAGACAGCCTGCTCAGCCTTGGCACCAGGGGTGGCTCCGGCCAGCCCTGCTCACACATCGTGCTGGCTCCACCTTGGCCCCGAGTGGAGCTGTTCTAAGCGTGTGCCCA
The DNA here is from genome assembly GCF_000327345.1 of Myotis davidii. Classification (NCBI taxonomy): domain Eukaryota; kingdom Metazoa; phylum Chordata; class Mammalia; order Chiroptera; family Vespertilionidae; genus Myotis; species Myotis davidii. The sequence continues at coordinate 156,189 of NW_006289719.1, read as the reverse complement.
CTGTCCCCTGGAGCACACTGCGTCGTCTCGTGGGCTGGGGGTGCTCTGTGTTGGGGGCAGACGGACAGCGGTGGTGCGGAGGCCTGCTGGCTGCGCCAGCTGTCTTGGCACTGGCTTCCTCTCAGCCTCTGCTCCATGGCCCTCAAAAGCAGCTGTTCGCTTGGCTGAAACTCTATAATTAGTAAGCTGCAAGGGATTTTAACCAGCCGTTTCCATGGCAATCTGGCTTCTTGACGGCTTGTCTTCTTCTGGGCAAGGCTTGCCAGGATGTTCGGATGCTCGGGGAAAACGTGAGTGACGAGCTCGTTGTCCCTGCGCTGACATTTCAGACAGAAGGCCTCCCCAGTTCCATCTGTGAGGGCACAGTACAGGGGTCACCTTCACTGTCCACCCACTGTGAGCAGCTGACCCTGATGGAAGCTGCACATCTCACTTCCCCACGGAGCTTCTCAAAAATGGGCGTCCTGTCCAGGCTGGTTATCTGGATGTCTCTGGGCCCGTGGGATTTGAATAAGTGAGCGCTGATCTTGGTGGGCCCTTTCCAGAGCAGCGTCACAGTCGAGCTCTGAGGACTAGGTGTCCCCACTCAGTCCCCAGAGAGGCAGGAGCAAGGCAGGAAAAGCAGGAAGGAAAAGGAGGAGGATCTGGACCTGGGAAGGAACCGAGGGTGCAGCCTAGGGCAGAAAAAGGGTGTGGGAAGGAGGGGAGAAGTGGAAGAGGAGGGAGAGGAAGGGGGAAGGGCAAAGAAATGCGGAGAGGAGAGGAAAAGAGGGGATGGGGAAGGGGAGGAAGGAGCAGAGGTCTGGAAGGGAATGAAGGCCGTTTTCTTTTTAAATAGTTTTGAACCAGAATTTTCTAGGAGAGTAAAAGACTGTTCATTTGGTTCCACCTTCCCATATAGAAAATCTTAGGGGCTCCTTGCTTTTCTGATTAGAGACCTTGTACTTTTGTTTTTCTTTAAGTGTACAGTTGGGTGATTAAAAAAAAAATTACTGACTATTTTTTAGAATAGCTTTAGAATTTACACAGAAATTGAACAGTTAATAAGGAGTTCCCATCATATACCTTCTTTCACTGCACCCCCCTGTTTTCCATATTAACATCTCACATTAATATGGAAATTTGTTAAAATTAATGAATCTATTTTGATATTGTTAATTAAAATCTAAAGGTTCAGATTTCCTTGTGTTTTGTTTTGTTTTACCTAATGTCCATTTTCTGTTCTAGGATCCTATCCAGTATATCACATTACATTCACTACTCATGTCTCCTATTGTGACCATTTCTCAGACATGTTTTTTATAACCTTGATAGTTTGAGAAGTACTGGTCAGGTATTTTGTACAATGCCCCTCTATTGGAATTTGTATGATGTTTTTCTCATTATTAGATTAGAATATATGGGTTTGAAGTAGGAAGATCACAGAGGTAAAGTGCATTCTCATCGCATCACATCAAGGGACCTGATTATCAACAATGAGTTATCATCGTTAATGCTTATCATAATCATCTAGCTGAGGTAGTATTTGTCAGGTTTAGGCATGGTAAAGTTACCCTTTTATTTATTTATTTATTATTAATTTTTTAATAATTCTTTATTGTTGAAAGTATTACATATTTCCTCTTTTTACCCCCATTGACCCCCTCCAGTTCACCCCTGTTCCCTGCCCCCAGGCCCTCACCGCTCCATTGTCTGTGGGCCATGCATATATGCATGCAAGATTCTTGGTTGATTACTTCCCACCCACCCATCCTCTCCCACCTTCTTTATGAGATTCCACACTCTGTTCCATGCTTCCATGTCTCTGGATCCACTCCATTCATCAGTTTATTTTGTTAATTAGATTCCACATATGAGTGAGATCATGTGATACTTGTCTTTCTCTGACTGACTTCTTTCACTTAGCATGATTCCCTCCAGGTCTCTCCATGCTTTTTTACTGCTGCATAGTATTCCATGGTATAAATGTGCCGCAGCTTTTTTATCCACTCATCTACTGATGGGCACTTGGGCTGTTTCCAGATCTTAACTATTGTAAATTGTGCTGCTATGAACATAGGGGTACATTTATTCTTTCTTTCTGATTGGTGTTTTGGTTTTCTTAGGATATATTCCTAGAAGTGGGATCACTGGGTCAAATGGAAGTTCCATATTTAATTTTTTGAGGAAACTCCATACTCTTTTCCATAATGGCTGCACCAGTCTGCCTTGCCATTAGCAGTGTACTAGGCTTCCCTTTATTCCACATCCTCTCCTACACTTGCCATTTGTTGATTTGTTGATGGTAGCCATTTTGCCAGGTTTGAGGTGATACCTCATTGTCATTTTAATTTGCATCTCTCTGATGATCAGTGACTGAGCATTTTTTCATGTCTCTTGGCCATCTATATGTCATCTTTGGAGAAGTGTCTATTTAGGTCCGTTGCCCATTTGTTAATTGGATTATTTGTCTTCCTTTTGTTAAATTGTATGAGTTCCTTATATATTTTAGATATTAACCCTTCATCAGATGTATCATTGCCAAATATGTTCTCCTATACATTGGGTTCCCTTTTTGTTTTGTTAATGGTTTCTTTTGAAGTGCAGAAGCATTTTGTTTTGATGTAGTTTCATTTGTTTATTTTCTCCTTAGTTTCCTTTGCCTTAGGAGATGTATCTGTAAACATATTGCTACAAGAGATGTCTAAGATTTTGCTGCCTATGGTTTCTTCTAGGATTTTTATGGTTCCAAGACTTACATTTAAGTCTTTTACTCAAGATTGCTACAGCTATTTGGGGTCTTTTTTGAGTCCATGTAAATTTTGGTGTATTTGTTCTAGATCTGTGAAATATGTTGTTGGTATTTTAATAGGAATTGCAATGAATCTATAGATTGCCTTGGGTAATATGGACATTTTAATGATTTTGATTCAACCAATCCGTGAGCACGGTATATTTTTCCACTTGTTTATATCTTTTTTCAACATCCTGTAGTTTTCCAAATACCGGTCTTTTGCCTCCTTTGTTAAGTTTATTCCTAAGTATCTTAAATTTTTTGTTGCAACGGTAAATGGGATTGTTTAGTTTCTCTATCTGAGAATTCATTATTGATTATAAAAAAAAGTCACTGATTTTTGGGTGTTGATTTTGTATGCTGCTACATTGCTAAATTTATTTATTAAATCTAGTAGTTTTTTGGTGGTCTTTAGGGTTTTCTGTGTACCATATCATGTCACCTGTGATAAGTGAAAGTTTTACTTCCTCCTCTCCAATTTAGATGCCGTTTATTTCTTCTTCTTGTCTGATCGCTGTGGCTAGGACTTCCAGTACTATGTTTAATAAGAGTGGTGAAAGTTGACATCCCTGTCTTGTTCCTGTTCTTAGGGTAAATGGTTTTAGTGTTTGCCGGTTGTATATGATGTTCACTGTGTGTTTGTCATATATGGCCTTTATTATATTGAGTTATTGTGAAGTTATCCTTTTAAAATTCCCTTTTGCCCTGGCCACATAGCTCAGTTTATTAGAGCATCGTCCCAGTATGCCCACATTTTGGGTTTGACCTCGCATCAGGACACCTACAAGAAGCAACCAATGAATGCATAAATAAGTGGAACAGCAAGTCGATCTCTCTCTCTCTCTCTCTCTCTCTCTCTCTCTCTCTCTCTTTCTCTTTGTCTGTCTCTCTCCTCTCCCAAATCAATAAACCAAAATTCCTACCCTGTCCAGTGTGGCTCAGTTGGTTGGGCATCATTCCATGCATGAAAAGGTTTCTAGGTCAGGTCACATGCCAGGGTTGCAGGCTCAATCCTCAGTGTGGAAAGTACAGGAGGCAGCCAATCGATATTATACTGCCACATTGATGTCTCTCTCTCTCTCGCGCGTTCCCCTCTCCCTTGCTCTCTTTCTAAAAATCAATAAGCTATTTGTTAAAAATTCCCTCTTCATATTATATTCTTTGGAAGGAAGTCACTCTTCCTGGTCTGCACTTGAGGGAAGAGTTATGCCACCCTCCTCCTTTGGGGTGAAGTATCTACATAATTTATTTGGAATTCTCCTGCATATGACTGTTCTCCCCCATTTATTAGTTTATTCAATCATCTATATTAGTGAGTGTCCATGAATATTTATTTTATTTTTTGGGTTATAATCCTCAACTACATTATTTTCTTGCTCAAATTTTCTAGCGTTGGCCATTGGGAGTTCTTTCAGTTGATTCCTGTGCCCTTTGATAGAACTCCTATCAATGTAGATGTTTTTATTTTTGAACATTTCCTTACTTTCTTACATTGCAACATGCTTCAGGATCATCATGTGTATTCCTGTTGCAATCCTACAGTCAGTTATTCTTCCAAAGAGGAGCCTTTCACTTTTATAAGCATGAAACTGCCACCTCAAAGATGAAAACTGTTCTTCAATCTCTCTCTTTTTTTTTAGTTCACTAGGAACAAAAGGTGGAACAATGTTTATTAAGTGGCATAACCAGGAAATGTAAAGTCCCAGTAAAAATTTAAGAAATGATGATTCTGGAGAGAGAAACCAAGATGGCGGCATAGGTAAACACCTGAAATTGCTGCCTCGCACAACCACTTCAAAAAATACAACTAAAAGACAAAACAGACATCAGTCAGAATCACAGGAAGGCTGGCTGAGTGGAAATTCTACAACTAGAAAGAAAGAGAAAAGCACACTGAGACTCAGAGGAGGTGCGGAAGTAAAGACCAGAGGTACAGAGGTGTGCGTGGAAAGAGCTGGCAACTGAGGACGCAGTTGTCTTTTTCAATCAGGAGAAAGTCACACACTCAGCTCTGAACTCCAGTTCCGGGTGAGTCTCTGGGGACCCAGACTCATATGGGGAGAAACTGGACTGTCTGGTATTGGTTGGAACTCGAGGGTGGCTTTCTCTCAGAGGTGCTTGCAGCGATTACCACAGGACACTACGACCCAGGGCCTCTTAGGGCAGGGCTGAGGAGCAGCTTTAGCCGTTTGCTCAGCCCTGTTGGTTCCCTGAGACCCCACCCCACCCAAGCTGTGCCCAGAGGCTTTTGCATATGAATGACCTGGCCCTTTGGAATCTAAAATTACCTAACAAACTGCAGCTGGATCAGAGAGGCCCAGAACATCCAAAATAAGGCCCAAGGCCCCTCACCAGCTTGCATTCTTCATAGCTGGGCCTCATCTGGGCATCTCCAAATCCCAAACAAAGAAGAGGAATCTGCAGATCTCTCTGTAGCTCCTGCTGGGTAGCCTCAGGCAGAGGCTAAATTAGCACCTCCTTAGAGTTCCAAGTGCAGGGAGGCGGGGAGGGGGAGAGGAACAACTGTAATAATCTGAACAATAAAGATTTAATTTAAAAAAAGAAATCAATGGAATAATAACCAGGATATCAATAAAGAAAACAAAAAAGCAAACAAAAAAGAAATGATGATTCTGATTTACTGTATAGAATATAAAAATGTGATAAATTATTTAAAATCATAAGTGTTCCAGAAAAAGTAGGGCTCTTTGGGTTTCATGTCTATAAAGAAAGTGTATGAAGTCATAAAATTATTCTGCTTGGGCTCCTCAAATAGTAGGTTCAGGTAGATTATAAAATGAACTTGGAAAATTTTGAAAGAGAAAACTATATACACTCACAAGTAGAAAATGAATAGAAATGGACATACTTTGCTTACTGATTTATGTAATGGTGGTTAGAGATATTCTACCTAAAATAGTTTTCATTAATTTTCCTTCTTAAACATTAATATATAAATTATCTGCCTAAGAGTTATTTAATTGTGCTGATAAAGATCAAGAACTGGCTAAAAAATAGCATATCTATTTTAAAAACAGCATATCTATAATAGGATCTAACTTGTATATTTAATCATATTCATAGTAAACTAGGGGCCCAGTGCAAGAATTTGTGCACCTTGAAAGAAACTGTGGGCAGCGAGGCTGCGGTGGACACAGGGGTGGGTCTTGGCCCATCCTCAGCGTCCCTGCCCAGCCCCACTTTACTGTCTGCCAGCAGCCCCGCTCCCGCCGCTGCAGCTCCCATATGCTGATGGCACCAGCCCCGCTTGCACCTGCTGATGGCGCTGAGCAATTGGGACCAGAGCCAGGCACCAGCAGTGGGTGCAAGCAGCGACTCCGGCCCCATCTGCGGGTGTGAGTGGAGCCAGTGCCAGCAGTGGGTGCAAGTGGTGGGCAGGACTGTGCTGCGCAGAAGCAAAGAATTTTCAGTAACCACCAGAGACTTACCCCGATGACAGCGACCGGCACCCCGCCTTGATCTTGCGCCCCTGGTCACCTGCTCCACCATCCCATGTGGCCGACATCTGCCATGTTCTGCACTCTGCCACCTGCTGCTGATGTCCGCCATGTTTCGCAATTGCCCTCTGGTGGTTAGAGCATGTCATAGCGACCGGTTGTTCGGTTGGTCTGCCTTTTGGTCTATTTGCATATTAGTCTTTTATTTATAGGCTATCTTAAGGAATATTTATCAACCTTAACATGGCTGCCTATTTCTGTAATATTGGCAGTTTTTCACAAAAAACTTTTATTACTATTGAAATTAAAAAAATAAAGGAATTTGCCCTAGCCAGTTTACTCAGTGGTTGGAACTTTGGCCCATGGACTGAAGGGTCCTGGGTTCAATTCCAGTCAAGGGCACATACCTCATACCTCCTTTGTAGGCTTGATCCCCCACCCTGGTCCAGGCGCCTGTGGGAGGCAACCAATCTATGTGTCTCTCAAATCAATATTTCTGTCTGTCTGTCCCTCTCCCTTCTACTCTGTGTAAAAATCAATGGATGGTGGACACAGACAAAAGGGTGCTGAAGGCCTGGGGGGAAGAAGGTGTGCTAGAGGGGGTTAATGGGGTAAATAAGGGGACATAGTAATACTTTCAACAGTAAAAAATTATTTTAAAAAAACAATCAATGGAAGGGCCTGGCCCTAACGGCTCAGTGGTTGAGTGATGACCTATGAACCAGAAGGTCATGGGTTTGATTCCCAATCGGGGCACATGCCCAGGTTACAGGCTCAATCCCAGTGAGAGATGTGCAAGAGTCACTGGATCAGTGATTCTCTCTCATCATTGTTGTTTCTATCTCTCTCTCCCTCCCCCTTCTCTGAAATCAATAAAAATACATTAAAAAATCAATGGAAAAAATATCCTCAGGTGATGATTAACAACAACAACAAAGGAATTCAATAAACATTATACAAAGCT
>NW_006289719.1:144382-148828 GCF_000327345.1 Myotis davidii | reverse complement strand
GGGTTCGATTCTGGTCAAGGGCACATGCCCAGGTTGTGGGCTCGATCCCCAGTAAGGGGCATGCAGGAGGCAGCTGATCAATGATTCGCTCTCATCATTGATGTTTCTATCTCTCCCTCTCCCTTCCTCTTTGAAATCAATAAAAATATATTAAAATAAAAAAGAATATAACACACACAAAAAATAAAAAGCCTCAACATATCTAGTCTTTGTTAAAAAGTAAAACAAGGAAAGAATTTATAGATGAACTAGGATTTGAGGTTTAGTTTGGAGGTGAAAACCACCCATTGTTTGAAGTGGTGGCTTAAAAGGTTGGCTAAAGGATACCTTTTTTATTTCTCCAGAAGGAAAAATTAAATTCAATTTAATATTAGGGGCTTGGATGCTGTAACTTTCTTTTTTTTTAAATATATTTTTATTGATTTCAGAGAGGAAGGGAGAGGGAGGGAGAGAGAAACATCATCAATGAGGGAGAATCATGGATTGGATGCCTCCTGCACGCCCCCTAGTGGGGATGGAGCCTGTGACCCAGGCATGTGTCCTTGACTGGAATCAAACCTGGGACCCTTTGATCCGCAGGCCGATGCTCTATGCACTGAGCCAAACCGGCCAGGGCACTATTTTTGAAATGTAATTTTCCTATCATCTTGGTTGAATAAGCTATGAGAGGATGAGAGAGATCTCTGAAATTTAGAAATAGAGGGATGTCGTAGTGATTCATGTTTCACACTCTTTATGCTAGTTCATATCTCTCGCTAGAGTTTATTTATTTATTTTTAAAATTGTATTTATTGATTTGAGAGAGAGAGAGAAACATTGATGTGTTGTTCCACCCATCCATGGACTTATTATGGGTTGCTTCTTGTGTGTACCCTGATGGGATGGAACCAGCAACCTTGATGTATTGTAGGATTCTCTAACCAATTGAGCTACCCGACCAGGGCTCTAGCTAAAGTTTAAAAGGAAGTGGTGAGAGCAGAGGCAGTTTATGAGTCACAGCAATGGCTCTCAGACTTTTTGGACTCTGGAACATTTTATACTCTTGAAAATTATTAAGGTACTCAAAGTGCTTGTGTTTATGTGGGCTATATCTATCAATAGTTACCAATTTAGAATTAAAAAGAAATTTAAAAATTATTTATTTAAAAATAATAAACCTAAGCACATGTTAACATAAATTGAATGTTTCTATGAAAAGTAACTGTATTTTCCAAAATAAAAATTTTAGTGAGAAGAATGACATTGTTTTCCATTTTGTATATCTTTTTCATATCTGGCTTAATAGAAGACAGCTAGGTTCTCTACAGTTGAAATATATGAAGAAAATAGGAGTTCTTAGGAAGATAATTTGATAGTCTTTTTGGATAAATGTGGATATTTCTTTCTGACACTACAGAAAACTTGACAAGTGGTAATTTCTTACAGGTTAATTGTAATGAGGAATCTAAAACCACATCAAAGAACCTTTGTATTCTGTTTTTTATGTGTGAAAGATTAAAGTTGGTGATGCTACACTGGCAGGCTAAATAGCCATCTCAGTCAGTGATTTTAAAAAAATAGAATTTATTTAGGGAAAATGGGACAGGGCCTGGGATATCCAAAGGGAAGGGCTATACCGAGAAAAGGGGGTCTTGGAGACAGGTTCAGGGGGTTAGCCATGGATGAGCTGCCATTGCCCATTGCTCCTCTAGCTGCAAGTCTCATGGAGTCCCTTAGGGGTAATAGGATATGTGCTTGTGGGGGAAATAAAGAGAAAAGAAAATGGCAGGGGCGCGCTCCTTGGAGGAGAGTGGCACTGGGTCCTTTGTCCTGAGTATATTTATATTTCTCTTGCAGGTGAAAATCTTAGGGAAGGTCTCAGGAGAGTGGCTCAGTAGAATACTCATCAGCTTTCCAGGTGTGCTCTTTCAGGGTCATGGTCTCCACTGATTGGTGGGTGTCAGAGCAGGGGCTTATTAGTCAATATAGCTGCTCCTTAGGCAGCCACTGCATCTCTTGTCTGGTTTTGCTGTTTTTCTGGGCCTGGAGCTGAGATAAACTGAGGCCTAGATCTTTAGGGAAGAAAAGGGCAGGGGGTTAAAACTGACCAGCGATTTGAAAGATCCAGGGTCCAAACCACATGACCAGTGATATGCTGGAGAGGTTAGGTTACTCTGGGGGTGAGGTTCTTGTTTTCCCAGATTTGCCAGCTGGGCATCGGGAGCTTTCTGCCTTGCTGAGTGTCTTTACCTGGCCCATTGTCCTTGCTCTACTCATGTCTAACAGTGTGCGCACACACAAATACACATGTATGTGCACACATACCTATATACCCATTGGTCTATCTTGCAAGTTGGGTGAATCTTTTATCCATACATTATTTTGTAATATCCTGCATTTGGTCATTTGGAAAATGTTGGTTCATTGTGTCATGTAGATGACCCATATGTTGACATACCTCATAAAATATCAAAATGCCATATTCATTAATTCCACTGCAGTTTCCTTAGAAAAGTCTTTAAGCTGTCAAATTCATGGTGGTGAGCACAACTTTTACAAATTTTCAAATTTCACTTGAACGCTAAATTATATCACTGGTAACAAATACTGTCAGGTGTTCTTGAAGTGTTAGGCTCATTTTGGAGAAATGTTTAATTCCTAAGTCAAAGTAACATTAGTTTGTCAATTGTTCTTTCAAGGAAAAATGATGTTCCATGAAAAAAGCAGATAGTTCAGCTTACAACTCAGTCACACAGGTGTCTTTCTTCCTGTCATCTTAGCATATGTATTCTCACAGACTATTAGAAAGATGTGTACACAGGGTTGACACCTATGAAATAAATACTTTTTACTACCTCATCAAGGATATTCCTAAATTAATTTTTTAAAACTGTTTTTGGCAAAGTTGTATAAATGGCATGCCTATCTCTAGTTTTCTCTTTTCTCCTTTCCTGTTAAGTAATAACCAGGTTATCACAATGACCAATAGGACAGTTTTGTGTCACACTCTTGATTCCTGATAATGCAATGTCAGCAATATTACTATTGTTTTATACATCATCAGTACAAATGTGACCCCCCCCCAAAAAATAAGACAAAAGACACGTATTATTATGAATATTATTTTTAGCCTCTGGACCCCATAAGGCTTGCAGATTTCCAGAGGCCTGGGAACCACCCTTTAATTGAAGAATTAATAGAAGGAGAACATGTGAGAAAAAGGGCATGTAATGGAAATGTGGTAGGCAGTTAGACAGATGAACAGAGCAAGGACGATGGGCCAGGTACAGAAGGTCACCAGGATAGAAAGCCCCAGGTGCCTACCAACGGACAATTGTAATTTAGGACCTCACCCCCAGGGTGACCTTTCTTCCCCTAGCACAGGGGTCCTCAAACTACGGCCCGCGGGCCACATGCAAATAAAAATATTGTATTTGTTCCCATTTTGTTTTTTTACTTCAAAATAAGATATGTGCAGTGTGCATAGGAATTTGTTCATATTTTTTTTTAAACTATAGTCCAGCCCTCCAACGGTCTGAGGGACAGTGAACTGGTCCCCTGTTTAAAAAGTTTGAGGACCCCTGTCCTAGCATATCCATGGTCATGTGGTTGGACTCCTTGACCTTTTCTCCCTAGAGATAACATCTAGGCCTCAGTTGTATTTCAGCTTTAGATCCACAAAAGCAGCAAAACAAGACTAGTGACCCCATGGCTGACCTCAGGACCAGTTGCATTGAATAATGACCTTGGAGCCCACCAATCAATCAGTGGAGACCTAGACCCTGGAAAAATATACCTGGGAAGCTGCTGAATATTCTATTAAGATCTTCCCCTGAGCCCTCCCCTAAGATCTCCGTCCTCAAAACACTCAGGATGGAGGACCCAGTCAGCTCTCCCTCTGAGAAGCATGCCTGTGCCTTTCCCGCCACCCACTTCCTCCAGGCTTGTTACTCACTCCCAAGCTCCAAGGGCCCTTCCTTTGCCTCTAAAACTTGTTTTCTCAGCCCATCTCTTCTACGAATTACCTTTTCCATCTCTGCTCATGTCTAACAGTGTGCGCACACACAAATACACATGTATGTGCACACATACCTATATACCCATTGGTCTATCTTGCAAGTTGGGTGAATCCTTTATCCATACATTGTTTTGCCTGCCTGCTCACTGCTCCTTACTGCTCAGCTTGCTGCTCTTTAGTGCTGCTGCGGAGGCGGGAGAGGCTCCTGACACTGCCGCTGCGCTCTCCAGCCATGAGCCAGACTTCTGGCTGAGGAGTGCTCCACTGTCGGAGCACACTGACCACCAGGGGGCAAATCCTGCAGTGAGTGTCTGCCTCCTGGTGGTCAGTGCCCATCATAGCAACTGGTTGTTCCGCTGGTCGTTCTGCTGTTCGGTCGATTTGCATATTAGGCTTTTATTATATAGGACTAGAGACCCGGTGCACAAAAATTTGTGAACTCGGGGGAA
>NW_006289719.1:130754-143314 GCF_000327345.1 Myotis davidii | reverse complement strand
GAGTTGCAGCTGAGAGGCCAGCAAGTCAGGCGGAACGTTCGATTTCTCCGTCACTGAAGCAAGCAAGCCTCCCTGTTTGCATCAGCTGCCTGGCTGCCGGCCGCCATCTTGGCTGAGTTAATTTGCATATCTCGGCCCTACTCTGTGAGTGACAGGGGGATTAGCCAATGGGAAGGGTAGCGGTCATACGCCAATTACCATGTTTCTCTTTTATTAGTGTAGATGTTCTTTTACAGTTGGAGTCTTGGCTCTGAATTCTTCCCTAACCAAGGTTACCAAAATTGCTGAACCCAGGTCCAGTCTGATCCCATGGGTGTAACACTCAGTGCTGTTCCAGCTGCCTACAAGAGAAACAAACAGTTGAATTGACTTCAGTATATAATAATTTTATTAAAACAAAGGATACAGATTTCAAGTGCCAGGAGAAGCAGATTAGGAGAAAGACCAGTGGGGTTTATTGGGTCAAGAAACAGGGTTTTAAATGGGCCTTGAAGGATTGGTATAAATTGTTTGAAGAAAGGGTTGGAAAGGAAAGGTTTGCTCAAAACATGCAAATGGAGAACTAACCAAGGCTCTGACAAGACTGACCACTGAGATCTTGTGGATATGAAAGGCAAATAAAGAATAACACCAGGCTTTTGTTCCATTTTGGTCCTCTATATAGGAGGTGATCAGTAAATCTATGTTGTCAGTATTACCCTTTAAAATTGTGAGGGAGCCCTGCCGGTGTTGCTCAGTGGTTGAGTGTTGATCTATGAACCAGGAGGGCATGGTTTAATTCCCCAGGTTGCACGCTCAATCACTGGTGTGGGGTGTGCAGGAGGCAGCGATCAATGATTCTCTCTCATCATTGATGTTTCAATCCTCTCTCCCTCTCCCTTCCTCTCTGAAATAAATAAAAATATATTAAAGTAAAATAAAATTGTGAGGGAGGCCTGGCCAGGTAGCTCAGTTGGTTACAGCCTCTTCCCAATACACAGAGGCTGTGGTTTGACCAGCATCAGGGCACATACACAATCGCCTAAGGAATGCATGAGTGGGTGGAACAACAAGTCAATGTTTCTCTCTCCTTCCATCCTTTCTTCTGCCTCTAAAATCAATGAACTAAAAAAAATTGTGAGGGAGGAAAGTCCTTTACACTGATAGGATGGTAATGATGGAGAGGTCAAGACTCAGAATTTGTCTGTAGATGAAAATCCACCAGAAAAGGAGTATGTCAGAGAGAAAAGTAGTTTTGCTAATGTATTCCTGATTATTTGAAGAGCCCAGGGGAGCACTTCTCCAGCCTTTTGGCTGAAATCAAGTGAAAAGCCCGTGGAAGTGTGTAGCAAGAAAATGGGGGTGTCCGAGAATATTTACACAGGTCTGAAACAACTCAAAATAAAACACTTGTGTTGAAAACACCTTTCCAACATATTATTAACATGTCAGACCCAAACTCGGTGGGTTCTGGGTCTCTTGAGCTCAGTGAACGGAATGTCTCAGTCCCTTCAGACTGGGACTGCTAGGCCTTTCGCGATTGCACTAAAGCGGGCTCCCTGCGCTTGCCGTAACGCGGACTCTACCATTGCGCTCCGAGGGGGGGATTTGGCGGCAGCGGAAGAGGGCGCGCAGAGGGTGTGTATGGGAAAAGCCGGGCCCTCGGGAGGACAGTCGTTTCACGGATCCCTAACCAGCCCTTCCTTCTCCCCTTCACCCCTCCCCTCCGCCCCTGTCCGGCCCGGGCTTCTCTGTCTCTCCGCGCGGTGACAGGTGAGCGTGGGGCGCGCGGGTTCCCAGGTTTCGCAGCGCACCCCCTACGTCTCCGGGGCGGGTGGCGGCGGCCGGCCGGGGAGGCGGCCTCGCACAGTAATGGCAGCTCTGTGAGCTGGGGAACGCGAGTGACAGCCGCCGCCGCCGCCGCCGCCGCCCACTCTCCTCGCCGGGGCTTCGTCCTTCATTCCTTTGGGCTGCCTCCCTTCCCTTTGCCCCTGCCTCTTGTCCCGCTTCTGCAGAAGGTAACCCCGCTGAGGGTCCGGAAGCCGGCTGCAGACGCTGGGAAACTTCCCTTCCCGGCTTATGGGTGGCGGGGATGGGGCGGAGGAAAGGAGTTGGGGGCAAGAAGTGGGGAGGGCAAAGGAGGGGGCGGGAAGCGGGTGGCCTGGGAAGATGGTGTCTTGTAAGTGTTTCCGGCTTCCCAGAGTGCTGTCCCCTATTCCGGCCACCCCCTGGACTGGGTCCCTGGCCTCCACAACCTGGCCTTGGCCGCCCCTCCCTTGGCCCCATTTTCCTCGGTAGGAAGGAAGGTGAGAGTGCGTGTACTCATGTGCTTATTTGCATGCTCACAGGGATACACAACTCTGTGTTTGAGGGTGGGGGACGGCGTCAGCCTCTGGCATCATTACCACGAGTATTTTCACTTTTGTTTCCGCAGACAACGAGGATTGATAGCTATGGGGAGGAGTAGCCTACGTACATGCTAGCCTATCTTAACAATTAGGGTCTGGTGAAATAAGCTCCTCAGGCTCTCTGCAGAGCACTTACATACTAGGAGGTCTGGACCATTCCCTCCACTCCACAAATACTGTACGTGCATGTAAACAAAACATCTGTGAATTGCATACTGATTATTGTTAAATCTTCTCCTTTCCCCCACGGATTACTATTACCATTGAAGGACCGTACTTTGGAAGTTTAAAATTTGAAGATAATAAGATATAAACTGTTAACATTAGCTGTAGAATCTTTATCCTCTCTACCCTGTGATTTTCCGTTTTATAAGTGTGAAGTTAGTTTACCCATGTCTTTTATGCTCACCAGCCTATCACTAAATTAAATGTTGTGGATCTTCTCTAAAATCAATTTTGCCTTATTTATCAGTTAAATATTTATTAAGCTCCTGGTTCTTTTGCCAAGCATAAGACTCTGAAATTTCTGCTCTCCTGGAGTTTCAGTTTTGGTGATGGGATGGGAGAGGTAGCCAATGAATGAGACAGGAATAATTTCAGAAAAGCATGTTTTATAAAGGAAATAAAATAGGGAGTTGTGGTAGTGACTGGGAGACTACTTCCGATGCTGTGGTCAGGAAAGCCCTATCTGAGATGGCATTTGGCCCGATACCAGAAAAGTGAGAGGGATTTAGCCTTTGGAAATATGATTGAAGTGTTCCTGTCTGAGGGAACAACAAATGGAAATGCCCAGATGTAGTATCAAGCTTGGGTTAAGCAAACTGAAAGAAGCTCAGGCAAGGCTTGTGTGAAAGGTAAGAAGTAAGGTGAAAGCCTAGGGTCAGATCATGTGGGGTCTTATTGCCCAAAGGCCTTTGGCTTTTATTTTTAAAGCCCATTGAAAAACTATTGGAATTTTTGCAAAGCTGGGAGTGATAGGGTTTGATTTACAATCTGACTGGAGGAGATGGGATGAGAGGAAAAAGAAAGCAGGAAAACAGTGAAAAGACTGTGGCAGACTGAGTAGAGTTAGTGGTAGAGACAAGTAAAAGAGGTTTTGAGGTACATTTTGGAGTTAAAGGTATTGAATTTGTGGTTTGGATGGAAGTGCGTTTGGTTGGGAGTGGTGCTTTCTGGGTTTTGGGCTTTAACTGGAGGGTGGAAATGCCATGTGTAGAGATGGGGAAGAGGTGAGGGAAGCAGGTTATATGGGGATAAGGTAGGATTGGACATGCTAAATAGAAACTATTATATGTTCAAGTAGAGATTAGAAGCAGGCGTTTAGATAGACAAATCTGGAATTTAGTGGAGAGGTTAAGGAGTTGTTTATTCAACAAATATTTTCCAAGCACCAGCTATGGACCAAGCAGTAGGGACATAGTAGTGAGAAAGTAGATAAAAATCTCTGCCTTCATGGGACTTAAATTTTGATGAGGAGAGAAAGAGATGGGGAGTCATCAGCATTTATCTGTTGGGTTATTTATGCTTTGAATAAAAACTACATGAGTAAAATTTAAAATGTTTAATGGAAAAAAATGTTTAATGGAGTATAGAATGAAAATCTCTATTTTTTTTTGTCTTCCATTACCAGTTTTGCTTGGAGCCAAACAATATAACTGTTTTCTTACATGTGCTTCCAAAGATGTATTTTATGCACATATAAGCAAATATGTACATATTCTCCCTACTTTGCAAAATTGGTAGCATACTTCACCTACTTTGACACCTTGCATTTTTTTAGAGTATTAAATAGTATTAAAGTTATGAAACAGGATGGGACCACCTAAGGAAACATGTAGAAAGCAGAGGAGAAAGTCATGGGGCATGGCAACATTTTCCAAGTTGGTCCTTGCCCTCTGAGTTTTGGACCTACAGATGTGGAGTTGTTTAAAGAGCTTTTTGTGACATGTTTTATAAAAGTTTGCATTGTTTCTTTTGTAAAAGCCCCTTTCTTATCTGCCTGTTTTCTTAAAAAAAAATTTTTTTTTTAAATTGATTTCAGAGAGAGGAAGGGGGAGGGAGAGAAAAATAGAAACATCAATGATGAGAAGGAATCATTGATCTGCTGTCTCCAGCACACCCCCTACTGGGCATGGAGCCCACAACCCAGTCCTGTCCTGATGGGAAATCAAACCATGACCTCCTGGTTTATGGGTTGACAGTCAGCCACTGAGCCATACCACAGAGCTGCCTGTCCTCTTTATATGCTGGAAAAGTATTTCAGTATTATTGAAAGCACTTTTCATGTATGTATTATCAAAGTAAATTGATGACAGGATCAGGCCTTGAATCTTAATATGTTGAAGACTTTTTACTGGCTAATGTTAAATCTTGGAAAAACAAGCAGAAATTTGGAATGTTACCATGAGATTTATAATAGGTTATTGATCTTTGAGGTATATGACTAAATTCTCTCTCAGTAATAAGTTAATCACAGTATCTGTTCATAGTGATCTAACTCCTTGCCTGGGTTTGAATTGTAACAGTCATGGTTTTATTACATTGCAGATGTTAGCATAATCTTTGTGTTACTATCTTCAATATATAGATACATCATATCTATATTGAATTACTACTTTGAATTGTAAAGGCCTATTGGAGATACTGGACCCATGCAGTTCTTTTGATTCTTAAAAGTTGTTTTTTTTTTGAAGTACAGACTAAGTTTTTAATCCATATTCTTAACACCAATCTGGGTAACAGCAAAATGAGAAGCCTACATACTCAACAAATTTTTTTTTTTTTTATTCTTAAAAGTTTTGGAATGTGTAGTGTTAAGAGCATGATGTTAGCATCTGCAACAATATTTGGGGTGTAGTTGAACCCTGTTAATTGAGTCATCTGGAGGAGGGGAGATGGAATATTTTCTGTATGTTGCTTTAAGCATTATTACTTCGAAGAATTAAAAATCTGGACTCATATTGGGTTTTCTATTGAATTTATAATGCTTTCTATATTGGATGACATTTTGATTTTCAGTTAGCTGTATTTAGCCAGATGCTTTCTATATAAATTGGCATACCTATTTATTTTCTGAGATTGTTCTTGGTTTAAGAACTGTTAGTTGGATATTTGTGGTTAATTTTATTGTTACCTCTCTTTAATTCTTTTTTGCCTGAGATTAAAGTAAGCAGCAGGTTTCTACGTTGGAGAAATATAATCTTTGATAGGAAAGATTTAATAGTACTTTCTGAAGCATTAGACATTAATTATTACATATAAGACCACTGTGTGAAATATGTGAGGAGTTTGTTAAGCTTATTTAAACTCTGTAAATGTATAGGGTTAATGTCCTATTTGAAGATTTAGTTATCCAAAGGATTTTCATTTATATACTTTAACATTATAAATGATGTTACTGTTGCTATTTAATCATTAGATTATAGTCTTTGTGTGTCTCAGAATTTTTCATCAATCAAGTTGACAGTTTATCATTTTAGAGGTCTGGAATATAGGAAATAAGTATCTATTAACTCAGTGACTTAAATCTTGTTTTAATGTAGGTTGCTTTTCAAATAATGAAATGTTGGGTTTACTCTGTATAAATAACTCTTGGATTTCTCAACTTTGTTTTAATTCAGTTGAAGGAGAAAAAGTACTGGATACTTAAAAACATTAATACTTGTTTTTGGAAATAATTTTGGACTTACAGAGAAGTTGCAAAAAATGGTATAGAGAGCTCAGGTATACCCTTCACCCAGCTTTCCCTAATGTTAATTTATATAACCAGAACACAGTGATCAAAACCAGGAAATTAACATTGGTACAATACTATTAACTAAATTACAGACCTTATTTGAATCTCACCAATTTTCCCACTAATGTCCTTTTTCTGTTTCAGGATTCGATCTGAGATCAGACATGGCATTTAGTTGTGTCTCCCTAGTCTCTTCTGATCGTGACACTCTTTTCTTACCATTCATGACCTTCACACTTGTAATGAGTGTAATTGGTTACTTTTCAGAATATCTCTCAATTTGAGTTTGTATGATATTTTCTCATTATTAGGTTGAGGGTATACATTTTTGGGAAAATACTACAGAAGTGATGTTGTGTCCTAATCAGTGCATCATTATCACAGGATACAAGATGTCAGTAAACCAGTTTAGAGATGATGTTAGCTCTCATTTGGTTAAGGTTGTGTCTGTTAAATTTCCCTACTTGTAAAGTTACTATCTTTCTCTTTATAAATACTATCTTGGGGAGATTCTTTGAAACTGCAGATATCTTGTTCTCAAAACTTTTGCATTTTCTCCGCTGCAACCCTGGAATCAATCATTCCTCCAAGGGTCTTAAGTATTTTCCTTATTTTCTGTATTTAGAATATAACTTGTTCTAAACCTGTTCATTAAAAAACTAATTATAGTATATTATCTTACCTGAAATTTAGGCTCTGGTATTACATTTTATTGGTAATTTTTTGAGTGGCCACATATATATTTAAATATATTTTTATTGATTTCAGAGAGGAAGGGAGAGGAGAGATAGAAACATCAGTGATGAGAGAGAATCATCAATCGGCTGCCTTGATTTTCTTAATTGCTTCTTTATTCTCATCTTTACATTAGGTTACCTAGCTGTTCTCTTAGAACTGCTAACTGATTTTAAAACTGTTGATGTCAAATTATTAGTATTTATTGCCTTTTATGGGCATGGTAAGGCTGAGCTATTATTATTACTAGAGGCCTGGTGCACGAAATTTGTGCACTCGGGGCGGGGGGTTCTCAACCCAGTCTGTGCCTTCTAGCAGTCCACGAGCCCTCGGTGGATGTCCAACTGATGGCTTAGGCCCGCTCCCCACGAGAGAGGCTCCTGCCACCACTGTTGCACTTGCCAGGAGTGAGGCAGGCTCAGGGCTTCTGGCTGAGCGACGTTCCCCCTGTGGGAGTGCACTGACCACCAGGGGCAGCTCCTGTGTTGAGCATCTACCCCCTGGTGGTCACTGTGTGTCATAGCGACCAATCGTTTTGCTGCCTGATTGGTTGATTTGCATATTAGCCTTTTATTATATAGGATTACATATTACTTTAATGTCTCATTTCCCAATATGTGACAGTCACTTCTTAAAGTATGTTTAGGCTGCCTGGCTGGTGTTTCTCAGTGGTTGAGCATCAGTCTGTAAACCAGGAAGTCACAGTTCGATTCCTGGTCAGTGCACATGCCCGAGTTGCAGGCTAGATAGGATAAATCCTCTTTCATTTTTCAGGGTTACTGAGCTATAGAATTAGATCTTGATGGCACTATTTATCTTCAGGTGGTAATATGACATAATGAAGATTAGCATGGACTCTGAAAGTTAAGGAACCCAAGCTCAAATAATAAGCGACTTTCAGTGCTAGAAAACACATATTTAACTCCACCTGTGCATGAAACGTAAATGTAAAGATCAAACTTGTTTACATATGTAACACCCAATATAAGATGTAGAATCTTTTTCAAGATTTTAGAAGTTTCTTTCATCCCCCTGTCTGACTACTACCCTCAGAATTTCATTTTCTGTTCTTTATGATCATTGATAGTACCATCAGTTCATGAAATTCATATCAGTGGATTTATATGATGTATTCTCATTTGTGTCTCACTTCTTTTGCTCAACATAAAATCTATGAAATTAACCCATATTATTCTTCATATCAGGATTTTATTCCTTATTTGTAGGTGTGTAGTATTCTATTATTTGAATTTACTACCAGTCTTCCATTTTCCTGTAGGCAGATTTGTAAGTTGTTACTAATTTAAAAATATTATGAATAAAGATATGCAAAACATCCTTTCACATATGATTTTGAGGACCTATATGCTCATGCCTTTTGGATATATAAAAGCAGTAAATTTAATGAGTCATGCTGTAGGCATATGTTTAGTTTTAGTAGATACAGTTTAGCATCCTTTTTTCTAAGTTATACAACCACCTGCAGTGAATGAGAGTTCCAGATCCTGCAGATACTTGCCACTAATTAATATTATAAACCTATTTAATTTTAGCTATCCTAGTAAGTAACAGAGGAATAAATTTGAGTTTACCTGGATAGATGATATTGAATACATTTCATATATATTTTGAGATTTGGATAGTATTCTTTATCAATTCTTGTTTACATTTGTGTTTTCTCTTTCCTGAGGTACCTTGATTTTCCCTATATTGATGAAGGATATTTTCATTAGAAATAGGACTCCGTTGACAGTTTTTATTTTTAGATATTATGGTTTCTAATGGAAAACCTATTGTCATGAGAATTACTTTTTCCTTGTAATAAAGTGTTATTTGTCATTCAGAACTTTCAAGATTTTTTTCTTTGTTTTTATTTTTCAGAAGTTTGACTATGACGTGGGTGTTGATATCTTTGGGTTTCTCTCATTTTGTATTTGGTCACCTTAAAATTGAGGATTTCTGTCTTTTGACCAATTGGAAGCGTTTTCAGCCATTATTTCTTCAAGTAGTGTTTCATTTACATCTTTCATTTCTTCCTGGACTCCAAATGTTACAGTTTTATCTTGTGGTGATTTGTTGTTGTTGTTGTTATTATATTCTTCTGTACTATAATTTTCATTTGCTTCTTTATAGTTTCATTTTCTTTGCTGAGACTTTCTGTTTACTTGCCATAACTTTCTTTTTTTCCCATTTAAGGATGTTCAGAATTACTCATGTAAAGATTGTTTTGATGGCTGCTTTAAACTTATTAAATAAAAACTCTGTCATCTCTACTATCTCAGTGTCAGCATCTGTTGCTGAGACTTTCTGTTTACTTGCTATAACTTTCTTTTTTTCCCATTTAAGCTACTTTCAGTGATTTAAGGATGTTCAAAATCACTCATGTAAAAATTGTTTTGATGGCTGCTTTAAACTTATTATCAAATAAATCTATCATCTCTACTATCTCAGTGTTAGTATCTGATTATCTTTTTTATTCAGTTTTAGATCTTTCTGCTTCTTTGTATGAATAATTTGATAATTGAAACCTACAAATTTTGAGCATTATGAAACTCTGGATCTTTTTCAAACCTGTTTCATTTGGGTTTGCTTTGATACTGTTCTGGTAAGGGAAGGGTGAGATGCCACCTCATTATTTCAAGAAGAGAGTAGAAATCCAGGTTCCCCAGTTTCCCCAAGGTTTGTAGGTGTGTGTGTCGGGGGAGGGGATGGGTATTCATTATTGTTATGAGGTGGTGGGAATTCTGGCTCCCTGCTGTTCTTCTGCCAGTATCTCCCCATATGGAGGGATAGGTCTGCCTTGTTTCTGTTTCTTACAGTTTCCACTTACATGATCCGGGACTGACTCCCGCCTGGGACTGGCTCCCACCTGGGACTGACTCTCTCCTGGTGCGGCTCGGACCGGGACAGACTCCCCCCAGACTGCTGCCCGGACTGACACCTGCTCGGGACTAACTCCCACCTGGTGCAGCCAGGACTAGGACTGATTCCTGCCCTGGACTGACTCCTGCCCGGGGACTGACTCCTGCCCAGGACTGAGACTGGCTCCCGCCCGGGACTGATTCCCACCCAGCGCAGCTGGGACCCGGGACTGACTCCCGCCTGGGACTGGCTCTTGCCCTGGACTGGCTCCTGCCCGGACCCGGACTGACTCCGCCTGGCTCGGCTGACCTGTAGCCACGGCAACCCAGCACTGATTTCCAGCCTGGTCGAGCTTTGGTGGTAACAGTTGTTACACCCTGGCTCTTTATTATAGAGATTACAGGCCCGGTGCATGAAAATTCATGCACAGGAGGGGGGCGTCCCTCAGCCCGGCCTGCCCCCTCTCACAGTCTGGGAGCCCTCAGGGATAGGAGGCAACCCGGCAATCGGGAAGGTGATGTCCCATCACACCTCTGCTGCTGCCACTACTGGTAGCTCAAGCCTTGGCCAGCTCTGGTTACCTGAGCCTCAGGCAGCCCTAGATGGCTGGGGGGCTGAGGGGACTGGGGACTCTGGAGGCAGCTGCGTGTCTGCCGCCCTGGGGGCGCTGAGGGGACTGGGTGCTGCCGTCTTTGAACACAGGGCAGTCAATTAGCATATTCCCTCCTTGTTGGTAGTGAGTGTTGCCATCTTTGAGGGCGGGGCAGCAATTAGCATATTCCCTCCTTACTGACTGTGGGTGCTGCCATCTTTGAGGGTGTGATGGTCAATTAGCATATTACCTCCATCTTTGAGGGTGGGACAGTCAATTAGCATATTCCCTCCTCATTGTCTGTGGGCGCCACCATCTTTGCAATGGGGTGAGGGTCAGCATATTTCTCTTTATTAGATAGGATTATTTTGTTAATCCTTACCCAAGGATATTTTTTCCATTGATTTTTAGAGAGAGTAAGGGGCGGGGGAGAGAGAGGGAGAGAGGGAGAGGGAGAGAGGGGAACATTAATATGAGAGGAACACATCAATTAGTTGCCTCCACATACACGTCGAGTGGGACTAGGGATCGAATCTGCAGCCCAAGTATGTGCCCTTGACTGGGAATCTAACCGGAGACCCTTCGATGTACTGGCTGACGCTCTAACCACTGAGTCATGCTAGCCAAGACAAGTTTTATTTTTATTTTAAAATATGTTTTTATTGATTTCAGAGAGTAAGGGAGAGGGAGAGATAAGTAGAAACATCAGTGATGAGAGAGAATCATCAATTGGCTGCTTTCTACATGCCACTGACTGGTGATCGAGCTCGCAAACTTGGCATGCGCCCTGACAAGGAATTGAACCTTCATAATTCGATGTTCAACCACACAGCCACACTGGCTGGGCAAGTTTTATTTTTTTATTAAACAAAATATTTGATACATACTAGATTGTAAGTTAAAGTGTTTGAAGAATTTTAAGGTCATGATATAATTAGATTTGTATTTGGAAAACTTACATTGGCCATGGGATATGGAATGTACCAAGGGGGCAAAAAAGGATACAGGCAGGTGATTTAGGAGGTTATTGGGTGGTAGTTGGGTCAGAGGTGGTGGTTTGGATTAGGGTGATGTCAGTGGGAATGGGAAGAAATGGATGTGTTCAAGAAATGGTTAGGCCCTGACCCGTGTAGTTTGGTTGGTTGGAGCATTGTCCCATACACTGAAAGGCTATAGGTTGGATTCCCAGTCAGGGCATATACCGTCCTAGGTTGTGAATTTGGTACCTGGTTGGGGTGCCGATGAGAGCCAACCAATTAATGTTTCTCACGTCAATATGTCTCCTTTCCTCTCTCTAAAAATCAATAAACATATCCTTAGGTGAGGTTAAAAAAAGAAGAAATGGTTTGAACATAGAGTTGGGAGAAATTGATTGATTGGATTAATTTGTAGAGGAGAGTAGGAAATCCAGAATAATTATAAAATTAAATTTCTAGCTTGAGTGAGGTGGATGACAATGTCATTACTGATATGTGGCATACTGGAAAAGGATGGACATATTGCATTTTGAGGGGTTATGTTTGTTGAGGTATCACATAGAGTAAAATTCACCCTAAAAATGATACAGTTCTTTGAATTTTGACAAAAAAGTTTTAAAAAAAATCTTCAACTGAGGATATGTTTTTTAAAAATTGATTTTAGGGAAAGTGGACGGGAGAGGAAGATTGAGAGAGAAACATCATTGTGAGAAAGAAACATCAAGCGGTTGCCCCCTATATGCACCCAGACTGGGATTGAACCTGCAACCTTTAGATATAAAGAATGACCCTCCAACTGAGCTACCTGGCTAGAGCTTGTCAAAAGTCTCTGATGGCTTGTAGACCATTCTGAGACTCTGACAACCAATGATCTGATGTATATTCCTATATTTTTGCCTTTTACAAAGTCAGATAAGTTGAATAATACAACATGTAGCCTAATGAGTCTATTTTCTTTCACTTAGCATAATGATTTTGAGACTCCTCTATTGTTGTCTATACATTGGTAATTTGTTCCATTTTATTGCTGAACTAGGGGCCTGGTGCACGAAATTTGTGCACTGCGTGCATGCGTGCGTGCGTGCGTGCGGAGTGTCCCTCAGCCCAGCCTGCCCCCTCTCACATACTGGGAGCCCTCAGGCGTTGACCCCCATCACCCTCCAATCGCAGGATCGGCCCCTTGCCCAGGCCTGATGCCTCCGCCAGAGGTGTCAGGCTTGGACAGGGGACCCCCATCTCCCCCCGATCACTGGCTCTGAACCCTGCCCAGG
>NW_006289719.1:126797-130172 GCF_000327345.1 Myotis davidii | reverse complement strand
CCCCAGCTCTTAGCTCCCCCCTGGGTTTCCTTCCTATCACTGTCAGTGGCAGGGCGCTTCTTCCTGCTTTCCCTTTCGCCTCCCTGCATTGTGCCTACATATGCAAATTGACCGCCATCTTTGTTGGCAGTTAATTTGCATATCACCCTGATTAGCCAATGAAAAGGGTAGCAGTCGTACGCCAATTACCATTTTTCTCTTTTATTAGTGTAGATAATAGTATACCATTGTGTGAATACACTACATTTTGATTTTCTAGTCACTAGTTGATAGACATTTGGATTGTTTCCACTTTTTGGCAGCTATGAGTAAAGGTGCTTTAAAGATTAGTGTTTAGGTTTTTTTGTAAGTATATGTTATCTTTCATGTATAAATACACAAATGGGATTGCTGGGTCACATGGAAAGTGTATGTTTAACTGTAATAAAAACTGCCTAGGTGGTTATTTTAAATTTCTACCTGCAGCAAAGGAGAGTTTCAGTTGTTCATGTCCTTATCAGCATTTGATACTGTTAGGTTTTTTGAGCCTTTCTAACAACTGTGTAGTGGTATTTTGTTGAGGTTTTAATATGCATTTCCCTAATGACTAATGATATTGGGCATCTTTTATGTGCTTAATTTTCCATCAGTATATCTGAACTCTTGTCTTTTGGCCATTTGTTAGTTTGGTTGTGTGTTTTCTTATTATTGAGCTTTGAGAGTTTTTTATATATTTTGAGTAACTTTTCTCCCAGCCTGTGTCTGTTTCATTTCCTTTTTTATAGAGATACTAGAGGCCTGGGGCATGGTTTTGTGCATATTGCCATGAATCCATGCACTGGATTCGTGTTTGTGTATATTGCCAGATGATCACCACAATATGTCTACTTAATATCCATCACCATATATAGTTATACATTTTTTCTTATAATGAAAAACTTAAAATTTATTTTCTTAACAAATTCCAGATGTGCAATATAGTACCATTGATTATAGTTACCATACTGTACATTACATCCCAATGACTTATTTTATAACTGGAAGTTTATACTTTTTAACATCTTTCACTCATTTTGCCAACCCACCAATCTTTATCTGTATCTGTGAGTTTGGTCTTTTTGTTTTATTTTCTATTTTAGCATTGTTTTTTCTATGTGAAAAATGCCTTTGGGTTTTGATAGGGAGTGTATTGAATCTTTAGATTGCTTGGGTTTGTATGGACATTTAAAAATATCAATTTTAATGCATGAACATGGCATATCTTTCCATTTGTGTCTTCAATTTTTTATTAGTGTTTTATAATTTTTTGTGCTGATCTCTCACTTTCTTGCTTAAATTTATTGCTAGGTCTTTTGTTTTGTTTGTTTTTTAAATACACTTTTTTTGATTTCAGAGGGGAAGGAAGAGAGAGAGAGATAGAAACATCAATGATGAGAGAGAACTATTGGCTGTCTCCTGCTCACCCCCCACTGGGAATCGAGCCCGCAACCTGGGCATGTGCCCTGGACTGGAATTGAACCCGGGACCCTCTGCCTGCAGGCTGATGCTCTATCTACTGAGCAAAACCAGCTAGGGCTATTCCTAAGTTAAAAATTTTTTTTTGATGCAATTCTAAATGGGATTGTTTTCTTAATTTCTCTTTCTGATAGTTCATTATTAACGTATAAAAACACGACTATTTTTTGCATATTGATTTTGTATTGTGCAACTTTACTTTGATTCTAACAGTTTTTTGGTTGAGTTTTTAGGGTTTTTTTTGGTATGTAATATGTCATCTATAAACAGTGACAATTTTACTTTTCTCTCTTCTGATTTTGATGCCTTTTATTTATTTACTAGTAGCCCTGTGCATGAATCTGTGCGCCAGGAGCTCTCTACAGGGTCTGGCTGCTCCGCGCCTGCTGCCCAGAGGCTCTCCATGGCCCAGAGGCCCATCCGTAGCTGGGTGCAGAATGCTTGCCTCGTCGCCGGGGCTACAATGCAAGCATTCCGTGCCCCATCCTGGCCAGAGGCCCATCTGCGGCCAGGTGCGGAATGCTTGCCTCATCTCTAGGGCGACAGCGCAGGTGTTTCCCCTTCCCCCCATTCTGTCCCCCCCACCCCCCCTGCGCCGTTCCGTGCCTGCTTCGCAGAGGCCCTCTGCAGCCAGGGTGGAACACTTGCCTTGTCGCCACGGCGATGAAGAAAGCATTCCGCCAGGCTGCTCATGCTGCCCGCTCTCAGTGGCTGCCCCCCCAGGACTGGGGGACTCTGGTGGGGCTGAAGGACTGGGCGCCGCCATCTTGTGGCTATGGGTGTCACCATCTTTGTGATGGAGTGACAGTTAATTTGCATATTACCCTTTTATTAGATAGGATTTTTCTTGTCTAATTGCTCTGGCTAGGATTTCCAATATTATGTTGAATAATAGTGACAAGAGTATAGGATATTAATTTGACTTATCACATATGGCTTTATTATGTAGAGGATGTTCCCTCTATATCCACTTTGTTCAGCATTTTTGCAGTAAAAGAAAATTGAGTTTTTCATGCTTTTTCTGCATCTATTGAGATGATCATTTGATTGTTATCCTTCCTTTTGTTAATGGTATATTACATTGATTGATTTGTGCATGTTGAACCATTATACCCCTGGAATAAATCCCACTTGATGATGGTTTATGATCCTTTTAATGTATTGTATCTGGTTTGTTAATATTTTGTTGAAGATATTTGGGTCTGTCCTCATTGGGGATATTGGCCTTTCATTGTCTGTTCTTGTGGCATGCTTCCATGGTTTTGGCATCAGGGTAGTGCTGGCCTTATAAAAGGAATATGGAAGTATTCCTGCCTCTTCTGTTTTCTGGAAGAGTTTGACGAGGATTGGTATTAATTCTTATTTGAATGGTTGGCAGAATTCACCAGTGAAGCCATCTGGTCCTGAACTTATTTTTTGGGAGGTTTTTGATGTAATCTCTTTAGTAATCAGTCTGTTCATATTTTCTGTTTTGTGTTTCTTTTTTATGAGTCAGTCTTGGTTGGTTGGTTGTTTCTAAGAATTTATTCATTTCTTCTAGGTAGTTAAAATTGTTGCATATAATTATTCATGGTAGCCTTCTATGATCCTTTGTATTTCTGTGCTATCAGTTATAATGTCTCCTTCATTTCTCATTTTACTGTTTGAGTTCTTGCTTTTTTGTTCATGGTAAGTCTAACAAAAGGTTTGTCAATTTTATTTTTTTCAAAAAGCCAGCTCTTAGTTTCACTGATCTTTTCTATTGTCTTTTTTTTAAAAAATAAATCTTTATTCAGATTATTACAGTTGTTCCTCTTTTTTTCCCCCCCATAACTACCCTCCACCCAGTTCCCACCCCACCCTCTGCCCTTACCCGCCCCCACTGTCCTCATCCGTAGGTGT
>NW_006289719.1:120241-126031 GCF_000327345.1 Myotis davidii | reverse complement strand
TTATGCTTCTTCATATTTCAAATCTTTCACTTGATTCTTGGGATCCTCTAGGCTGCTATTGGATCTCCATATATTATTCTTTATTTCAGTCAGTGTATGCTTAATTTATAATTGGTCCTTTTTCATATCCTTGAGGGTCTCACTATATTTCTCGGAGGTTTCTAGAAGATTCTTGAGTAACCTTATAACCGTGGTTTTGAACTCTATATCCAGCTATGGCTGGTCCTCAGTCCTGCCCTAAGAGGCCCCTGGGTCTCAGTTTCCCTTGGTAATCCCTGCAAACACCTCTGAGAAAGCTGCCCTCGAATTCCGTCTGCTGCCAGACAGTCTAGTTTCTTCCCGTATGTGTCTGGGTCCCCAGAGACTCGCCCGGAACTGGAACCAGGGCCATCGGGACCTTGAGACTCCCTCCCGATTGAAAAAGACACCAGCGTCCTCAGTTGCCAGCCCTTTCCGCGCACCTCCGTACCTCTGCTCTTTACTTCCACACCTCCTGAGTCTCAGTGTGCTTTTCTTTTTCCTTCTAGTTGTAGAATTTCCACTCAACCAGCCAGCCTTCCTGTGGTTCTGGGTGATGTCTGTTTTGTCTTTAGTTGTAGTTTTAAAGTGGTTGTGTGAGGCAGCAATTTCAGGTGTTTACCTATGCCGCCATCTTGGTTTCTTTTTCTCTATTGTCTTTTAAGTCTATTTCATTTATTTCTACTCTGGTCTTTGTTATTTCATTTTTTGTATTAACTTTGGATTTATAGTCCTTTGAGGTTTGAAGTTAGGTTGTTTATTTGAAATTTTTTGTTTCTTGATGTGGACATTTCTTCCCTCTTAGCACTGATCTTGCTGCAACCCATAAGTTTTGGTATATTGGATTTCTATTTTCATTTGTCACAAGGTAGTTGAAAATTTTTTCATTTTTTTTTTAACCCATTGGTCGCTTAGTAGCTTAATGTTTAACTTGCACTTATGTGGGTGTGAAAAAGTAGGTTTTCAGTTGTTCCTATGGAAACAGAAATGCAGGTTGGGATTATTACAATAGCTTTATTTTATCTTTAAAATATACTTTTATTGATTTTAGAGAAAGAGGAAGGGAGAAGGAGAGAGAGATAGAAACATTGATCGGCCACCTCCTGCACGCCCCACTGCTGGGGATCGAGCCTGCAACCCAGGAATGTGCCCTGACCTGGAATCAAATCAGTCATCTCTTGGTTCATGGGTTGATGCTCATCCACTGAGTCATACTGGCCAGGGCTACAATAGCTTTATTAACGCAAAAGAATAAACTTGGTTTCACATGTTCAAAACTGTAAACCTACTTTTGCCGAACCTGTAATTGTGACTGAGTTTTCTTCTTGTAATTCATTTCTCGTTTATACCATTATGGTTAGAGAAGATGCTTGATATGATTTCATTTTTCTCAAGTTTTATTAAGACTTGTTTTGTGGCCTAATATATAGTCTATCCTGGAGAATGCTCTGTGTGCATTTGAGAAGAATATGTATTTTGTTGCTTTTGGGTGGAATTTTCCATGTATGTCTGTTAAGTTTATCTGATCTAACCTGTTGTTTAAGGCTGATGCTTCCTTATCATTTTCTGTCTGGATGATCTATCCATTGATGCATAGGGTGTATTAGAGTCCCTTCCTATTATTGTATTGCTGTTTATTTCTTCCTTTAGATCTCTTAATAATTGATTTTATATATTTAGACATTTCTATGTTGGATGAATAAATAATTACAAATATGATATTCTCTTCTTGGATTGACCCTTTTATCATCAAGTTCCTTTCTTTGTCTCTTATTACAATCTTTGTTTTAAGTTTACTTTTTTTCTAGTACAGGTATCGCTGCCACAATTTTCTTTTGGTTTCTGTTTGCATGGAATATCTTTTTTTTTCCCTTCACTTTCAGTTTGTATGTGTCTTTAGATTTGAACTGAGTCTCTTGTAGGCCATGTATAGATGAGTCTTGTTGGTTTGTTTAATCCATTCAGCCATTCTATATCTTTTTTAAGATACATTTTTATTGATTTTTAGAGAGAGAAAGGGAGAGAGAAATATCGATTGGCTGCTTCCTGCATGCCCCCCACCAGGGATGTGCACTGACTGGAGATTGAATCGGTGACCTCTAGGTTCATGGATGGATGCTCAACCATTGAGCCACATCAGTTGGGCCCATGCTATATCTTTTGATTGGAGAATTTAGTTCATTTACATTGAAAGAATTATTAACAGGTATGTAGTTACTGCAATTTTGTTTATTGTTTTCTGGCTGTTTTATAGTTCTTGTTTGTTTCTTATTCTTTTCCTTTGTGGTTTGGTGATTTTCTTTAGTGGTATGCTTAGAGTACTTTCTCTTTATCTCTTGTGTATTGCATGTTTTTTCTTTGTGGTTACCTTAAGGCAGTGATGGCGAACCTTTTGAGCTTGGCGTGTCAGCATTTTGAAAAACCCTAACTTAACTCTGGTGCCGTGTCACATATAGAAATTTTTTGATATTTGCAACCATAGTAAAACAAAGATTTATATTTTTGATATTTATTTTATATATTTAAATGACATTTAACAAAGAAAAATCAACCAAAAAAATGAGTTCGCATGTCATCTCTGACATGCATGTCATAGGTTCGCCATCACTGCCTTAAGGCTTACATATAACAACTTGTATTTATAACAGTCTATTTTAAGTTGATAACAATTTAAGACTGAATGCATTTTAATGCTCTACATTTTAACCTTCCCTCCCTATGTGTTATGCTTTTGATGTCACATTTTATGTATCCTTTAACAAATTATTATAGCTATAGTTTTACTACTTTTGCCTTTTAGTCTTCATACTAGTTAGCTTTGTAAGTGATAACCCAGTACTTTTACTATATATTTATTATTTCTTCTCAGTATTATTCCAAGATCAGAGTTTTTAATTTTGATGAAGTCCATTTTTTTTTTATCATTTTATTTTATGGGTCACGCTCTTTATGCTTTAGCTAGAAAATCTTTGCTTAATTCTTTGTTTAGACTGTAATACCTAAATTATCCCCAAATTTTTCACCAGAGCTACTACTTTCATTGGCCAAATGTACCAAGTAGTGGCGAGGTGAGGTGCGAAGAGTCCAGACAAATTATGGCCCATGGGGCCAAATCCTTGTTGTAAATAAAGTTTCATTGGAATACAACCATGCTTATTGTCTTTGGCTGCTTTGGTGCTACAGTGGCAGAATTGAGTAGTTATAACAGAGACTGAATGGCTTTCAAAGCTTAAAATATTTACTATCTAGGGGGAAGTAGGAGAGGATATGGGGGGATAAATGGTGATAGAAGGAAACTTGACTTGGGGTGGTGAACACACAATACAATATACAAATGATGTATTATAGAATAGTACACCTAAAACCTATATGATTTAGTTAACCAGTGCTCCCCTCCCCCCAATAAATTATTAAAATTGTTTTTAAAAACTTACTATCTAGCCCAGCTGGCATGGGTCAGTGGTTGAGCCTCAAACCAGGAAGTCATAGTTTGATTCCCCATCAGGGCACATACCCAGGTTGCAGGCTTGATCCGCAGTAGGAAGCGAAGAGGAGGCAGCTGATCATTGATTCTCTCTCATTGATGTTTCTATCTCACTCTCCCTCTCTCTCTGAAATCAATAAAAATATATTTTTATGAAGAACTTATTAAATTTATAGGGAAAGTTTTTTGACCTCTGAAACAGTCTATTAGTTCCCTTCTCCCCCTTCCTTTACTTGGAGATAATCCTCCTGTGAGTCCTTTGTTCTGTGTTTATCTGGACAGGTTGTCTTAAAAATCTGCATAGCTGCTGTTCTGGAAAAATTCCTGTGGCTCTCTCTGTTTCTGGGGTTCCAAATCTTTCTTGGTTTGTTCCATTCCCATATGATAGAGGAATATATTCTGTTCTATTTTCTGGAGGGTAAAAAAGGCTGCATTGGAAAATTATATGCTATCACTCTTGGTAGAGAATTCTAGGTGATTAGTTATTTTCCCTGAGAATTTTATTTATTTTTAAAAAATATATTTTATTGATTTTTTACAGAGAGGAAGGGAGAGGGATAGAGAGTTTGAAACATCGATCAGCTGCCTCCCGCACACCCTCCTCTGGGGTTGTGCCCGCAATCAAGGCACATGCCCCCAAACAGAATCGAACCCGGGACCCTTCAGTCCCCAGGCCAACGCTCTATCCACTGAGCCAAACTGGTCAGGACATCCCTGAGAATTTTAAAGGAATTGCTTTATATTACCTTCCAGCTTCCAGTGTTGCTATTGCGAAATCAAAATACTTTATAATTTCTAGTCTGTTGTAAACTGTTTTTCTTTTCTGGAAACTTTTGGAAATTTGTATCCCAAGTGTTTTAATATGTCAAAGAGAAGTGCCTTGTTTTTTATTTTTAAAATAATAACTTTTGGGTATTGAATAGGCTTTTCCCGCCTTACTTAAAAATTTTTTATTATTAAAAGTATTACATAGCCCTAGCCGGTTTGGCTCAGTGGATAGAGCATCAGGCTGCGGATCAAAGGATCCTGGGTTTGATTCCAGTTAAGGGCACATACCTTGGTTGCGGGATCCTCCCCAGCCTGGGCCCTGGTTGGGGCTCGTGCAGGAGGCAACCAATCAATATGCTTCTCTCACATTGATGGTTCTCTTTGTCTTTCCGTCTCTTCTACTCTCCTTAAAAATCAATGGAAAAATATCCTTGGGTGAGACCCACTCCACCCTATGCTCATCCCATCCCCAGGCCTTGCCTGCACTATTGTCTGCCCATGGGCTATGCATATATGTGCATACGTTAATTGGGTAACCAATTAACCTGCCTTCCCTCTGAAATATGTCAATCTATTGCATGCTTGAATGTCTCTGGATCATTTTTGTTTATCAGTTTATTTTGTTCGTTAGATTCCACATATAAGTAAGATCATGTGGTACTTGTCTTTCTCTGACTGGCTTATTTCACTCGGCGTAATACTCTCCAGGTCCCTCCATGCTGTATCAAATGGTAAGAGATACTTCTTTTTTCTTTTTAAACAAAATATATGTTTTTATTTGATTTCAAAGAGTAAGGGAGAGGGAGGGAGATAGAAAATAGAAACATCAATGATGAGAGACAATCATTGATCTGCTGCGTCCCTGTAGCGAGTGAGCTTTGACCGGGCATCAAACCATGACCTCTTGGTAAAGAGTTAATGCTCAACCACTGAGCAACACTGGCTGGGTGTTCCTTCTTTTTCACAGCTGCTTAAGTATTCCATGTGTAAGTGTACTATAGTTTTTTTTAAAAATCTTTATTGTTCAGATTATTATAGTTCCTCTTTTTTCCCCCCATCGCTCCCCTCCACCCGGTTCCCACCCCACCACATGCCCTTACCCCCCTCCCCATTGTCCTCATCCATAGGTGTAAGATTTTTGTCTAATCTCTTCCCGTACCCCCCATATTCCCTTCCCCCTGAGAATTGTCAGTCCACTCCCTTTCTATGCCCCTGATTCTATTATATTCACCAGTTTATTCTGTTTTTCAGATTTTTTATTCACTTGATTTTCAGATTCACTTGTTGATAGATATGTATTTGTTGTCACTTTGTTGTTCATAATTTTTATCTTTCCCTTTTTTCTTCTTCTTCTTAGAGAATCAAAGGATACCTTTCAGCATTTCATATAATACTGGTTTGGTGGTGATGAACTCCTTTAGCTTTTTCTTATCTGTGAAGCTCTTTATCTGACTGTCAATTCTGAATGATAGCTTTGCTGGGTAAAGTAATCTTGGTTTTAGGTTCTTGCTATTCATCAG
>NW_006289719.1:111133-120132 GCF_000327345.1 Myotis davidii | reverse complement strand
GAGTAACCTTATAACTGTGGTTTTGAACTCTATATCCAGTAGTTTGCTTTCCTCCATTTCTTTCATTTGTGACTTGTTTCTTTGTCTCCGCATTTTGGCTGCTTCCCTGTTTTTGTTTCTGTGTACTGGGTAGCTATTAAGTCTCCTTGAATTGATAGAGTGGCCTTGTGTGGTTGATGTCCTGTAGGGCCCAGTGGCTCAGCCTCCCCAGTCACCTAAGGTGGATGCTCTTGGTGCACCCCTTTGTGGGCTGTTTGCACAGTCTTGTAGTTAAGCCTTGATTGCTGTTGGTATCACTGAGAGGAATTGACCTCCAGTCCAGTTGGCTGTGATGAGCAGCTGTGTCTACACTGGAAGATCTTTTGTGCAGGAGACACCTTATGGGGCAGGACTTGCTTCAGTAGGGCTTTGGTGCTCACTGAGTCTGCCCCTTGAGTGTGTCTCTTATGGATATGCCGAGTTGTAATCCGTTATGATCTCACCTTGACCACTGGGTACACTGGCTGTTGGATCTCCAAGGAAGTGCAAGGTTAACTATTGCCTGGGGCCGCCCAGCAAGAGCTACAGAGACATCTGCAGATTACTTCTCTTTGTATGGGGTTTGGAAGTGCCCAGACAAGGCCTAGCTGTGAAGTAAGGCCTCTGCTGCTGCCAGGTAGTGGGCCTTCTTTTGGAATCTCTGGGGCTCTCTGACCCAGCTGCAGTTTGTTTTAGGGTAAAGGACAGGCCATTCATATGCAAAAGCTGATGTGCACAGCTTGGGTGGGGTTGTAAATTGGGTGGGCGGGGTCTCTGGGAATCACCAGGGTGGAGCAAACAGCAGTGGCTGCCCTGGTTCTCTGTGTCCCGTGCACCTGTGCAGGAACAGTGGTCGCTGTGAGCACCTCTAAGGGTAAACCACCCTCGCATTCCTGTCCCGATGCCAGACAGTCCAGTTTTTCCCCATATGTGTCTGGGTCCCCCAGAGTCTCGCCCGGAACTGGAGTTCAGAGCAAGCAGGAGCTTGTATCTCCTTCCAGGTTTAAAGAACAGCACATCCAGGTGCCAGCACTTTCTGCACCTCCGCACCTCTTACTGGTCTCAATGAGCTTTCTTCCCCTCTCTAGTTGTGGAATTTCCACTCAGCCAGCTTTCCCGTGGTTCTGGGTGATAGTTGTTCTGCTGTTTAGTTGTAATTTTAATGTGGTTGTGATAGGCAGCAAGTATAGGTGATTACCTATGCCACCATCTTGATTTCTCTCTACTATAGTTTTTTAACCCATTCATCTACGGATGGGCACTTGGCTGTTTCCAGATCTTACCTATTCAAAATCAGCAGTCACCAACTGGTGGTCCGTGAGGTCCAAAAGGTTGGTGACCACTGTTCTAAATAACTTTTCTTTTTAAAAAAAATATTTTTATTGATTTCAGAGAGCAAGGGAGAGAGATAGAGAGACAGAAACACCAGTGATGAAAGAGAATCACTAATCAGCCATATTCTGCACACTCCCTACTGAGAATTGAGCCCGCAACCCAGGCATGTGCCCTTGGCCAGAATTGAACCTGGGACCCTTCAGTCCACTGGCCAATGCATTATCCGCTAAGCCAAACCAGTCATGCTCATTTTTATTTAATTGGGTCCTCTCTCTTTTTTCTTGATGAGTCTGGCTAAAGATTCATTAGTTTTGTTTATCTTTTCAAAGAACCAGCTCTTGGTTTCATTGATCGTATACATATTTTTTAGTTTCCGTGTCATTTATTTCCACTCTGATCTTTATTATTTCTCTTCTTTTTCTTACTCTGGGCTTTTCTTGTCCTTTTTCTAATTGTTTTAGTTATAGGATTAGATTGTTAACCCCTTCCCCGGCAGAAACGTGTATACTCGTTTTCACAAACTGTTCTTTTTCAGTCGTCGACGAGTATACTAAGAAAATATGGTAAAAAAATATGGTTTATAGGAAGACGAGTTACAAACTGTTTTCATAACCAGCATCAAAAATACTATATAGAACCAAAATAAAAAAATTAGTCTGAAAAAGAAACGTTTTTAACAAAAAAATTGTTGGGGAAGGGGTTAAATTGAGCTTTTTCTTGAGGTAGGCTTGTTGTGGTATGAACCTCTGTCTCGGGACTGCTTTCACTGTGTTCCAAAGATTTTGGTTGTTGTGTATTCATCTCCATTTGTTTCCAGGAAGTTTTTTATTTCTTCTTTAATCTCATTGTAACCCATTCATTGTTTAATAACATGCTATTTGACTTCCACGTGTTCGAATATTTTGAAGTATTTTTATTGTAGTTATTTCTAATTTCATATCATTGCGATCTGAGAAGATGCTTGATGTGATTTCAGTCTTCTTGAATTTGTAGAGACTTAGACTTATGTGTGGTCTGTCTTTGATACTGCCCCATGTGTTCTTGAGAAAAATAGATATTCTCCAGTTTTGTTGTGAAATGTATCTGTCAATGTCAATTAAATCCATTTTATCTAGTGTGTCATTTAGGGTCTTGTTTCCTTGTTGATGTTTTTTGTCTAGAAAATCTATCCCTAACAGTGGGGTGTTAAAATCTCCTATTATGACTGTATTGCAGTTGATCTCTCTTAAAATCCTCCTGAAGCCTTTTTTTATATTTGGTTGCTCCTGTATTGGGTACATACATGTTTACCAGGCTTATATCCTCTTGTTGTTTCAGTCCCTTTAGTGTTATGAAGTAGCTTTCATTGTCTCTTGTTATGGCTGTCTGTTTTTCAGGTATGAGTATTCCTACCCCAGGTTTTTTTTTTATTCCATTTCCATTTGCATGAAATATTTTTTTTTATCCCTTTACTTTCAGTCTCTGAATGTTCTGTTTTGAGCTGGATCTCTTGTAGACAGCATATATACTAGTATGTGGATTATGTTTTCTTATCCATTTAGCTATCCTATATCTTTTGGTGGTAGCTTTTAAGCCATTTACAATTAAGACTATCTACATATATAAAAGCCTAAGCAACCAGCCGACTGGCTGGCTGACCAGCTGGTAGCTATGATGCGCACAGACCACCAGGGGGCAGATGCTCAACACAGGAGCGGAAACCAGACATGGAAACATGGACCAGACTGATGAATCTCAGAGTGAAAGGGGGAAAGGGGAGGGCAGGAAGAGAATAACCAAAGATCTTATATGCATACTAGAGGCCGATGCACGGATTTGTGTACTGGTGGGGTCCCTTGGCCAGGTGTGTGGGGATCAGGCCGAAACCAGCAGTCTGACAATCCCCCGAAGGGCCCTGGATTGTGAGAGGGTGCAGGCCAGGCCTCTAGTCTTACCTAATAATAGACAAACATGCAAATTGACCATACCTTCGCTCCCTCCACCAGCCAATCGGTTGAGTATGCAAATTAACCAAACAAAGATGGTGGTTAATTTGCATACATAGGCACCCAGCGGCAATTGGAGACTGCAATCAGAGCTGAGGGATCCCCTGCCCAGGCCCAATGCCTTGAGGAGTTAGGCCTGGGCAGGGGCAGAGTTGGCGATTGTGGGAGCTGGGGGTCCCCTGCCCAGGTCTAATGACTCAGCCAGAGGCGTTAGGCCTGGGCAGGGGCCGAGCTGGCAATTGGTGTGAACTATTGAGGAAACACCTTTTCTGACCGCTCATTGGCTAAGCTCCCTGTATGCCACTGGTAATATTCTTAGTAACTTGGGTAATAAGAATCCAATAAGGTGATCTTGGGTTTTTCCACCTCACTCCTGGAGAAAAAAAAGAAGGTCCACTGCTGGAGGGCTAAGAAATGTCATATCCTGCCCTAGTTGGTTTTGCACAGTGGATAATGCCTTGGCCTGCCAATGGCAGGGTCTGGGTTCAATTCTGACCAAGGGCATGTACCTAGGTTGCAGGCTTCTCCCTGGCCGGGGCCCAGGTCAGGGCTCATGCAGGAGGCAACCAATCAAAGTGTTCCTCTCACTTTGATGTTTCTCTCTGTCTTTCCCTTTCTCTTCCACATTCTCTAAAAATCAATGGAAACATATCCTCAGGTGAGGATAAAAAAAGAAAGAAATGTCATATCCTATGAAAAACACATCTTGAAAATGCCTAAAGAAAGTTGTCATTTTTTCATGGTGAAGGGACTGGAGTCCATGTTAATGAAAACACCTGCATGGCTGTGGTTACTGGCAGTGGCTGCAACAGTGGGGTGTTGGGGCTGGTGCCTTCCCCCGATCAGCCCGGTCACCTCCCACAAAAGAAGGCCAGACTGCGGCTTAGGCCCGCTCCCAAGGGGAGCAGGGAGCGGGCTTAAGCCGTCAGTAGGACATCCCTGAGGGCTTCCAGTATGTGATAGGGGGCAGGCTGGGCTGCGGGACCTCCCCTCCAGTGCACAAATTTTTGTGCACTGGGCCTCTAGTCTAAATATATAAAAGGCTAAGCGACCGGCTGACCAGCTGACCGTGCACCGGGCCTCTAGTCTATATATATAAAAGGTTAAGCCTGGCTGACTAGCCGACTGGCTTGTAGGTATGATATGCACTGATCACCAGGGGCAGATGCTCAGCGCAGGAGCTGCCAAGCGATAGCAACTTTGCAGATTGCCTCTTGCACTTCGGGACCCCTCGGGGGATGTCGGACTACAGTTTTGGCCTGATCCCCGCAGGCCAGGCTAAGGGACCCCACCTGCTGGAGGGAACTGCTCACTCCGAAGATACCCTTAAAGCTCCGGGGCCACCCTAGGTGGGGCTGGCCAGGGAGGGACCACAGGAGGTTGGCTCGAGGGTGTGTCCAGCCCATCTTGCCCAGTCCTGTCCTGCCGGCCACATTCTAATTTCCTTTCAATGTGCACGAATACATGCACCAGGCCTCTAGTTTTTAATAGATACTTATATGTTGCCATTTTTATTCTTTGTGCCTGTGTTCCCCTCCTCCTCTCTCCGTTTCTTCTTCTTACAATAGTCCCTTTAGCATTTCTTACAGTACTGGTTTGGTGGTGATAATCTCTTTTAGCCTTTTTTTTTTCTCCATAGCTTCTTATTTCACTGCTGGATAGAGTGGTCTTGGATTCAATCCCTTCGTTTTCATTACCTTGTATACTTCATGCCAGTCCTTTCTGGCCTGAAGTGTTTCTATTGATAAATAAGCTGACAGTCAAGTGTGAGTTCCCTTGTAGGTAAGTTTCTGTTTCTCTCTTCCAGCCTTTAAGATTCTTTCTTTGTCTCTAATGTTTATCATTTAAATTATAATGTGTTTTGGTGTGGGTCTTTTTGAATTCATTTTGATTGGGACTCTGTGTTTCCTGAATTTGAGTGACTTTTTCCTTCACATGGTTAGGAAATTTTTTTGTTATTATTTTTTTCAAATAGCCTCTCTATTCTTTGCTCAGATTCTTCTTCTTCTGGATCCCCTATTATTCAGATGTTGTTACCTTCCATGGTTTCTCAAAGATCTCTTAAACTCCCCTCCTGCTTTTTAATTGTTTTTCCAGGTGCTGTTCTGAATGGGTTTATTTTTCTACCTGTTTTCTATTTGCTGATTCAGTTTTCTGCTTCTTCTAGCCTACTATTGATTCCTTCCAGGGTATTTTTGTTTTAGCTATATCATTCTTCATATCTGCTTGATTCTTATTCATGGTTTCTACCCCCCCTTTTTATGCTGATATAGTTCTCATTAAGTTGCCTAATATTCTCATTAAATTGCTTCTATTTTTCATTAAGTTGTTTGAGTACCCTTATAACCATTACTTTGAATTCTTTATCTGACAAAATGCTTGCTTCCATTTCATTTAGTTCCTTTTCTGGTGATTTCTCCTTTTCTTTCATTTGGGGGTTGTTTCTGTGTCTCCTCATTTTTGCTGTCCCTTCATATTTGTTTCTATGTATTAGATCAGCTGTTAATACCCCTCAGTCTTCGTACAGTGGTCTTATGTTCTGTTGTACCCAGTGGTGCAGTCTCTTAGATCTAATGAACTTGGTGCTCTAGGAATGACCCTTGTTTGAGTTATTTGGGTTCTCAGGTTGTAACTGGGTCATGATGTTGTTGTCCCATTTTTTGATGAAATCTGTTCTCAGCTTGGCTGACTGTGAGGCTCACCTCTTACCACTTAGTGCAAACTCTTGTGGAGATGCTTGCAGAACAAAACTAAATACAACAAAACAAAACACGAAACAAAATAGAAATGTTCACATAACCCCTACAACAGCATCAAAAGCAACCATAATAAAGCATCAAAAGCAACCAAAATAAAGCATCAAAAGCAACCAAAAATAATAGAGAATTAGGAAAGAGAAGAGAGAGCAAGAATGATAGAAAAAAAAGAAAATGAGAAAAAAGAAACGGAAGAAAAAGGATTATGAAAGGGCAGAGGTGTAATAAAGTAAATAAGACTAGCCCTAGCCGGTTTGGCTCAGTGGATAGAGCGTCGGCCTGTGGACTGAAGGGTCCCAGGTTCGATTCTGGTCAAGGGCATGTACATTGGTTGCGGGCACAATCCCCAGTGGGAGGTGTGCAGGAAGCAGCTGATCGATGTTTCTAACTCTCTATCCCTCTCCCTTCCTCTCTGTAAAAAATCATTAAAAAACATAAAAAAATAAAGTAAATAAGACTAAAGAATAGAGGAAGGAAGACTATTAAAGAAATAAAGAAGAAAAAGTTTTAAAAAGGAATACAGAGGAGAAATCAGATTGACACAAAATAAGAAAATGAAAAAAACATGAGAAAGCAGGGGGAAAAGTAAAAAAATTGAGAAGGAAAAGGGAAGAGAAAAATTAGATATATGAAAGAAACAATAGAGACTAAAATAATAAATAATTAGACGCAGAAGATAAATAAAAGACAAAAAAGGAAAGAAAAGGGGCAGAAAAAAAGTGAAGTGATGTTTGTCTCAGTAGAGTTTAGTGCCTACTCCTCTTCTGATGACTGTGGGTGACTGTTCTGTTTGCCAGTTCTGGGCTTTCTGCAAGGTACTTAGGTTTTAACCACTGTCAGAAACTGTCCTTTGGCTTTCAGCAACCTTTTTAAAGCTCCAAGCAATCCACAGTTTTTGTCTGTGTCCACAACTTGACTGCACACGGGAGGGGCCAAGCTGCCCTTAAAGCAGGTTTGTTAGCAGCATGGGACACAGGGCTGGGTCAGCAAACTTCCCTAGGTTCTCCAGTCTCTGCCTTCTGCCTTTGTCTGCTGGCCAGCTGTCAATATTAATCACGCACAAGTCTGTTTCAGAAAGGGCTTTAGGGGGAATTGGGAGTACAGACTTCTGGGTCTCCTGTGTGAGGGAGGTGCTGTTCAGATTTCAGGGAAAGTGGTGTGTATATTTCCCTGTCCTAGAGCTACTCCTTTCAGAGTGTCCCAGAGTATTATTACTCTGCCCTCGGCTAGTGGAGATCCCTGTCAGCAGTCCAGTGGAATCAGCTGGAAACCTGGAGTTCTTATCAGTTCTCCTGTGAGGGGGAAACACCAATCAGGTTCCCAAAAGGGGGTTGGATGGCCCCACCCCAAGTCCAGTTACTGATGCTTCCTTAGACTCTTCAAACCTGTAGACTTGGCCTCTGTTGCCATCTCCTCTGCAAAAGTGGTGATGCAGGGAATGGCAGTCAGGGCTTCTGAGGTTGTGGTGGGCTGTATCACCTAGGGTGGTTTTTTTTCCCCTGAGCTGTGACTTCTGGAAGGTACCTCTCAAGAAAAATGGCCGTTTTGGTTTTGGGGGCATGTAACTGAATGCAGGGCTCCCAGCTGCCTCTTTTCCATATCTCCCCCTAATGCTTCCCACCCCAGCACCTTGAGTCTGCACCACTATCCCTCAAGCAAAGGCTAGGATGAGTAGCTGTTAATGAAACTCCTGCTGTGCTCAGGGTTTAAGAAAAAGAAAACACAAACAAACAAAAAAACCCACGAAGGCTTTCTCTCAAATGAGCTCTGGTCTACTAAGCCCAGCCTGGTTTCTGGGCCCCCATCTTCTCAGAAATAACCCTCTCAATAGCGGAGCAATCCCTCCTTACTCTCGACCTGCTGCCCTGTGAAAGCTTGTCAGCCCCTCTCATGACCTCTCCCTTCCTACCAGTCTCCAGGTGTTTTCTGTCCTTCCTTGATATAAATCTTCTCAACTGGACCTCAGTAGGTAATTTCAGGTGAATGTTCCCCAATTTAGTTTTATTTCCAGTCTGGCCCTGGGAGGAGGTGCAAGGAAGACCTGTCTATTCAGCTGCCATTTTCTCTCCCTGCCTCAAATAGGTCTTTTTAAAGAACATGTCTTTATTGATTTTTTTTTTCTTTTAGAGAGAGAGGAAAGGAGAGGGAGAGAGAAACATCAGTTGACTACCTCCTGCATGCCCCCTACTAGGGATTGAGCCTGCAAGTGGAGCCTGATTTAGAATCGAACCCATGACCTTCTGGTGTACAGGAGACGCTCAACCAACTGAGGCACCCTAACCAGGGCTGAGTAGGTCCTTTTTAATTGGCAAAGTCAAGTTCTTCAGTTCTGGGATATGTGGATGAAAAAGGAGTTTTGTGGGAAGTAATCTCACAGGGTAATCTGATCACAAATTCCTAACTGGAGGTCATGATGGGTATTCATGCCCCAGTAATATTATTTCTTTAGTAAAAAGCTTTATCTTTACCTTAAGCAAGCCCTAACCATTGTTTCTGTGCATTTAGATTCACACATGTTTAACAGACCCTTTCTTATAACGCAGGCAGGGTGAAGGTGGGGAATGTTGGTCAGCAGGCAGTGTAAGGTCATCAAAATAATTTGGTTTATCCCTGCCAAGGCATTAGGGTGAGTTAATTAAATGGTTGACCAAATATAGCAGGCTAATTTTTAAGTTGGTAATTTTGTATGGCCTTTGAATGATACAAATATCCAAATGGCCCTTGGTAGAAAAAAGGTTCCTCACCCCTGTTCTAAAGCATGTCCACCCTCAAAAGAACACTTAATTTTTTAAAAATATATTTTATTGATTTTTTACAGAGAGGAAGGTAGAGGGATAGGAGTTAGAAACATCGATGAGAGAGAAACATTGATCAGCTGCCTCCTGCACACTCCCCTGGGGATGTG
>NW_006289719.1:108821-110106 GCF_000327345.1 Myotis davidii | reverse complement strand
TGCTTTCCCTTTCGCCTCCCTGCATTGTGCCTACATATGCAAATTAACCGCCATCTTTGTTGGCAGTTAACTGCCATCTTAGTTGGCAGTTAATTTGCATATCACCCTGATTAGCCAATGAAAAGGGTAGCGGTCGTACGCCAATTACCATATTTCTCTTTTATTAGTGTAGATGTGGGGTCACCCCAATAAGCCTAGCACCCATCTGACACAATACATAATTATTACAGTATTATTTTTATTACAGTATTATTAATTATATTCCCTATGCTGTACTTTCCATTTCCATGACTTTTTATACTTGGCACTTTGTACATATTAAAGAACACACAATCTTAAAGTGTAATCTGATACCTGCCTTGCTTTCTCCCACCTTCCTGTAATCTTGCTTATGTTCCCTCCTTAATCTCATATGCATAAAAGGAACTGCAAAATGTTATTCTCTGAAGCATTTTTCTCAGTCTGTTGAGGTCTTGCTTCCCAGGATATCCTCTGTTTGACTCAAATAAATTTCTATAGAAATTCTCATAGGCCTGGAAGTACATATTTAATATATATTTTTAATAATATTGTCTCTAATTTTTAAAGATGCATACTGATTGGATCTTAGACCTCTTAGATTAATACTGTCTTTTTTATAGTTTTCTTAATTTCTTTTATGTACTTCCCTCCATATTTATGAAACTTGATGATTTTTTTTTACCTTTTTACTTTGGAAAATTTCAAACATATACAAAGAATGAGTAGTATAATAAATCCTTATGTACTAGTCACTTATCCTCAATAATTATCTATTCATAAGCAAACTATTTAATTTTAAAGCAAATCTCATCATTTCATTTTTAAAAAATACGTTTTCATTGATTTTTAGAAAGGAAGGGATAGAGAGACAGAAATATCCATGAGAGAGAATCATCTATTGGTTGCCCCCTGTGTGACCCCACTGGGGTCTGAGCCTGCATCCTGGGCATGTGCTCCAACCAGGATTTGAACCGGTGATGCCCTGGTTCATGTGTTGACATTTATCCACTGATTCACACTAGGTTGGGCAGGACTGTCATTTTAAAAAAGAATCATTGTGCCCTGATCCGGTAGCTCAGTTGGTTAGAGTGTCATCCGGATACACCAAGAGTTTGGGTTCAATTCCCTGTAGGGTACATAGAAGAATCAACCAATGAATGCATAAATAAGTGGAAGAACAAATTGATTTTTCTCTCTCTCCCTTCATCGCAGTCTCTAAAATTAACAAGAAAAAGGACTCATTTGGGAATTATTATACAAATTC
>NW_006289719.1:61120-107144 GCF_000327345.1 Myotis davidii | reverse complement strand
TCTCTTCTAGCACCTCCACAATTTGGATGTTGGTACGCTTGAAGTTGTCCCAGAGGCTCCTTACATTATACTCATATTTTTGGATTCTTTTTTCTTTTTCCTCTTCTGGTTGGGTGTTTTTTGCTTCTTCATATTTCAAATCATTGACCTGATTCTTGCAATCCTCTAGTCTGCTGTTGGTAGTCTGTATAATAGTCTTTATTTCAGTCAGTGTATGCTTAATTTCTAGTTGGTTCTGTATCACAACATCGAGGGTCTCATTAGATTTCTTGAGGATCTCACTACATTTATGGGCGGTCTCACCAGTCTTTTCGAAGGCCTTACTAAGTTTATCGGCAGCTTCTAGACAGTTCTTGAGAGACCTGAAAAGTGTGGTTTTGAGCTCTATATCCTCCATTTCTGTCATTTCTGTCCTGTTTCTTTGTCTCGGCATTTTTTATGCTTTCTTGGTGCACCCCCTAGTGGTCTTTGTGCGCAGTCTTGTTGTAGT
The DNA here is from genome assembly GCF_000327345.1 of Myotis davidii. Classification (NCBI taxonomy): domain Eukaryota; kingdom Metazoa; phylum Chordata; class Mammalia; order Chiroptera; family Vespertilionidae; genus Myotis; species Myotis davidii. The sequence continues at coordinate 106,654 of NW_006289719.1, read as the reverse complement.
TAAGCCTTGATTGTTGTGGGTAATACTGGGGGTGATTTGACCTCCAGGCCAACTGGTTGTGAGAAGCAGCTGTGTCTGCAGTGAGAGAACTTCTGTCCTCTAGGGAGGTGCTAATCTAGCCTTTGCCTGAGGCTATCCTGCAAATGCCTCTGTGCAGGGCTTGGCTGGGGCGGGTCCCAGGGGATCTACAGGGTAGGCGGAGCGAGCAGTTATGGCTGCTCTCAGTCCCGTCCCCAGAGTCCCAGCAACCGCTGCAAACCTCGGAGAGAAAGCTGCCTTCGAGTTCTGACCAAAGCCATATAGTACCACTTCTCCCATTTGAGTCTGGATCCCTAGAGACTCGCCCGGATCTGGAGCTCAGAATGTGAGACTCCTTCCTGATTGAAACAGACAACCGCGCCCCCAGCCACCAGCCCACTCCGCATGCACTCTGCACTCAGTATTTGACCTCAGCACTGTGCCTCCTCTGAGTCTCGGTATGCTATTCTCTTTCCTCCTAGTTGTAGGACTTCCACTCAGCCAGCCTTCGTGTGGTTCTGGATGATGTCCGTTCCATCTTTTAGTTGTATTTTTGAAGTGGTTGTTCAAGGCAGCAAACTCTGGCTTAACCTATGCTGCCATCTTGGTTTCCTCTCCTATACAAATTCTTTAAAATCAAATATCCCACCAGTATTTTTTTATTTGTTTTAATCCTACCAGCATTTTAAAAGTGTTAAATCTGCCCAGCCAACATGGCTAAGTGGTTGAGCATTGGTCTATGAACCAGGAGGTCACACACAGTTCAACTCCCAATCAGGCACATACCTGGGTTGTGGGCTCTATCCCAGGTGGGGCTGTGTAGGAGTCAGTTGATCGATGATTGTCTCTTATCATTGATGTTTCTATCTCTCTCTTGCTCTCCCTTCCTCTCTGAAATCAATAAAAATATATTTTAAAAATAAAGGTGTTAAATCTTTTGATTTATGTGTAACTGGTGACGCCCTGGGTAAAGCAAATCTCACAAATGGCCCTTGGTAGATTGATCCAAATAAGATCAATCACAGTGTGGTTCATTCATGTCCCTTTTAGTCTATTTTAGGACAGTTCCCCTTTCATATGTCTCTCCTCTCTACTTTTCTCCTCTCTCTGTCTCTTATGTGTGTGCAGAGTTTATGAAGGAATTTGATAATCCAGGAGTTTCTTATAGACTGGATTTTGCTGCCTTGCAGGTTTAGCATTAGTAATACTTGCACTTCTTTATTATATAGGATGTGTGTACACACACACATACATATGTACACACACACACACACACACACACACACATATACAGGTATGGACATATGTTGTGTATATATACATATATATGTAATGAAAAGTATACAGAAGGCATTTAATAAATGGTAGTTAACAATGCATTTTCCTCTCATCAGTAAATATGTGTAGCAAATATAACTTTAATTGTCAATATCTTTACAAGGAAACCTTGTAAAAAGAGCTTACTAATCCATTTTTAAAAACCACTTAACTCAAAATTACTGATATTAAATGAGAAATTTTAATTGTGGGGAAGTCATCATTTGTCAAGTTAAACATAGTAGAATGGATCCAGATACAGGCAAATGAAATACTACTAAGATTAAAGAAATCCCATGTATTAATATGGAATACTTCCCCAGGGTACTGTTAAGTGACTCTGCTATTGAGTAGTATAATACCATTTATGTAAAACAGATGAAAAATACCATGTGTATGTGATTTGTATAAAAGGGGGGAATAACAAATCATATATGTGTAAATTATACGCAGAGACATCTATATTACCTCTTGGGGGGAGCTGGTGACTAGATCATAGGAGACAAAGGGACACTGAAATTTCAGAATTTGCAATTATGTAAATGTACCTATTCTTCCCTCCCTCATTAAATTGCACTAAAGTTTTTGATAGAATTTTGATTTCACTTTTTATGTGTACCCATCTTTATTGAGATCTACTTCACATACCATCAGGTGTACCCATTTGAAGTGTACAATTCAGTAGTTTTTAGTACATTTACAGAATTGTGCAACCATCATGACAATCAATTTTATAATATTTTTATCACCTAATTTAGCAGTTATTTCTATGTCTTCCCAAGTCTCCTAGCTCTTGGCAACCACTAAAACTCTTTCTGTCTCTTCAGATTGATCTATTCTGCATATTTCATATAAATTTTATCAAACAGTATGTGTTCTTTTGTGACCAACTTCATTCTCTAAGTATAATGTTTTTGAGGTTCATCCATGTCATAGATGTCACCTTGTATTGTGGAATAGTAATCATTTTTATGGGTATACTACAGTTTATTTTATTTTATTATTATTATTTTAAATATATATATTTTATCAAATTTTACAGAGAGGAAGAGAGTGGGATAGAGAGTTAGAAACTTCAATGAGAAACATCAATCAGCTGCCTCCTGCACACCCCCTACTGGGGATGTGGCCGCAACTAAGGTACATGCCCATGACCAGAATTGAACCTGGGACCCTTCAGTCTGCAGGCCAATGCTCTATCCACTGAGCCAAACCAGTTAGGGCTATACTACATTTTATTTATCCATTTATCAATTGATAGACATTTGAGTTATTTCTACTTTCTGGCCTTTATGAGTAATGCTGCTTTGAACATTTGTGTATAAGTTTTTGAGTGGACATGTTTTCTCTTGAGTATATAGTAGCTGAATTATTGGGTCATATGGTAACTCTTTATATAAATCACTTTTGTAATTATTTAATTTACTACTATTGACAGTTTAGAAATGGCACTGTAGTGAGAAAATCTAACCTACAAATTGTTTTCCAATAAAGGAAAAAGTTTAAAATATTACAGTTAATATTGGCGTGTTATCTGAAAACGTAATTAAACATGAATTTTTATTTTGCCTTTTAAAAATATTTAGAGCCTGTGATTTATTTTTAGGACCCATAACATTCATGATCCCTAGGCACAGTACCTCTGTGTCAAAGAGTTAAAAATCCCAATATTGCACAAGTGGAAGACTCAGAAGAAAGCTAGAGGAGATTGTGGTAATGCGAGATTTGAACTTTGCCAGATACTCAATGGGACATAATTTAACTAAAAATGGATGGAAGTGGTCCTGGCAAGACATCAGGAATAGGACCATGATGTCCCTAGTTAGGTACAGGAATGAACAAACATTATATATATATATATATGAGGCCCGATGCGTGAAGATTTGTGCAAGAATGGGCCTTCCTTCCCCTGGCTGCCAGCACCACCTTTGCTCTGGCCCAGAGCCGCCTTTCTGCCTTCGTTCAGGCACGGAGCCACCTGTCTTCCCACACTGCCCAGAGGCCCAGAGTGTCTGGGGTGTCCCGCCCCACCCTGGCCGCTCGGTGCCTGCGTATGCAAATTAACCCGCCATATTTGTTGGGTTAATTTGCATACACACTCCTGATTGGGCGGTGGGTGTTGTGAAGGTATGGTCAATTTGCATCTTTCTCTTTTATTAATGTAGATGAGTTGTCTGACAGCTTAAGAGGCAGAGAATAGTGCAGTGTCATGGTCTGTTTTTAGCTTTTCTCTTGCACATCCTTACATAAATTCTCCATGAATAAATTATCACTTAAACAATTTAAATAAAATGAACTTACATTTTTTCATTATTTGTGCTTTCTTATTGGGCAAGCAGACAATTTCAGCATACTTTTTGTCACTGGTTTATTATTATTTTTTTAATTTTTAAAAATATATTTTTATTGATTTCAGTGTGGAAGGGAGAGATAGAAACATCAATGATGAGAGAGAATCATTGATCAGCTGCCTCTTGCATGCCCCTTACTGGGGATGAGCCTGCAACTTGACTGGAATTGAACCAGGACCCTTCAATCTACAGGCAACGCTCTATCCACTTAGCCAAACCGTCTAGGGTGGTTTGTTAGTTTTTAATGTGCTTCACTAGGCTTGTGCTTCTCTCATCTTGGCTTTCATATGTTTCATTCATCTAAGAATGGATTATCACTACACTTGTATCCATTCTACCATAAATCTGTTGGTCTCTGTAGAGAAGTCTGTGATAATGATTCTGTCAAAACTTCATAAGGCTAAAAGGCAATCTCTGCAACCATTAAAATAATTTTAAGCAGTGTGTATAATATCTCATATTTATAAGGTGAGAAAAGTAATGTGAAGGGGACATTGCCAACTTTTTGGTATACAGTTATAAAATAGTCCCTACCCTTAAGAAACATTCAGATAATTACAGTAGAGGTAAGCATAGAGTTCTCATGTAATGTGTAAAATACGGTACCTTACCTAGATTGAGTGGGCTCAGTTTAGGTTTCAAAGCAGATACACTGGACCAAGGCTTTAATGTCAGTAAGAGTTAGTTGAATGGGTGTAAGGTGGAGGTAGGAAATAAAAGAATTTTAGGTGTAGAAAACAGGTAAAGGCAGGGTGTGTGAATCAGTTCACTGACCTCTAAGCACAAATTACTGGATTATGTTGTTGAGGAGTGTCCCATAAGAAGAAGCTGGAGAGGTGCTTTAGTCTAAGTTCAAATCATGGAAGTTTGGTGTGCCATGTGGACATTAAACTGAGTGCTGTACATAGTGGAAAGTATTTAACCCCTTCCCCAACAATTTTTTTGTTAAAAACGTTTCTTTTTCAGACTAATTTTTTTATTTTGGTTCTATATAGTATTTTTGATGCTGGTTATGAAAACAGTTTGTAACTCGTCTTCCTATAAACCATATTTTTTTTTACCATATTTTCTTAGTATACTCGTCGACGACTGAAAAAGAACATTTTGTGAAAACGAGTATACACGTTTCTGCCGGGGAAGGGGTTAAAAAAGGTAACATGCTCAACTTTTTGGTTTAGGTAGGTTATTTTTATCTTTAAGTGCCTGATCTGATATTTTAATCTTTTTGAAGGTCAAAAACTTTATTGACTACTGTATCCTCAGAGCCTAGAATAGTGCCTGGCAAATATTTAAGTATTCCCTAAAAATGTTAGTAAGGCTGTATAGTTGCATATAGCAGTTTGAGAGCTTGGGCTCCAGCACAGGTCTGAATCTTGATGCCACCATTAAGTAGCTCTGTGACCTTGAGCATGTTTTTTAACCACTCTGACTTACTCTCCTTTTTAAAAAAAAATATATTTTATTGACTTTTTACAGAGAGGAAGGGAGAGAGATAGTTAGAAACATCAATGAGCAAGAAACATCGATCAGCTGCCTCCTGCACACCTCCCACTGGGGATGTGCCCGCAACCAAGGTACATGCCCTTGACTGGAATCGAACTCGGGACCCTTGAGTCTGCAGGCCGATGCTCTATCCACTGAGCCAAACCAGTTTCGGCATGACTTAGTCTTCTTATCTAGGAAATGTAAAGAGTAGGATCTACCTAGTCAGATTAAATGAGTTTATATAAAGCACTTAGAATAGTGCTTGGCTCATAGTAAGCACTATATAAATATTAAGTTATTATTTCTTTTATGAACAAACTAGAGGCCTGGTGCACAAAAATTTGTGCACTCGGAAGGGTCCCTCAGCCCGGCCTGTGCCTTCTCGCAGTCTGGGACTCCTCGGGGAATGACCACCTGCTGGCTTAGGCCCGCTCCATGGGGGATTGGGCACAAGCTGGCAGTCAGACATTCCTCTGGCAGCCCGGCAGCCCTCGGGGGATGTCCACTTGCCAGCGGGGAGCAGGCCTAGCTGCAGTCGGACATCCTTAGCACTGCTGAGGAGGCAGGAGAGGCTCCCACCACCACCGCTGTACTGGCAGCCATCAGCCTGGCTTGTGCCTGAGCAGAACTGATGACCAGGGGGCAGCTCCTGCATTGAGCGTCTGCCTCCTGGTGATCAGTGTGTGTCATAGTGACCAGTGATTCCCAGTCCCTCTGCTCTTAGGGTCAATTTGCATATTTTCCTTTTATTGCATAGGATAGAGGCCTGGTGCATGGGTGGGGACCGGCTGGTTTGCCCTGAAGGGTGTCCCAGATCAGGGTGGGGGTCTCGCTGGGGTGCCTGGCGAGCCTCGGTGAGGGGCTGATGGCTGTTTTCAGGCTGGCCAAGCCCCCCAGCAGGGACCCTCACCCCATGAGGGTGTGGCCATCCTGGGTGAGGGGCTGATGGCTGTTTGCAGCCTGGCCACATCCCCCAGCCACCCAAGCTCCTGGTGGAGGCTGGCTGGAAGGAGGTATCTGGGATTTATTTGTCTTCTAGAATTGAAACTTTTTGCCTCTGTGGAGGCCACAGCTGGCCAGAGCAAGCAGGAAGCTTGGCTTCCTCCATTGCCAGGGCAACCAAGCCTCCTGCTTACTCCAGCTCTGTGGCTGCCAGCCGCCATCTTGGTTGGGTTAATTTGCATATAGTCGCTCTGATTGGCTGGTGGGCGTGGCTTGGGCGTAGCGAAGGTAGGGTCAGTTAGCATCTTTGTCTTTTATTAGTATAGAAGATTCATACAAACTAGAGCTGCTAAGAGCTTGATCCCAGAGCATATGTAGAGTTACATAGTGAGGAATGGAGTTAAGAAATATTCAGGAGCACAGTTGAATAGGATGTGGTAAAGAAGGATGAGAAGGAATTATGGTTAACTCCCTGATGTAAAGCTAGAGCTTTAGGTTTCTCTTCTCTCCAGGGTTCCTGTCTTCTCTACAACCCCCAGCACACACACAAAGAGTTAAATGATGACTGATTTATTCTAGTTAGTACGGGAAATTTAAGGCCAGGAGGTGAAGTCTCCGGTATGTTGAGTAAAGCATTGATCAATTGTGACACACCCTTTTGGGGGTTTTTGTTTGGCTTTTCTCTGATTCCTTTTCTTTCTCTTTCTTGAAGTCTATTTCTTGGACTTCTTTTGAGTTCTTTTCTTCACAGGACAGAAACATAAGAAGGGCCTAGGATAGCCGTGGGCAAACTATGGCCCGGGGGCTGGATCCAGCCCGTTTGAAATGAATAAAACTATTGAAAAAAAAAGACTGTACCCTTTTATGTAATGATGTTTACTTTGAATTTATATTAGTTCACACAAACTCTCCATCCATGCTTTTGTTCCGGCCCTCCGGTCCAGTTTAAGAACCCATTGTGGCCCTCGAGTCAAAAAGTTTGCCCACCCCTGGCCTAGGACCACCTTCAGCTATTTGACTTCTTTGTCTCCTTTTTCTCTTTATGCCCCCTTGCAAACCCCATTATTTTCCTATCCTCTTTTTGCCACAGTGGGAAACCAGAGAACAGATGTTGTCTTCCTTGTTTGACCTGACTACAGACTAGCTTGGTGTTTCAAAATCCCCAGTATTAAGGGAAAACTAAGTAAGTTTTCTTTAGTATCAGAAATTATTCTGTTGCGCACTTAAATTTAACTTTAAAAGGTTTCTCTTTTAATTCTGTTCTCTGGTGTGATAGTGAGAAGGATTTGAATCTAGCTTTTGAAGCAAGTTCCTGTAACCTTGGGACCTTTTTGTTTCAGAAACCAGCTAACTCATAGAATACAGTTTGTCTGCTAGGCAAAAGGAGTCTTTTAGTTCACTATTAGGCTGGTCAAGTTCACCTGAGCCAAGGGTTCCAAGCTAGAGTTGTGCTGTTCATTAGAGTAGTGGGGCTGGAATATCCTGAGAATCTGAGAAGGAGCAACCCTGCTCTTCCTTTGAAATCTTTACCTTAATGGCTCATGTAAATTGTGCATTCTACTCTAGAATTCATCTTTGTTTGTTTTACTAGACATTTTCATTTCCTTCCTAATATTTTACCTAAACTGATGCTCCTAGAAGATAATTCCTTCCGTTTTCTTATGTGTTCTCCTGGCCCCCTGCATACCACCTCATTTTTTCAGCTTAAGGATTTGGGGCCAAAACCTTTTTATTAAGTGTCTCTTGCATATTTCTCGTGGTGGCATATGGCCTTTGGCTAACTGGGTTACAGCTTCTTTGCCTTAACACATTAAATGATGCTTCTAAATCCTGATTATCCTGATTATAAATAATTTGTACTAAAAGCTTTTCCATTGTAAAGAATGCAAATATTCTGTGGAATTCCTTGTCTGGATAGTCATAAGAAGGTAGTAGCCAATGTTTATTGTGTTCTTCATATGTGTCAGTTTCTGTTCTCACCCCTTTAATCTATCATGCTATTTAATTATGCAGTGCTTTAAAAGTAAATAACTGAGCTTGTAGAACTCATGCTAGCATTACTCTTGTTTATAATTAACAGATTTCAACACTAAACTTGCACAATGTCTTTGAAACCAAGAGTTGTAGATTTTGATGAAACATGGAATAAACTTTTAACGACAATCAAAGCTGTTGTCATGTTGGAATACGTCGAAAGAGCAACATGGAATGATCGCTTCTCGTATCCTTTCAGCGGCATTGATACATGGTCTTCTAATTGATAAGGATATTGTATTGATATATGTCAATGAACATGATAAATGTTCTAAAATTGATGCACTTATTCAAACGTGAGAACAGGTTGAAACATATAAATGGAAGAACATTCCAGTGTTTTTGTATTATTGTGTACATTTCCAAGTTCATCACCTATATGTGGCAGTCATTAATCTTTGATAACCTTTCATTCAGGCATTACTTTAGGGAATCCGTTTGTGAATAAAATAAACTACTTTCTGTTCATTCTACTAAGGGAAAGAAACAATAAACATATTAAAAAACTAATGTCAGTGCTTCTAATAACAGGGAGTGATAAATACTGTGGAGAAAGTAAAGCAGGATAAGGGCCTTCAATTCCAATGGAGACTGCAGCCAAGAAATGAAGAGAAGGCTGAGACTCAGAAGGGCAGCAATGAAAGAATTAGGAAAGATTACCAAGAACAAAAATGTGTCATTAGAGACAAGGCTAAGATCATCCACCCTCGTATTTCCAATTACTGTGTACTGATGCAAAAGCTGGGCAATGAAGAAGGCTGATGGGAAAAAATGGATTCACATGAAATATGGTGTTGGAGGATAGCTATATGGATACCTTGAATTAGAAGAAAGACAAGTGGGTCCTAGAGCAAATTAAGCCTGAAATATCTCTGGAGGTAAAAATGACAAAAATGAATATGTCCTACTTTAGGCATTTCATGAAAAGTCAGGGTTCTTTGGGAAAGCTAATAATGTTGGGAAAAGTGAAAGCCAGCAGGAAAAGGGGAAGACCAAATGTGAGATGGATTAACTCCATAAAAGAAGCCACAGGCATGAGTCTACAGGAGCTGGGTGGGGGATATCACTCATTCATGGGGTGGTAGGAGTCAAAGCCGACTCAACACAACAGGGGTGTGGAGAATGGTTGAAGTACCTATGTGAGTGGCTCTTTTGGAAGGGATGTCAAGGAAGGCCTCTTTGAGGAGGATGATAATGGACTAGAGCAGCCGTGGGCAAACTGCGGCCTGTGGGCTGGATCCGGCCTGTTTGAAATGAATAAAACTATTGAAAAAAAGACCGTACCCTTTTATGTAATGATGTTTACTTTGAATTTATATTAGTTCACACAAACACTCCATCCATGCTTTTGTTCCGGCCCTCCGGTCCAGTTTAAGAACCCATTGTGGCCCTCGAGTCAAAAAGTTTGCCCACCCCTGGACTAGTGACTGGAACAAAGTGAGGGAGCAAGTCCTATAACTATCTGAGGGGAGGGAGTGAATGGCAAGTTCAATGACTGAGACAGAAACATGTTTTTTTATTGCATTGTCTATATCTGAATTAGGAGTTGCATATGAAGAAACAAATATGAGGTTTCCCAGTCTAAAACCTGGTGTCCTGCATTTCTACATGATGGCAATCTTTAAAAAAAAAATAAAAAATTATATATATATATATAATGTGTATAGTATATGATTACTTATATAATAAGTATATTTGTATAATGTAATTTTAAAAATATCACATATATAAGAACAACACTGCAAACCTCGGGTATAAACTCTGGCACCAAGAAAAAGCCCCAAATATTAAAATATTTTAGCTACTTGCTATTTGGGAGGTTAAGGGATCTCTGGGAATCCTTTGCCATAGGTAACGGACAGAGTTGTGGACAGCCATCTTAGCAACATTGCCTAGTGTCTGCCAGGGTCCATGGTGGGGTAAGCATGGGGACATTGAAACATGTATACTGCCAGACTCCTGAGCCACCTTAGTCTTTTACCACAGGAAATACCACATGTGTCACATCAGGGTGTAAAAGGGGTCAGGGTAGAGGCCTGGATCTTGGGTCCAAATTGTTTGGCAGTACCCTAGGGCCCTGAAGGAGGACTTGAGGACTGGATGGACATTGTAGGATTAGAGATTCTTTCCGAAAAAAAAAACAAGGTGAGATGTATTCAGAATGTGTGTGGAGGTTCAGAGTTTTTTCAGACTCTGTGCTGCCATCTTCTGGGGCTAAACGATGGGTACTTTTTTTAAAAAAAATATTTTATTGATTTTTTACAGAGAGGAATGGAGAGGGATAGAGAGTTAGAAACATTGATGAGAGAGAAACATCAATCAGCTGCCTTCTGCACACCCCCAACTGGGGATGTGCCCTCAACCAAGGTACATGCCCTTGACCGAAATTGAACCTGGGACCTTTCAGATTGCAGGCCGATGCTCTATCCACGGAGCCAAACCGGTTAGGGCAGGATGGGTACTTATAAGGCTATTTTAACTAAAATAATGAGCAGAGAGAGAAGAGAAGAAATTGGTGATTACAAGAAAAGGGAAAATGAGTAAAAGATAGGAAAGAATAGATGTGTTCTTTATTATTGTACAAAATATACAATTTAATTAGTTGGTTTGTAAATGGCTTTAAAATAGCTGACTTACCTGGAAAGTACTCTTTTAGTCAGTTATTATTTCTAAGATGTTTATTGTTTGATACATCTAAGATGGTCTAGTTATTCTTGACATGATCATGGATCTTCTCCTCTTCCCCTTAAAATAAAAAAATCTGCAAAAATACTAAATTTAAAAGTGTAATCTCTCACTTTAATTTGTAATTAAGAAAATAAAGGGCTGTGTTACTAATTTTCCCAAAGTAGAATTCCCTCCACTTCCCTGTTATTTTGCCCAAAAATATATGGTTGACTTCTGATCTTCAGATATCTTAGGTAGAATTTTAAAGACCATAAAACCTTACTATATTTTGAAAGTGAAAAATGCCCCTTGAATATTGTGTACTACCATATGTATTAGTACTTGGGGGAGTGTGAAATATAATACATATGTTGCAAAGTTTGTAAGATATACATGTAGAGTTCAATAAATAATTATAACATCTGTATAATCACCACACAGGTTGGTTAACTAGAACACTGCCAGCATCCATCAACCCCACATCACCACATGTCTCTCTCAGTTCATGAGCCCTTCCTTTCTCTTGGAGGTACTAGTATCCAACTTTTACATCTACTGTTTCCTGTTTTTCTAAAAACAGTATAACTACTTATATACACAACTTTAAACAATATTGGTTAATTCTGTTTTTGAACTTTATATAAATAGAATTGTACTATATACATTTGTCATTTTTTTCAACATTTGTGTGTAATTAATTTTTTACAAATGATCTTATAAAATATGCACTATTAGTTCAATTTTGCAGTTAAGAATATTGTGGCCCAAGATGGGTAAGATGATTTACTGATGTTGTATGATAGAATGCTGGGGTAAAAATGCCAAAGTCTCCTGTACTCTTGCATTAGGCATTAACCCCTTCCCCAATAATTTTTTTGTTAAAAACGTTTCTTTTTCAGACTAATTTTTTTTATTTTGGGTCTATATAGTATTTTTGATGCTGGTTATGAAAACAGTTTGTAATTATTTTTTCTTCCCATTTTTGTGGTTAAGAATAGTATTTCCTCAGAAAGTTTCTAGATGAAATTATTTAGAATGGTACGTATGTAGCTGGTTTTTGAAGGTAAAGTTTTTAGACGAGTATACTCGTCGATGACTGAAAAAAGAACATTTTGTGAAAACGTGTATACACGTTTCTGCCGGGGAAGGGGTTAAGGAAGCTTGACTGCCAGTCGAAGTTAGGAAAGGTTTTCTCCATAGTCATCTCTGGTTGGTGCACCAGCAACACTTTTATTCATGCTTCTAAATTAAATCAGACCAATATCTGATGTTGATTCTAATTCATGATTTTACATATTCATTTTTACATGTGGCATTTTTATTCTTCAGAAATGTCAATAAACATCTCTTTTTTATTATAAATAAATTCTTTTTTGTTCATTGTCTTACCATTTTCAATTTTAAGATAATTTTTACTTTTATCGCCATTTCAAAACTCATTGTGACTCACTACACAGTAGAATTAATAGAGTTAAAACTCAAAATTAAGCCAAGTATAGGAAGCACCTTTTAATGGAGAAAATGAATTAAAATAAATAATTTTGCTCCTGGCCAACACTATCTTGGTTGTAACAGTTCAGAGCTTTTGCTCTGGAACAGTTTTGTTTCTGAATGAGAATTTTTAAGTGAAAATTTCATAAACAGGAATTTTTATATTTCTGAAGAGATTTAAGGAAAAGATGACTTTGGGGAAGAGAGTGTTAAAATCTGACCTCCAGATATTTCCCATTTTTTGTCTTTTACAATATGCTTTTATTGATTTTTTTTTTCTTTTTTAGAAAGAGAGGAAGGGAGAAGGGAGGGAGAAACATCCATGAAAGAGAAACATCAATGTGGATTGGCTGCCTCAAAGTGTCTTGAAAAATGCTCTTCTTGGGTGTTCTTCCTAACGCCGAAACATTTCCCTGGTGATTGGATATTTGAATAAGTTAGAGAAAAAGAACATATTTAGGAATATCTTTTAGGCAGTTGAATAAAATTATAAAGTGGTTAACTGAGACCCTAAAGTGTGGTGAGTGAAATATTAATTTAAAAAGTTTATAAAGAAGGTGAGTCCATTAAAAAATCTGGCACGTGCCGAAACCGGTTTGGCTCAGTGGATAGAGCGCCGGCCTGCGGACTGAAGGGTCCCCGGTTCGATTCCGGTCAAGGGCATGTACCTGGGTTGCGGGCACATCCCCAGTTGGGGGTGTGCAGGAGGCAGCTGATCGATGTTTCTCTCTCATCGATGTTTCTAACTATCTCTCTCCGTTCCTCTCTGTAAAAAATCAATAAAATATATATTTAAAAAAAATAAAAGTAAAATAAAAAAAAATCTGTCACAGTGATACTACATTATATGGATATTCTTGCTTCATTATGTTTGTTTTTTTAATATAAAGAAAATTTTAGCCCTAGCCAGGAAGATCAGTTGCTTAGAGCAGCAGTTGCCAACAGGTGGTCCGTGGACCACTGGTGATCCATGAGGTCCAAAAGGTTGACGACCACTGGCTTAGAGCATTGTCCTGATATGCCAAGGTTGCAGGTTCGATCACTGGTCAGGGCACATATAAGAATCAACTAATGAAATGCATAAATAAATGGAACAACAAATCAATGTCTCTCCCTCCCTCTCTGAAATCAATAAAACATTTAAAAAAGAAAAATTTTATTTTTTATTTAATAGAATAATATATTGAAGAAATGTATACATATACACATAAAGATAGCTTATTTGTTACTAATATTAAAAATAACGAAAAGGATTTAGAAGGACCATGGGAAAGTCTGACTGATATCTACTAGACTTCCATGTGAAGAGGGCTCATATGAGGAGGGCTGCTTGCTCTTTCCAGAGTAATGAGACTAGTTAATGGCTGACCATGCGCGACTTGATCGCTATTTTCTTTGCATCACCAAGAGTTGATTAAGTGCCTGTTACATTCCACGAACTATGCCTGGGGGCTGGGAATATAGAGATGATTAAGAATAGGCTAGTGTGGATAACAAAGGTATAAATTTTATTGTATAAAAATAAGTTTTCTAGAAGAAGAATATATAAAATGTTATGGGGATTATAGATGGGAAGAACCTACATTCTATCTCTGATAAATTTTTAAAGTACATATTTTTATTTTGTCATATTTCCTGATTCTATGTTTAATAGAAATATTTGACTCCATCCCAAGTAACCTTATTTTCAGATATTATCTGCATCTCTAATTAGGCTGGTCTCAGATTGCTTCATGGGTGTTTTTTCCACATTTGGTGCTTCAACATACATGAGCTTACTTGGGTCTTACAAGGATCCTATAGAGATGTCAGGATGTTATCTTTATCTTAGAGATGAGGAAATAGCCTAGAGAGGTTAAGAGACTTGGTCAAGATCACTGGCTAGTAAATGCCTCAAGCAGATACCATTTTCTCTGACTCCTGATAAAAACCTCTACAGCATACCACCTGTGATACCTAGCAAGGTACTTAATGTGTTCAAAAACTTAATTGATACTACTGTTCATACTATAATTCTTCTAATAGATTAAATGTTAAAGGACAGTGGATATGTTGAAGAATATTCTGATGAGTACTGCGATGTGGGAAAATGTCAAGTGAGTAATTTTTGTAACTTGTTTTTCAGAATTGCTTAGAGTCCATATCTGTCTCATGATATTCTGTAGCTCTTTGTTGGTATTATGTTTATGTCCTTTTTTACATAAACCGTATTTTGTAGGTGTCTGGGTAACTTCCCAGAATCCCCCTCTGAATTTTAATGTCTCTGAGAGGAACAGTTTTCTTTACAATACCATCAAATAATCCTCAATAAATATTTGTTGAATGAGTAAGTGAACATATCTGCTAATGCTTTTAAAGTAAGCATGGTTATATATTATACCTTTATTCTATATCTATGTCTATATAACCTTAAACCACAAAAATGAAATGATTTTTCATTTTTTAATGTGAAGCTTGAGTTAAAGCTCATTTGTTATAAAGAATATTTCCAATGAATGTGAAAACCTTAACAGTTTAACTAGAGATATCTATGCTTTATGTGTGGCCTATCCTGAACCCCTTGGAGAAAGACTTTATACAGAAACTAAGATTTTTTTGGAAAATCACGTACGGCATTTGCACAAGGTAAGGAATGATACATACATGATATAAATATGTTTGTAGCTGCATAGTTACTTGCTTAGTTCACTGTTTTGCAGTGCAGAACTAAGATCAAATTAAGGTTTATTTGTTTTGTTTCCTAAATAGCATTTTTTTAATTATATATATTTTAGATCTACTTGTCAAGAGCTGTGCTTTTCCCACAAGGGAAATTAGTGTAGTTGCTCAAGATCATATAAGTAGTAAGTGAAAGAGCAGGGTTTGTTCACCTTTAAAATGTGCTCCTATGTTCTCTGGATAGAACCAAATTTTCTCTTACTGTTGCTTCCCACCTCTTGGTAAATCTGTCTTTATTATTATCTGTCAACTTGTTAGCTGCCGCTTCATATCCTATAAAAAATCTTACAAAAAACCTAAAATTAAAAAGGGAAATGGTCAATTTAAAAGCATCATAGAAATTTTTTCTGACCAATTTATTTGGTTAGTATGTCATTTATATAAGGGTAACATCACAGACTTGGTCTGTGCAAAAATGAACTTGCAGTATCTGACTTACCTACTGATCTTGTCAGGAGCTGAGTGAGGTCATTTATTATCTGAGCTAGCTACTTGACTCTTACCTTTTAGTAGCTGTGTGACCATGGGCAACTCACATAACCTACTTTAAGTTTCTTTATAAAATGGAGATAAAATAACACAGTCTAAAGTCTAACCCTGCACAAGGCTTGGAGCAGATTGTTTTTAAAGTGTACATAACTCATAAGTAGAGTCCAGTTGATCATATGATAGTTTCCTTTAAAACATTCAGAGGAAATGTTCTATTTTCTTTTGTATATCACAGATAACAGTTTTCTTAATATGCACATCTACTAGTTCATAAAAGCAATGTTGATAACAAGTACTTCAAATCAGTCTTAAAATGTTTCCTATGTTAAGTTAGTTTTAAAATTAAAGTTCTGCTAGGGTGAGCATAATTAAGAACTGTTTAAGGCAGTTATAAATTTTGTAATTTTATATTTTAGCATAGGTTGTAAGTGATTTTCTTTAAACTATGAAGTAATTTTATTATTATTTTTTAAAATATATTTTTATTGATTTCAGACAGGAAGGGAGAGGGAGAGACAGAAACATCAATGATGAGAGAGAATCATCGATTGGCTGCTTCCTGCATGCCCCACACTGGGGATCAAGCCCACAACCCTGGCATGTGCCCTTGATCAGAATCGAACCTGGGACCCGTCAGTCCACAGGTCAATGCTCTATCCACTGAGCTAAACCAACCAGGGCAAACTACGAAGTAATTTTAAATTTATGGAAAAGTTGCAAAAATAATAGAGCTTATTCTCATATACTTTTTATCCAGCTTCTTAATGATAATGAGCGTAATAGTGGTATGGTATTAAAACTAAGAAGTGAACATTGGTATAGTTGTGTGATTAAAAATTGTATTTTGAAGTAGTTTTAAGAAAGTTTATAATACTTATATTAATTATACACTATATGTTCTCAGATCCAGTGACAAAAAAAGAAGTTGGCTAATGTGTAGATGATAAAATAAATTGTTAATATAGCCAATAAAATCACTTTCACATCTGAGAAAAAAATTTGATTTGATTCGGGGAAGGGAACTTTTTAAATTAATAAAGTCTTACCATTACAAATAATTTAGGACATACAGATAAGAAATCAAGAAGAAAGTAAAACCCTAGCCTGCTTGGCTCAGTGGATAAAGCATCAGCTTGTGGACTGATGGGTCCCAGGTTCGATTCCGGCCAAGGGCACATGCCTGGGTTGCGGGCTCGATTCCTAGTAGGGAGCGTGCAGGAGGCAGCCGATCAATGATTCTCTCTCATCATTGATGTTTCTATCTCTCTCTTCTCCCTTCCTCTCTGAAATCAATAAAGAAATATATTTTAAAAAAAAAGAAGGAAGTAAATACCACCATAACATACCTCCAGAATTAATCATTGTTAATAGTTTCCATATATCTTTATTAAAATATATCTCTTTTGGTACATACTAATATACATGTAATTTGATTTAATGATTACTGTAATGCATATTTTTGCTTTGTGTAGACTTCTATTTTTTATTAGAAAGTGGAGTCATGTTACACATTTTATAACCTGCTTTTTGTTTTTAATATTGTAAGTTCCTCTTTATTTGTCATTATATAGACTTTGTAATCCTGGCAATGATGATAAAATTTTTCATGGTATGGAGATACTATGATTTGTTTCAGTATTTCCATATTGCTGGCCATATAGATTATTTCCAGCTAGTAGCCTGGTGCATGAAATCCATGCAATTAAAAGGGAATTAATTGCCCTAATCAGTTTGGCTCAGTGGATAGAGCATCGGCCTGTGGACTCAAGGGTCCTAGGTTCAATTCTGGTCAAGGGCATGTACGTTGGTTGCGGGCACATCCCCAGTGGGGAGTGTGTAGGAGGCAGCTGATCGATGTTTCTCTCTCATCGATGTTTCTAACTTTCTATCCCTTTCCCTTCCTCTCTGTAAAAAATCAATAAAATATATTTTTTTTTTAAAAAAAGGGAATTAATTAGCAAACTGGCCATCTGTCGATTCTGTGAGGAAAGGGGCTCCCTCCTCCCTCCTGTCAGGGTCTGGGGTGCAGGAGAATGGGGTTCCTGGCTGGCAGGCCACTGACAGCAAGCTCTCCAACAGCAGATTCTGTGAAGAATGGGGCTCTCTCCTTTCTACTGTTAGGGTCTATTTGAAGGTCGGCCACGTCCCCTGTTGGGCCAGACCCAGAGTTCTACCACGCCATGGCCTCCACCTCAGCAACCCAGGACTGACTGCTGCTGGGCGCTCCTGGTGCTCTGTGGGTGGGTTCTTCCTTCAGGCCACATTGGAAACAGCTGGGGAGAGTGCAGCCCTTAGCAAAGTGACCCTGGATTCATTGGGTCCATGCTCCGATGGTAGGTTCCTGCCTCAAACCCTGCCCTCACTGAAAACAGCTCTGGAAAACAACTCAGGGGAGTGTGCAGCCATTGCCAAGACAACCCCTGCAGGACTGACTTCCTTCCGCTTGGTTGCGGCGGTTCAGGTGGCGATGAACACCACCCATGGTTTTTGTATAAGTAGATTATATAATTTGTTGTTATCCACAATACTTCTGTGAACGTTCTTGTGGCTAAATAATTTTTGTGTAACTAAGTTTCTTGTGGGATAAATTCTAGACCTTGAATTACTAAGTCGTGAGTCATGAAAATTTTTTAGTGTTTAGACATATTAGTAACAGATTGTTCTTGGATTTATATTCCATCAAACCAGTAATAGAATTATCAAACCAGCAATACCTAGTCACCAGGATGATTAATAGTTGCTATTTTTTAAAAAATATATTTTATTGATTTTTTACAGAGAGGAAGGGAGAGAGACAGAGCCAGAAACATTGATGAGAGAGAAACATCGATCAGCTGCCTCCTGCACACCCCCAACTGGGGATATGCCCGCAACCCAGGTACATGCCCTTGACCGGAATCGAACCTGAGACCTCTCAGTCCGCAGGCTGACGCTCTATCCACTGAGCCAAACCGGTTTTGGCAATAGTTGCTATTTTTAATTTATTAACCAATATGATAAGCAAAAGAATACAATTTATAGGTTATTTCTATTGTTCTGAGCCTTGTGTTAAAATTTCAAGTATAAAGTCATTTCATTAGATAATTAAATGAAAGTTGAGGTCATGATTTGTTAAGGTCATATGAACAGTTAATGAAGAACTATAAAAGAAAAACTTACGACCCCCTGAATATCAGTCCAATGTACTTTTTTTTAAAGTATGTTTTTACTGATTTTAGAGAGGAAGGTAGAGGGAGGGAGAGAGAGAGAAACATTAAAAATGAGAGGGAATCATTGTTTGGCTGCATCCCGAATGCCTCCGCCTACACCCTGGGCATGTGCCCTGACCATGAATTAAATCATGACTTCATAGGTCAGTGCACAACCATTGAGCAACACTGGCCAAGCAGTCCAATGTATTTTTATTGTTAGACTAGATTTTCTTTAAAAATAACTTTAAAATATTGGACCTCAGATTTAAGTTTGATTTTCATTTTTTCAAAAAATAATATGTTTCTCTGAAGTAAATGAAATAAAACTTTCTTGGGGAATGTGGAAAAGTGTCAATTTTCATAAATAGTCTTATTCACAAAAGTGAATAATTTGAAGTGATATAATTATATCAGTCTGATTTACTTATATACTAGCAGGTTGGTCACATGTTACGGATTTGAGGAAACACATAGAGACATGACAATAGAATTATATTCTGTATGAACTGATCTTAATATATTCTAGTTCAAAGAAAATATCAAATCATTACATCTTGGCCTTTGATCTTAGAGAATGAAACAGTTACTCTCCAGTATGAAGCTTCACTTTCATATCTAAGACTCACATGTTTTTCTAGTTGTTTCATTGATACTAAAGGTAGTTAAATCAGAATGGAACTTATAAATGTAATTTATAATGCTTAAACTATGTCTATTATTTTAAAGTATTTACTTTTGACAAATTTTATAGCTTACAAATGAAAATGGTAAGTGCTTTCCAAGTGAAAAATTTTTCTTCTTTATATAGAGAGTTCTGGAGTCTGAAGAGCAAGTACTTGTTATGTATCATAGGTATTGGGAGGAATATAGCAAGGGTGCAGACTATATGGACTGCTTGTATAGGTAAGTATTCTTTTAAACTCTGACAATCTCAACAGTATTGCTTGCATTTATAATTGAAGAGTTTTTAAAGATATTTTTTAACTTTATTTTATTGTTGACAGATACACCATTTTCCCTCCCTTTGCCTACCTCCACAATCCTCACCCCTCTTCCCTCTGGCTTTTACCACTGTTATCTGTTTCTATAGGTTATGCACATATGCTTTTTGGCTATTCCCTTCACCTTCTTTCATCCAGTACGCACCTCCCCTGTCCCCTCTGACAGCTGTCAGACTATTCCATGTGTCCTTGTCTCTGCTTCTACTTTGTTCATTAAATTCCACATATTATTGAGATCATATGGTATTTGTCTTTCTCTGACTAGCTTATTTCACTTAGCATAATACTCTCCAGGTCCATTCATGCTGTTACAAAAGGTAAGAAAGATTTCCTTTTTTAAAATGGTGACGTAGTAGTATTCATTTGTGTAAATGTACACAACTACTTATTTATTTGTTTACTTATTTATGTATTTTTATTGCTCTTGGAGGGAGGGAGGGACGGAGGGAAAAAGAGAAAGAGAGAGAGAGAGAGAGAAAGAAAATAATGATCAGACACCACCTATATGTACCCTGATTGAGGATCAAACCTGCAACCTGGGTATGTGCCCTGACTAGGAATCAAACTCGCCACTTTGTGGTGTATGGGATGATGCTCTATTCAACCGAGCCTCATTGGGCTGCCTCCTGCATGCCCCCTACTGGGATCGAGTAACCCAGGCACCCAGGCATATGCCCTGACTGAGAATTGAGCTGTGGCTTCCTGGATGCTCAACCACCCAGCCATGCTGGCCAGGCACCATAGCTTTTTTATATACTCATCTACTGATGTGCACTTGGGCTCTTTCCAGATTTTGGCTATCCTATATAATAAAAGGTAATATGCAAATTGTCCCCTCGGGAGTTTGACCAACTGGGAGTTCGACTGCTTCCTGTGATGTGTGCTGACCACCAGGGGGTGGTATGGAATGAAGGAAGGCCCCAGCCGGCAGCCGGGGGAAGGAAGGCCCTGACCAGCCCTGATGGTTGGCCAGGCCTAAGGACCCTACTAATGCACGAATTACGTGCACCGGGCCTCTAGTTGTAAATAACGCTGCTGTCAACATAGAGGTGAACATATTCTTTTGAATTGGTATTTCGGGATCTGTAGGATACATTCCTAGAAGTGGGATTGCTGGATCAAAACACAGTTGCATTTTTTATTTTTTGAGAAAACTCCAAGCTGTTTTCCACAGTGGCATCACCAATCTGCAGTCCCACCAGCAATATAATAGGGTTCCCTTTTTTCCACATCCTTTCCAACATTGTCATTTGTTGATGTGTTGATGGTAGCCATTCTGACATGTGTGAGGTGATACCCCATTGTTGTTTTAATTTGCATCTCTCTGATGATCAGTGACTTGGAGCATTTTTTCATCTGTCTCTTGGCCATCTGTATGTGCACTTTGGAGATATGCCTATTTAGGTCATCCTTTGCCCATTTTTTAATTGGATTGCTTCCTTTTGTTAAGTAGTATGAGTTCCTGCCCTAGCTGTTTTGGGTCAGTGGATAGAGCATGGGTCTGTGGACTAAGGGGTTCTGGGTTCAATTCTGATCAGGGGTACATGCCCAGGTGGCCAGCTCAATCCCCAGTAGGAGGAGTGAAGAAGGCAGCCGATCAATGGTTCTCTCTCATCATTGATGTTTCTACCTCTTGATGTATCAGCAAAACTTCTGCTATGTGAGATGTCTGAGGTTTTACTTCCTATAGTTTCTTCTAAGATTTTTATGGTTTCATGCCTTACAATTTAAGTCTTTTATCCATTTTGAGTTTATTCTTGTGTATGATGTAAGTTGGTGGTCTAGTTTTATTTTTTTGCATTTATCTGTCCATTTTTCCCAACACCATTTAATAGACTGTCTTGAGTCCATTGTATGTTCTTGCCTCCTTTGTCAAATATTAATTGAATGTAATGGCTTGGGTTGATTTCTGCCTTCTCTGTTCTGTTCCATAGATATATATGCCTGTTCTTGTGCCAGTATCAGGCTGTTTTGATTATAATTTGATATCTGGTATTGTGATTCTTCCAACTTTTTTCTTATTTTTCAAGATTGCTGTGGATATTTGGGATCTTCTTTGGTTCCATATAAGTTTTTGGAGTATTTGTTCTAGGTCTGTGAAATATGCTGTTTAATAGGGATTACATTAGATCTGTATATTGCCTTGGGTACTGTGGACATTTTACTGATGTTGATTCTACCAATCCATGGCATATTCTTCCACTTGTTTATAACTTCCTCCATCTCTTTTTTCAAGGTCCTGTAGTTTTTCGAATACAAGTCTTTTGCCTCTTTGGTTAAGTCTATTCCTAAGTATCTTCATTTCTTTGTTGCAATTGTAAATGTGATTGTTTGTTTAGTTTCCTTTTCTGAGAATTCATTATTGGTGTAAAAAAAAGCCATGGGGGGCGGGGCGGGAGGGAAGCCATTGATATTTGGGTATTGATTTTTGTATCCTGCTACATTTCCAAATTCTTTTATTAACTCTAGTAGTTTTTGTGGTGGAGTCTTTAGGGTTTTCTGTGTACAATATCATGTCGTCTGAGAATACTGCGAGTTTACTTGCTCCTTTCCAATTTGGATGCTTTTTATTTCTTCTTGTCTGAATGCTGTGGCTAGGACTTCCAGTTTTATGTTGAATAAGGGTGGTGAAAGCAGACATCCTTGTCTTGTTCCTGTTCTTGGGGGAAATGGTTTTAGTTTTTGCCATTGAGTAAGATGTTGGCTGTACGTTTTACTATATATGGCATGTATTATATACCGATATGCTCCCTCTGTTCCCACTTTGCTGAGAGTTTTTATCAAAAATGGCCATTTAATTTTGTAGAATGCTCTTTCTGCGTCTTTTGATATGATCCTGTGATTTTTGTCTTTCAATTTGTTTATGTGATGTATTCTTGATCTCATTGGTAACTCATTCATTGTTTAATAACATGTTATTTAGCCTCCATGTGTTTAAATGTTTTTTGGTGTTTATACTGTAGTTGATTTCTAATTTCATTCCACTGTGATCTGAGAAGATGGTTGATATTTCAATCTTCCTGAACTTGTAGAGACTTGTTTTGTGTTCTAACATGTGTTCTATCTTTGTGAATGATCCATGTGCACTTGAGAAGAATGTATATTATGCAGCTTGGCATAAAATATTCTATAAATGTCAGTTAAATCCATCTGGTACAGTGTGTCATTTAGATTCACTGTTTTCTTATTAAATTTTTGTATGGAAGATCTATCTAGTAAGGTCAGCGGGTTGTTCAAGTCCCCTACAATGACTGTATTGTTGTTGATTTCTCCCTTAAATTCCTCTAGAAGTCTTTTTTTATATATTTAGGTGCCCCTCTATTGGGTGCATATATGTTTACCAGGGCAATATCTTCTTGTTGTATTGATCCCTTTAGTATTATGAAGTGGCCTTCGGGTGCATATATGTTTACCAGAGTTATATTCTCGTGTTGCATCTATGCCTTTAGTATTATTAGAGACCTTTGTTGTCTCTTGTGATGGCCTTCTTTTTGAAATCTTATCTTGACTTACTGAGAAGAATCTGGAAATGATCTAATGAGATTGTTGAAGGGTTGTCTGTTGGATAGACCTTTTTGGCTATAAGGCTTTTGGAGTTTTTATGAACACTTGATTATTTTTCCTTCCTTCCTTCCTCCCTCCCTCCCTCTTCTCCTTTCCTTCTTTCTTTTGTTTATTGATTTTAGAGAGAAGAAGAGAGAGATGTGAGAGAGGAAGAAACATCGGTGCCTCCCATATGTTCCCCGATCAGGGATTGAACCTATAACTAGGTATAGGCCCTGACCAGAAATTGAAACTATAACCTTTTGGTGTACAGGATGATGCTCCAACCAACTGAGTCACCTGGCAAGGGCCCCTTGAATTTTTAAATTGAAACTGTGATTATAGGTGTCTTTTTTTTTTATTCTGCTCTAAAGGTCTTATCCTTTGTCTCTTAAGTCCTTACATAGAAAGTTGGGTAATAATTTTTAATTTTTATTTAATTTCTTTTGGGTATATTACTCAACTATTCTGTAGTTGATTTATAACCCTAAAATTATTGTTCCAAAGTTGCAAATTATTTGTTTTCCTACCTATTTGACATACTTTTCAATGATATTACATTTGTTTTTCAGGTATCTCAACACCCAGTTTATTAAAAAAAATAAATTGACAGAAGCTGACCTTCAGTATGGCTATGGTGGTGTAGATATGAATGAACCTCTTATGGAAATAGGAGAGGTAGGAAATCCTTTAAATTATTGTCAAGCATAAGAATGTTTTTATTTATTTAAAAACATTTGGTTCACTGTCCTTTTTTAAAGGACACTGAGTTAACTAGGTCAAAATTTAAAACATCCTAAATTTTAAGTAAATAAAATACTGTAATGATTTTCTAAGAAACTTCAAATAGATGAGAAGAACAGAAAAGACATGATAAGTATTTTAATAATTATATGGATGATAGGTTTATAGTTCCATTATGTGACAAAGTTCATGAAAAGTGTTTCAAAATGTTGAGATTCCTGTAGTAAAAAGTACAAAGGACATGGATTTAAAAGGGATCCTAAAGGAGAATAAATACAAATTTATGCATATAACAAAATTTATTTTAAATTTTAAAAGTAGTTAAATTCGAAGTAAAACAGTTATGTATGCAGCTCAAGTAGTTTACTCAAATTTAAATGTGGAGAATTATATAATGCATGTGCTGATTGTGAAAGAAACACTCTAGTATAATGTTTGCTTTTCCAAGTAATACGTATTTGTTGAGTAGCCAGACATTGTAGATGCAGTGGTGAACAGACAGAGGTCCCTGTCCTCATGGGAAGCAGATGCCAAAGAAGTAAAGAAATTAATGTTAAATTGTGATGAGTGTTAATAAAGGAAGTAAACATAAGATGTAGCATTATTAGAGATTTAAATTAGAATCATCCTTTTAAGAAATTTGTTGAAAATCAGTTTGAAAGTATTCCTTGCACTCATGCTAATAAGGGTAACTAATGGATAGACAGTGTAAATTTCCAATGTGGAAGAATATATCCAATATGATTTTGTTATTAAGTTAGGCAAATGAATAAAATAATAGTAGAAAATTGTTCATAGGACCTTTAATAAGGGTAACATGGTATATTTAATAGGAATAAAACTGAAGGGGAAAAAAGGATATTGTGAAGCACATCAGTGAGAGATACCAAAATCTTAACAATGGTTGCTTTAATTAGTAGTTTTATAAGTTAATATTTTACTTAATGATTATTCCTTATTAACACCATCAAGCCTGCTCCTTTTCCCAGAATAAATCACTATACACAATTTGATTTATATCTTTTATGAATTTTACCTGTGTATTTGCATATAAATTTCATGCATACATGCATAATCGTTTTTATTTTATTTTTTAAACGTCATACCATATCTGAAGTCCTCCAACTTTTTTGTTAACATGTCTAGGAGTTCTTTTCACATAAGTTAATTTTTGGGTGAGAGCTTAATATTCTACATTAGGCAAATAATAATTTATTAATTATTAAATAATTTATCGTTTCAGTTTTTTGTTATTACAAACAATACTATAGCGAACATTGTTGTTTATTTATTAAATATTTTTTGAATCCCTCTGTGTGACAGGCACTGTTCTGTATTTTAGGAATACAGTAGTGAACAAAGTGACAAAAAAGTTACACCCATGGAATTACATTTATGTATGTATCTCTTTATATAGAAGCAGAAAATTTCATAGAGTGGGTACCTGGAACTTGATTTTCTGGGTTAAAGCTTACTCTGCCAATTTTCCTTTCAAAGGGCTTTACCAGTTTGCCCTCCCACCACAGCTCAGATTTAAGTGTGGAGAATTGTATAATGCTTATGCTGATTGTGAAAGAAATACTCTAGTACAATGTTTGCTTTAAAACATTTGCTATAAAAATCTCATTTTCTTATGTATTATCTTCTATTTTTACTTGTTCATGCTGCTTAAAAAGGAAAAAAAAAGAAGGCAAAACTTAAAGGATGTTCCTTGTAAGAAGACAGATGCTTTTATTTATTTGAAATGGAATTACCAATGGATCTGAGTAGAGTTACTCCAGAGAAACAGAATATAGAGGCAAAAACCAGACTTATATCTCTGTGTGTGCAGTTCAGTTAGAAACGAGCAATTAGTTTTTGACTCTGGAATAATTTGTACTATGTATGGAAAAATATCTGGAGTTTAAAGGCTTAAATGTGAAAGGGAAAACTTGAAAACTTTTGGGAGACAATATAGACCTTATGATCTTAAGACCATACCTTTATGACCTTAGGGTAGGGAAGGAGTCCTTAAAAGACACAAAAAATACAAATGATAAAGGAAAAGATTGATAACTTTGAGTACATTATAATATACTAGAGGCCTGATGCACGAAATTTGTGCATGGGGGTGGGTCCCTCAGCCGGGCCTGCACCCTCTTCAATCTGGGACCCCTTGGGGGATGTCCGACTGCCTCTTGCAATCCGTGACCGCTGGCTCCTAACCGCTCACCTGCCTGCCTTCCTGCCTGATCGCTCCTAACCACCTCTGCCTGCCTGACTTCTCTGCTGGCCTGATTGCCCCTAACTGCTTCTGCCTCACCCCGCACCCGGGGCCCAGGATTCTATCCTCTGGCTGGTTGCAGGCACCCGGGACCCGGCTTCCCTCCCTCTGGCGGGCGGCAGACACCCAGGACCCGGACTGGCTTTGCCTGGGCCAGCTGCAGCCTCAGGGGACCATGGGTGGGCAATTTCGCCTGGGCCGCAGCTGCAGATCCCCGGGACTGTGGGGCAGGCGGCTTGTCTTTCTCCTGGCCCGCAGGTGCAGGTGCTGGCGCCCAGGACCGTGGGGCGGGCAGTTTGTCCCTCTCACGGGCCGCAGGTGCAGACACAGCCGCTGGTGCCCAGGGCCATGGGGCAGGCAGCTTGTCCTTTTCCTGAGCCACAGGCACAGGTGCTGGCGCCTGGGACCGTGGGGCGTGCGGATTGTCCCTCTCCTGGGCCACAGGCTCAGGTGCAGCTGTTGACACCTGGGACCACTGGGTGCTTGTCCCTCTCCCAGGCCGCAGCCTGGCTGGTCCCCATTCCTCTCTCGTCGGGAGCTCATTTGTGCCTGACTGGTCCCCATTCCTCTCTCTCTAGTGTTGAGTGTCTGAGCCATTATAGTGTGAGGGTGTGATGGCCATTTGCATATTAGCTCCTTATTATATAGGGTTTTTACTAAAAAACTAAAGAAATTAAAAAGTCAAGTCACAAACTCTGACAAACTACAATATGTAAAACTGTCAAGGGATTAACTTCTATAATATATAAAGAACTCCTAGGTTTCATTAAGAATGAGATAAACATTAATGAGATAATGGGCAACAGGCTGGCAGGGGTGTTAGTGAGGAATGACCAAATGACTGAACAGTAGGCTGCGTGGGGCGACTGGGCTGGCGCTGTCGGGAGAGGCAATTGGGGGCGACCAGGCCTGCAGAAGGGGAAGTTAGGGGCTATCAGGCCGGCAGGCAGAGGCAGTTAGGGGTGATCAGGATGGCAGAGGGGCAGCAAGGGGTGATCAGGCAGGCAGGCAGGCAGAGGTGGTTAGGGGTGATCAGGTTGGCAGGGGGGACAGTTAAGGGTGATCAGGCAGGCAGGTAGGTGAGCAGTTAGGAGCCATCAAAATCCCAGATTGTGAGAGGGGTGTCCGACTGCTGGTTTACGCCCGATCCCTGGGATTGGCCCTAAACCGGCAGTTGGACATCCCCCGAGGAGTCCAAGATTGGAGAGGGTGTAGGCTGGGCTCAGGGGACCCCCCGCCTGTGCACGAATTTCATGCACCAGGCCTCTAGTCTACAATAATAAAAGCAAAATATGCTAATTATATTGGATGTCCTTCCGGACGACCTTTTGGATGAAGCGGGTGCTATGAGGGAAGCCTGGGTCCCGGGTACCTGCTCGCAGCTGGAGGGAAGCCCAGGTCCTGGGTGCCAGAGGGAAGCCCGAGCTCCAGGTGCCAGAGGGAAGCAGGTGCCAGCAGCCAGGGGAAGGAAGGCCTACTCTTGCATGAATTTTGTGCATCAGGCCTCTAGTGTAAATATTGGAAAACCATTTGGCTTGACTGAGTAAAGCTGTATATGTCCTTAACCCTATAGTGCAGCATTTCCAATCATAGGTGTATATCCGAGAACTTTTTGCTTATGTTCACCAGAAAATATCCTATATAATAAAGAGGGAATATGCAAATTTACCATCACTCTGCCACAAAGATGGTGGCGCCCACAGTGGAGGTGGGGGTTTCCATAACACAAGATGGCTTCACCCACAGAGGAGGCGGGGTTTTCGTAACAAGATGGCTGCACCCACAGCGGAGACCGAGTTCCTGTAATGAGCCTTGATGAGCAATCTGCAGGGACCTGAGGCTGCACCCCCAACCCCATGGAGCTTGACAGGGGACTTCAGGCTGTGTCCCCCACCTGGCAGGGCTTGATGGGGACCTCAGGCTGTGCCCCCTGCCCTGGTGCCAGGCCGGGGGACCTTAGGCCATGTTCCCCACCCTGGCACCGGGCCAGGGGACCTGAGGCTGCGTTCCCCGCCCAGCGGGGCTTGATAAGGATGGAACTGGCTGGGTCTGGGTCTAGCTCAATTTAGGGGGGGCGGCGGCCGGAGTTGGGTCTCACATGATTTTGAGGCACATGTGGGTGGGCGGGACTTGACTCTGGGTCCCATGGTGTGTCCCAGACTCTTGACAGGAGGAAGATTTTTATATACACTGTACTAATTTTCTTTTATCTCTGACACTTCTATTATAGAGAAAGGGCAAATAACAATATTAAAATATTTCCTCTTATTAATCCACTTTTAATGTGCATGAGTTTCGTGCACCGTGCCACTAGTATACAAGAATAGCAACATTTTTCTCAAATAGCAAAACTGGAATCAAAAACATATGTCATGAGCAATAAAAAGGAAAAATAAATCATGGTGTATTTATGCAATAGGGTACTATGTAGCAATGTCAATGATTGAACTATATAGCTGTATCTTTCAATTTAGATGGATTTCAGTAATAGTTAAAAATTTTAAAAACCATACATAGAAAGTATACAGTGTGATTTTGTTAGCAAGGTCAGAAATGGTCAACTTCAAAAATATTATATGGGGCTACTTACACATTTGGTCCAATTGTAATCAAGGGAATGATTTAACACAAGATTCAGGATAGCAAAAACGTCTGAGGGAGAAGTAGGAGTACATTTGGGGCAATGGTAATGAAGTCGTATTTCATAACCTGGGTGGTAAATACAGGTTTATTTTATTTAATTATCCTTTAAGTTGACTTATCCTTTTATGTTTGTATGGGAAATTACATTATTTTATTCAATGTAACTCCTTTGGTTGGTACAATCTTGGCATCTATAGCCCCTCTATAATACTGAGCATTTAATAATCAAATAAGCTTTTATAAACATCAATTATTTCTGTAAAATTTTCAGCTAATCAAAAAAACCTTTATTCTGTTCTTTGTACAAGTCTGATATGTCATTTAAAATTAGACATTAATTTTCCTTATGTTTATTAAATTTTCATTTGAATTTTGGAATATTAATTATAAATACTTCTTTTGCTAGATATTTTTTAGAAGTCTTACACAAATGTTACAAAGAAATACTAAGTAATTCAGCCTTTGATGGTTTTTATTTTTTCTGGCAGCTAGCATTGGATATGTGGAGGAAATTAATGGTTGAACCGCTTCAGACCATCCTTATCCGAATGCTGCTCCGAGAAATCAAAAAGTGAGTTCTGACATTTACCTTCTTGAGTCAGTTCTAATTTGCTGTTTGATATTTTTTAATAGTTGCCTGGCTATTGACAAGACATAGGTCTCATTTTATTGTATTGAGCCTCATTTTCCATCTTAATGCCAATGCTTAAAATTGTTGTTAATTTTTGGGTCAAGTCTTTGGTCTTTCCTTATAGCGTAAACATGCTTAGTAAAATAAATAAGTCCCCGAGGGAAGTAAATCCCTTACTGCTTTTCAGTTCTGAAACCTCTTGAGCTTTACAGGGAGTGCTGAGTTGTTTGAACGTATTATTTCAGTTTAAAACCTGATGAGGATAACCTATTCAAGAAAGCAGATTATTCTAGTTAGTTGCTTATCTCTTAGCCTCAGTGTTAAACCTGTAACTTGCCTGTTACTGTCTGGCGGATTTATGGGAAAAATAGCTTCCCATTCTTCTCATGGCCCAGAGAGATTGACTCTTTACCTAACTGCTATGTGAACTGAGTTTGGGACAAAGTTTTTCTATGGAGTTCAGAATAGCATATCCTTGGGTCAGCTCTGGCTTAAAATATTCTTACTAATCTTTGGAAAATCAGAAAAACTAAATCCACTTTGGAGAAGCAAAAGCACTAAAAGTCAGTTATACAGATGTGTATATAATACATTTCAGGTTACTGGAACTAATGTTTGTAGGAATTACTTAGACCAGTGAATTGCAGTATGATAATGACCACTCTATTGGAATCTTCTTTCTTTTTTGTTTCTCTCTTTTTAAAAAAGTTTAATTTTTAAATTTTTATTATTAAATTACAGTTTATAGTCTATTATTTTGTATTAGTTTCACGTCTATGCATAATGGTTAGGCAATCATATATTTTTTACAGAGTTCCCCTGATATTTCCAGTACTCACCTGGCACCATACATAGTTATTACAATATTATTAACTATACTAGAGGCCCGTTGCACAAAAGTCGTGCATGAGTAGGGTCCCTAGGCCTGGCTGGCGATCAGGGCCGATCTGTGGGGCCACCAGTGATCGGAGTACCCCTGCTGGCACCTGCCCCCTTGCCCCCCCCACCACCAGTCACCTCCCTCTGTGGGAGGTGACTGGGGGGGTCACTGGGGGGCAGCGCCGGCCCTCTCTCCAGCTGGCCCTGCCCGCTCTCCAGCTGGCCCCGCCTGCTCGCCAGCTGGTCCCTCCTGCCTGCCTGCTCACCGGCTGCCGCCAGTCCCCTCTTGGCTGGCCTGGGGCCTGCGGGCTGGGGGCAGTTCCTGTGTAGAGCGTCTGCCCCCTGGTGGTCAATGTGTGTCATAGCAACCAGTCATTCTGCCGTTCAGTCAGTTTGCCTATTAGGCTTTTATTATATAGGACTAGAGGCCTGGTGCACGAATTCATGCACCAGTGGGATCCCTCGGCCTTGCCTGCGTGATCAGGCCAAAACTGGCTCTCTGACATCCCCCGAGAGGTCCCAGATTGTGAGAGGGTACAGGCCAGGCCAAGGCACCCCAATGGTGCACAATCAGGGCCAGAGAGGGACACGGGAGTTTGGCCAGCCAGGGAGGGACTGTGGGAGGGCTCCAGGGCATGTCCGTCAGGCCTGTCTTGCTCGGTCCCAATCAGCCAGACCCCAGCAGCAAGCTAACCTACCGGTCAGAGTGTCTCCCCCCTGGTGATCAGTGCATGTCAGAACCACTGGTCAACTGGTTGACTGCTCCCTGATGGTCAGTGCATGTTATAGCTACTGGTCGACTGCCCCCTATTAGTCAGTGCATGTCATAGCGAGCGGCTGAGCAGCCTTAGCAAATCAGTGTATTACACTTTGAGTGGTTGAACAGATGATTGGACATTAGCATATTACTTTTATTATATAGGATTCCCTATGCTGTACTTTACATGCCTGTGACTATTTTTTAACAGCCAATCTGTACTTGTTAATCCCTTCATCTTTTTTATCCATCCCCCAAACCCCTCCCCTTCTGGCAACCATCAGTCTGCTCTCTATGTCTGTGAGTCTGTTTCTATTTTTTGTTGTTTATATTGTTTTCTAGTGAATCTGCTTTCTTTAAGAGGAACCAAATGTAGAGTTTTTCATCTGAGAGGCTCCTAGTAAGAAATAGGGATTAATAAAAAGCAAGCCACAAAAAGAATAAGATAATATTTTAAAATTTAATGTTAATGACAAATACTAAGTAAATGGCAGCAATTAGTAAATTGGTTTTCAAAAATTGTTACTTAACTTTTTAGTGATTCCATTGTTTCCGAACACAGTGAGAATCAGAAAAAAGGCAGCAGTGAAGCAATGGAGTGGAACAACATCTTTACTTCTCTTTTCACTGCTAAACTATGATTAAAAGAACACTCCCAACAAGATTTGTAGGTTCTAATATTTCTTTTGCTAAGAAATAAATAATGCTTTTCTGGACTTGGAATTCAGCTATTTTACATAAAAAGTATAATGAAAAGATTGTTATTTTCTAAATGTACTTTTATGAAATGTCTCTTTTAATATAATAGTATTTCACTCTAGTAAATTTTTCATAGTTGTGATTGTTAGCCTGTTAGAAATTAATTTTTTTTCATTAACCCCCAGGTATGTCCAAAGCTTTTTTAAAAATAATTCTTTATTGTTGAAAGTATTACATATGTTATGTTGCCTTATTCTTCGCATTCACCCCTCCAGCCTGCCTTCGCCCCCGCAGGTTCTATTTTTGTTCACCAGTGTATGTTGTTCATTAGATTCCACAAATAAGTGAGATCATGTGATATTTGTCTTTCTCTGACTGACTTATATCACCTAGCATGATATCTCCAGGTCCCTTCATGTTGTCTCAAAGGGTAAAAGATTCTTCTTTTTTATTGCTGCATAGTATTCCATGGTATAAATGTACCACAGCTTATTTATCTACTCATCTACTGATGGGCACTTGGGCTGTTTGCAGATCTTAGCTATTGTAAATTGTGCTGCTATGAACATAGGGTGCATACATTCTTTCTGATTAGTATTTCGGGTTTCCATTTTTAAATTAGAATGTTTGTCTTCCTTTTGTTAAGTTGCATGAGTTCCTTATATATTTTTGGATATTAACCTTTATCAGATGTATCATTGCCAAATATGTCCTCCCTTTTTGTTTTGTGGATGGTTTCTTTTCCTGTGCAGAAGCTTTTTATTTTGATGTAGTTCCATTTGTTTATTTTCTCCGTAGTTTCCCCCCCCTCCTTTATTTATTAAGGCATTAAAAATGTGTCCTTACCATCTCCTTGTGCCCCCACTCCCCTGCTCATACCCTCACCCCCCTGGTGTTTGTGTCCATTGGTTATGCTTACATGCATGCATACAAGTCCTTTTGTTGCTCTCTCCCCCTTACCCCCACCCTCCCCTACCATCCCTCTGAGGTTTGATGGTCAGATCAGTGCTTCTCTGTCTCTGTTTTTGCTCATCAGTTTATGTTGTTCATTATAGTCCACAAATGAGTGAGATCATGTGATACTTAACTTTCTCTGACTGGCTTATTTCGCTTAGCATAATGCTCTCCAGGTTCATCCATGCTGTTGCAAATGGTGAGTTCTTTGTTTTTTACAGCAGCATAGTATTCAACTGTATAGATGTATCACATGCTGATGGGCACTTAAGCTGTTTCCAAATCTTAGCTATTGTAAATTGTGTTGCTATGAACATAGTGGTGCATATATCCTTTCTGATTTCTTGGGATATAGTCCTAGAAGTGGGATTACTGGGTCAAATGGGAGTTTATTTTTAATTTTTTGAGAAAACTCTATACTGTTCATCCACAGTGGCTGCACCAGTCTGCATTCCCACCAACAGTGCAGGAGGGTTTCTTTTTCTCCACATCCTCTCCAGCACTTGTGGTTTGTTGATTTGTTGATGATAGCCATTCTGACAGGTGTGAGATGATACCTCATTGTCGTTTTGATTTGCATCTCTTGGGTGATTAGTGACTTTGAGCATGTTTTCATATGTCTCTTGGCCTTCTGTATGTCCCCTTTTGAAAAGTATCTATTTAAGTCCTTTCCCCTTCTTCTTGAAGATAGTTCTGTTGTTTAGAATAGCCACTCTTTTCATTTTCTTTCTTTTTTCTTCCTTCTTTCCTTTCTATTTCTTTCCGCCTGTGGATTCCTCTAGAATTTTTATGGTTTCCTGTCGTACATTTAAGTCCTTTATCCATTTTGAGTTTATTTTTGTGTATGGTGTAAGTTGGTGGTCTAGTTTCATTTTTTTGCATGTATATGTCCAATTTTCCCAGCACCATTTATTGAGTGTAATGGCTTGGGTTGATTTCTGGGTTCTCTGTTTTTTTCCATTGATTTCTATGCCTGTTCTTGTGCCAGTACCAGGATGTTTTGATTACGGTGGCTTTGTAGTATAACTTGAAATGTGGTATTATGATTCCTCCAGCTTTGTTTTTCTTTCTCAATATTGCTACAGCTATTCAGGGTCTTTCTTTGATTCCATATAAACTTTGGAGTATTTGTTCTAGATCTGTGAAATATGCTCTTGGTATTTTAATAGGGATTGCATTGAATTCGTAGATTGCCTTGGGTACTATGGACATTTTACTGATGTTGATTCTACCAATCCATGAACACGGTATATTCTTCCACTTGTTTATATCTTCCTCCATCTCTTTTTTCAACGTCCTGCAGTTTTCTGAGTACAAGTCTTTTGCCTCCTTGGTTTAGTTTATTCCTAAGTATCTTAATTTTTTTTGTTGCAATGGTAAATGGGCATGTTTGTTTAGTTTCTCTTTCTGAGAATTCATTATTGGTGCATAAAAAAGCCATCGGTTTTTGTGTGTTCATTTTGTATCCTGCTACATTGCCAAATTCATTTGTTAAATCTAGTAGTGTTTTGGTGGATTCTCTAGCGTTTTCTGTGTACAATATCATGCCATCTGCGAATAATGAGAGTTTTACCTCCTCCTTCCAATTTGGATGCCTTTTATTTCTTCTTCTTGTCTGATCGCTGTGGCTAGGACTTCCATTACTATGTTGAATAAGAGTGGTGAAAGCAGACATCCCTGTCTTGTTCCTTTTCTTAGGGGAAATGGTTGTAGTTTTTGCCTGTTGAATATGATGTTTGCTGTAGATTTGTCATATATAATCTTTATCATGTTGAGATAATGCTCCCTTTATTCCCACTTTGCTGAGAGTTTTTATCAAAAACGGCTGTTGGGTCCTAACTGATTTGGCTCAATGGATAGAGAATCAGCCTGAGGATTGAAGGGTCCCAGGTTTGATTCCAGTCAAGGGCATGTACCTCTGTTGCGGGCACATTCCCAGTGTGGGGTGTACAGGAGGCAGCTGATTGATGTTTCTCTTTATCGATGTTTCTAACTCTCTATCCCTCTCTCTTTCTTCTGTGAAAAGTCAATAAAATATATATTTTTAAAAATGGCTGTTGGATTTTGTTGAATGCTTTTTCTGCATCTATTGATATGATCCTGTGATTTTTTTCTTTCAATTTGTTTATGTGATGTATCACGTGTATTGATTTGCGAATATTGTAACAGCTTTGCATCCCTGAATAAATCCCACTTGGTCATGGTGTATGATCTTTTTGATGTATTGCTGGATCTGATTTGCTGATATTTTGTTGAAGATTTTATCTATATTCATCAGGGATATTGGCCTGTAATTCTCTTTCTTTATAGTGGAATTAGGGTAATGCTGGCCTCATAAAAAGAGTTTGGAAGTATTCCTTCCTCTTGGATTTTTTTGGAATAGTTTGAGGAGTATAGGTGTTAGTTCTTCTTTAAATGTTTGGTAAAACTCCTCTGTGAAGCCCTTCCGATCAGGGCTTTTGTTTGCTGGGAGTTTTTTGACTACTGCTCCTATTTCATCAGTTGTTATTGGCCTATTCAGGTTTTCTGATTCTTCCTGATTCAGTTTGCGGAGATTTTATTTTCTTAGAAATTTGTCCATTTCATCCACATTGTCCAACTTGTTGGCGTATAGTTGTTCATAATATTTTTGTACAATCTTTTGTATTTCTGTGGTGCCATTTTTTTGGGTCCTCTGACTTTGTTTCTTCATGAGTCTGGTCAATAGTTCATCAATTTTGTTTATCCTTTCAAAGAACCAGATCTTGGTATCGTTGAGTTTTTGTATTGTTGTTTTTTTTTTTAGTGTCAGTGAAGGATAAAATCCTTCAGCCTTTTTTGGTCCCAGAAGCTCTTTATTTGGATGTCTGTTTTGAATGATAGCCTTGCTGGATATAGTAGTCTTTGTTTTATTTTATTTTATTTTTTTAAAAATATATTTTATTGATTTTTTACAGAGAGAAAGGGAGAGAGATAGAGAGCTAGTAACATCAATGAGAGAGAAACATCCACTGAGCCAAACCGGTTTCGGCTAGTCTTTGTTTTAGATCCTTGCCTTCCATTACCTTGAGTATTTCATGCCATTCCCTTCAGGCCTATAGAGTCTGTGATGAGAAATCAGCTTTACAGCCTATGGGAGCTCCTTTGTAGGTAACAATTTGCTTTTCTTTTGCTGCTTTTAAGATTCTCTCTTTGTCTTTAATTTTTGGCATTTTAATTAAGATGTCTCTGGGCGTGGTCCTATTTGGGTTCTTCTTGCTTGGGGTTCTCTGTGCCTCATAAACTTGTATGACTTTTTCTTTTACTAGGTTAGGGACGTTTTCTGCCATTATTTATTCAAACACATTATCCCTTTCTCCCTTTCTGCCTCTTCTTGCACACCTGCTATTCTAATATTGTTACGTTTCACATTGCCCCACAGCTCCCTTAAGCTGTCCTGTTTTTGAATCTTTTTTGTTGTTGTTGTTTCTCTGAATGAATGTTTTTTTTTTCAACCCTGTCTTCTAATCCGGTGATTCGTTCCTCAACTTCCCCTAATCTGCTGTGTATTCCTTCCAATGTGATCTTCATTTGTGCTTTGTCATTCTTTATTTCTGTTTTCTTAATTACTATATCTTTTCTCATGCTGTTGAGCATCTTTACCATCATTACTCTAAGCTCTGTTTCAGATAAATTTCTTATGTTTGTTTCATTTATCTCTTCTTCTGGAGAATGCTCTTTCAGTTGGGGGTTGTTTCTTTGTCTCCTTATTTTGGCTGACTGTTTGGGTTTGTGACTATATATTAGGTAGATCTTCTATGCCTCTCAATCTCTACTGCTGGCATCAGGGAATGACTCAGCACAGGATACTGGGGGTGTCTGCCTTTTGAGCTCTAACCCCAAAGTCCCCAATCCTGTCTTCTGCTCACATAACTCTAGTCCACTCTGTCCTCCCTCTGCCAGAGCACAAGGTAGGTGGATCCACAAGGAATTTTGTGCTTTGGACCTTTATGAGGTTGCCTTAATTTCCAGCTGTCTCTCCCTGGCAGACAACAACCCTGCTGCTTTTCACAGCCAGCTGTTATGTGGGTACCCCTAGTTCTGGTGTGCTTTGCTGGGGGGTCCAGCATGGGGATTAGATCGCAGAGTTCTCAGTGGCAACCCCCCACAGCTAAGATATCTCTTTGGAACTTCAGTTGTTGTCTGTGGTTGCCCAGCCAGCCCTTTTGTAACTCCACCCCTCCTTCCAGTCTCTATGTGGTCTCCACTTTCAGTCCTTGGGTATCAGTGCTCTCTCCAGCAAGTCTGCCGTTGATTATTCAGGAAGTGTTTCTGTATTTTAGTAGTAATTTCAGTTGTTTCTGGGAGCTTGTCTGTGCATCATCCACTTATTCTGCTGCCATTTTTTTTCATTTAGAAATTAATTTGATGAAAAATTAAAGAAAACCTAGCTCGGCCGGTGTGGGTCAATGGTTGAGTATTGACCTATTAACCAGGAGGTCATAGGTTGATTGCTGGTCAGGGTACATGTCTGGGTTGCTGGCTCAATCCCCAGTAGGGAACATGCAGCTGGCAGCCCATTGATGATTCTCTCTTATCCTTGACTAGAGGCACAGCACCCAAAATCGTGCAGGTAGGGTCCCTAGTGCTAGCCTCTTGCAGTCAGGGCCATCTTCTGCCCATTCGCCAGTCCCCAGGCCAAATGCTGCATCTGCTGCCAGGCTGTCAGGCCGTTGGGATCACCACCTCATCTCCGGCTGCTCGGGAGCTCAGGCCTAAGGGAAAGCAGGCACCGGCGACTTCACCTCCAATGCATGTGCACCAGGCTGGCTGCTGATGGAATGCGCTGCTCACTCAGGGCCGCCGCTGCTGCCGTCACCACTGCTGCTGGGGCCTGAGGCGCTGACAGAAGCTGTGGGGTGTGCCCGTGACCCACTCGCCCCGGCGTGAGCAGCTCCGAGTGGCTCCGAGTGGGCAGTGTGTTCCATCAGTGGCCAGCCCGGGGCACCGCATAGAGGTGAATTCACCAGTGCCTGCTTTCCCACAGACCTGAATCCCTGAGCAGCCAGGAATGAGCTGGTGATCCCAATGACCTGACAGCCAGCTCGGTCCTCCCGCCACCCTCCCCGATTCCTCCGTTCAGCATCACTAATCCATTGGAGCCTGAGGGCTAGGGGCAGGGACCAATAGGTCAGCTGTTCTGCCCGCTTGCCAGTCCCCAGTCTCACCCTACCCTGCTTGCAGGCGGGGGCGGGGGGCGGGGGGGGACCGAAACGTGCTCAATGCACCTCATGGTGACTGGTTGTTTGGTTATCACGATCATCACAGACACTGGTTTTTTATATATATAGATGTTTCTATCTCTCTCCTGACCTGTCTGAATTAAGAAAAAAATGTGTAAGAAAAATAATAGAACTATATACTACATTAATTCTGGAAAAGACGGAGATAATATGGTAAGAGATGTCAGACCAAGCTGACTTAGTTGTGTTGTTATAATCGGCTTCCATTAAAGTATTGTTTGATATGCTTTACTAATATTCTATTTATTTCTCATTCTGTTAGTGTAGCCTAGTAGATTGGCATTATTACACATTTTACAGCTAAGGAAACTTAAGGCTTAATAATAATAAAAATTACACCAGGGAACTATGTTTCAAACATTTTTCTAAGAGCTTTACATGCATTATCCCATATAATCCTCACAAATAGCAATATTAAAATATTTCCTCTAATCCC
Source organism: Myotis davidii (assembly GCF_000327345.1). Classification (NCBI taxonomy): domain Eukaryota; kingdom Metazoa; phylum Chordata; class Mammalia; order Chiroptera; family Vespertilionidae; genus Myotis; species Myotis davidii. The sequence continues at coordinate 68,140 of NW_006289719.1, read as the reverse complement.
CTTTTAATGTGCATGAATTTTGTGCACCGGGCCACTAGTTTAAGATAAATCAGATCTAGCTGTTGATAGTGCTATTATTTCAGCCTGAGGGGACTCCCCCCTAATATTGTTATTTGCCCTTTCTCTATAATAGAAGTGTCAGATTAAAGAAAATTAGTAAAATGAATATGAAAATCTCCCTCCTGTCAGAGTCTGGGATGCACTGCGGGACCCAGTGCACCTTGAAATCACGTGATACCCAGACCTGGCAAGCCCCACCCCTGTCAAGCCCCGCCAGGCAGGTGGTACAGCCTCAGGTCTCCTGTCAAGCCCCGCTGAGCAGGGGGCGCAGCCTCAGGTCCCCTGGCCTGGTGTCGGGGCAGGGGCCGCAGCCTCAGGTACCCTGGCCTGGCCACAGGTTCCCCCAGTGCCGGGGCGGAAGGCGTGGCCTCAGGTCCCCCGGCCCAGACTCAGGTCCCTCAGCCCTGGCACGACTGCGCGAGGGTGTGACTACCATTTTCATATTAGCTCTTTCTTATATAGGATTATTAAAAATAGTTTGCTTAAGTTTATCTCATTCCGTCGCTTCTAACAAGGATTTTTTTAAATTGTACCTATAACTTCTTTGTGGAAAAAGCTCCACCAGACTTAGAGAATAAAGTCTTTTCCTATCTATCAGAGGGAATATATTGCAAATTTTATTTCCTGTTAACTTATTTATAATTCATTTACCCATATTCATTCCTGAGTTCCTAAATATTTTCTATAAGTGTCTAAATAACATTACTGTGCACTAGTGGTTTCTCAGATCTGGCCACTGTTACTCAAGCTTGCATGGGGAATATTTCAAAGCATTATATTTCTATAAATCATATATGCTGGTTGCAGAAAAGTAAAAATATACACAAGGTTAAAAAAAATAAAAGGTCTTTTACTTTTCTCCCAGTACCTTCACGTCTGTTGTTCAAAGGAAATCACTATTAAAGATTTTAAGTGTTTATTCTAACAAATTTTCTATGCATTTAAGATTGTATGTTTGCACATACATGTATGTACAGTATACATATACTAGAGGCCTGGTGTACGAAATTAGTGCTTGGGCGGAGTCCCTAAGCCTGGCCAGCGAACAGGGCCGATCAGGTTCCCCATCTCTCGCCTCCCTGCCTCCTCCTTCCCTCACCGCCCACGTGCTATCACCTCGCAGTTCCCTGCCTCCCCACTTCCTCCTTCCCTTGCTGCCTTTACGCTTCCACCGCATGGTTCCTTGCCTCCCTGCCTCCTCCTTCCCTTATTGCCCACGCACTGCCACCATGCAGTTTCCCACCTACCCGCCTCCCCCCTCCTCCTTCTCTCGCCACCCGTGTCTGTCACCACCCACCCCCAGTTCCCTGTCCCAGCCTAGGGCCCAGCCCTGATCAGGTGATCAGGACCTGCTGATTGGGAGGGAGGGAATGGGAGTTTGGCTGGCAGGCCCTGGTCAGGCGATTGGGGCCTGCTGCCTGGGGGGTGGGACACGGGGAGGACCCCAAGAGGTTGGCTGCCGGCCCCCCTGGGAAAGGGGCTGTGTCCGCCATCACCCACCCCCAGTTCCCCGTGCCAGCTGGGGGCCTGGCCCCGATCTGGCGATCTGCCGGCCATTGGGAGACACTGGGAGGTAGGTTGGCTGGCAGGCCCCATTGGTGATCGGGGCCTGTTGGATGGAGACAGCTCCTGCATCGAGCATCTGCCTCCCGGTGGTCAGTGTGTGACATAGTGACCAGTCTTTCCGGTCATTCCGTTGTAACGGTTGCTTAGGCTTTTATGTATATAGCTATTACATACACTCTTACAGATACATATATATGTAGATTTTATGTCTATAGAGATGTACACTCTCACACATACATACATACATACATACATACATTTGGGGACTTTTTTAAAAAATATATATTTTATGGATTTTTTACAGAGAGGAAGGGAGAGAGATAGAGAGTTAGAAACATCGATGAGAGAGAAACATCGATCAGCTGCCTCCTGCACATCTCCTACTGGGGATGTGCCCGCAACCAAGGTACATGCCCCTGACCGGAATCGAACCTGGGACCCTTCAGTCCGCAGGCCGACGTTCTATCCACTGAGCCACACCGGTTTCGGCTGGGGGCCTTTTTGAAAGCCTAGATATCTAGGTTACTAGGGGAACCTCTATATTCACATAGCTCCTAGATTATATTTATGCCTGTAGTCCAGATCACCAATTATGAAGTACTGTTCTACACTTGCTAAGCAATTTTCCCTGCACTTATTCTATCAAGTTTTTATTGGAGTGTTTCTTGTTTTACATTTAGATTTTTTGATTACATAAATATTAAGAAGACTTAAAAATATATTCTTGTCCTTGCAAGGTGGCTCGGTTGGTTGGAGTGTCATCCCATATGCCAAAAGGTTGTGGATTCAATTCCCAGTCAGGGTACATCCCTAGGTTATGGTTGGTATGCATGTGGGTTTCTCTTTCTCTCTCTACCTCTCCCCCTCTTTGCCTCTCTCCATCCCCGTTTTTCTCTAAAAACCAATAAAAACATATCCTCAAGTGAGGACTAAAACATACTTATTCTTAAAAGTTACAACAGTTCAGTGGTTGATGTGAGATGACAAAGTGGTAGTTCCTTTATGGTGGTAAAACAGTGTTATATCTTGGTGGTGTTGACATGAATCTAGACCTGTATTAAAATTGCATAGAACTACACACACTCAAATGAACACAAGTGATTGTATATAAAAATTGGTGAGCCCTGACTGATGTTGTGAAATGGTTAAAGCGTTGGCCCATCCACAAATGGGTTGAGAGTTCCACTCCCGGTTAAGGGCATGCACCTGGGTTGCAGGTTCATACCTACCCCGGTCAGCGTGTGTGGGGGAGGCAACCAATCAATGTATCTCTCTCCCATTGATGTTTCTTTCTCTACCTCCCTCTCCCCTTCCTTTCTTTCCTCTATCCATTCCTCCCTGGAAAAAATATTCTGTGTTGAGGATTAACAAAAAAACCCAAACAAATCAAAAAACTGGAAAAATCTGAATAAGGCTATATATTGTACCTATGTTCATTTCTTGGGTTTTTTTTTTTTTTCTTTCTTTCTTTTTGGTCTTGGTCTTATATTGTACCACACTTATGTAAAATGTTACCATTGCATTGGAGCCCAGCCAACATGTCTCAGTGGTTGAGCATCAACCTATGAACCAGAAGGTCACGGCGTGATTCCTGGTCAGGGCACATGCCCGGATTGCAGGCTTCATCCCCAGTGTGGGGCCTGCAGGAGGCAGCTGATCAACGATTCCCTCATCATTGATGTTTCTTTCTCCCTCTCCCTCTTCCTTTCTCTCTGAAATAAATAAATGTATTTTTAAAATGGTACTATTGAAGAAACTGGGTGAAGCACGCACAGGGTTGCTTTATATTTTTGCAATTTTACTGTGAGTCTGTAATTATTTCAAAGTATAAAAATGATTTTTAAAAGTTTAAACAACTCATAAAATGTGGCTATTTCAATATTCTTTTACCTAGCCTTCCTTTTCTCTCCTTATAACTACTGATAATAGTTTGGTTATACTTTAATATTTGTTTATTTAAGTATAGTAGGGGGGGGAATCCTCCTTTGGGGGGGTCTCTATGTTCCTTTAGGAAGATGATAGAGCATAAAAATACGTGTTAAAGTTTTTATTCATTCTTAAACTATAACTCAGTAGCAAGACACTCATGGCTTAAGCATACTCTTTTTGTTTGCATGTGAACATCATAAACAATGGCAAGAGTTAAATGACAAATGAAAAAAATATTTGTAACTTCACAGAGTCATATTTTAAATTCTTTACTTTCCCCGCTTATCTAATATCATACAGATACCAAAGTTCCCTAGAAGTATGGCTCCATTTCAGGCTCTTTTCTGTTCAGTTGTTAGTTTATCAATCATCACTATGTTTATTATTATCCTATATAATAAAAACCCTGTGACCAAAACGGTGGAACAACCAGAGACCAGAACGATCGTGGCTCCTCACCCCAGCCTGTCCCGCCCCCCAGCGGGGACCCCCACCACAATCGGGGGTGGGGTTGGCCGACAAACTGCACCTCCTCCCAGCTGGCCCTGCCCCCCAGCGGGGACCCCCATCCCAATGATGGGACATGGCCAGCTGGTAAACCACCTGTGGCCCCTCACCCCAGCTGGCCCTGGTCCTGACCTAATCAGGACAGGCTGACCGGCCCCAATCCATGCACCAGGCCTCTATCTAATCTAATAAAAGAGAAACATGCAAATTGACCGTACCTCTGCCACACCCCAAGCCATGCCCACCAGCTAATTAGAGTGACTGTATGCAAATTACCCCAACCAAGATGGCGGCCAGCAGCCACGGAGCTGGAGGCCAGGCACCCCAGTGGAGACCCTGACCCTGAAGGGGGTGTGACCAGCTGCAAACAGCCATCATCCCATCATCCAGGCTGGCTAGGCACCCCAGAGGAGACCCCTACCCAGAAGGGGAAGTGACCAGCCTGAAAATGGACCTCAGCCCCTCACCCAGGTTGGCCAGGCACTCCAGAGAGAACCCCCACCCTGAAGGGGGTGTGGCCAGGCTGAAAACGGCCCTCAGTCCCTTACCCAGGCTGGCGAGGCACCCCAGCAGGTCCCCTACCCTGATCTGGGGCACCCTTCAGTGCAAACCAGCCGGCTCCTACCCATGCACCAGGCCTCTATCCTATATAATAAAAAAGTAATATGCAAATTGACCCTAATTGCAGAGCGACTGGGAATCACTGGTCACTATGACGCACACTGACCACCAGGGGGCAGATGCTCAATGAAGGAGCTGCCCCCTGGTGGTCAGTGCACTCCCACAGGGGGAGCTCTGCTCAACCACAAGCCAGGCTGCCAGCTGCCAGTACAGCGGTGGTGGTGGAAGCCTCTCCCGCCTCCTCAGCAGCGCTAAGGTTGTCTGACTGCAGCTTAGGCCTGCTCCCCGCTGGCAACTGGACATCCCCTGAGGGCTCCCGGGCTGCCAGAGGGATGTCTGACTGCCACCTTAGGACCAATCTCCCGGTGAGCGGGCCTAAGCCAGCAGGTGGTTCCAGAGGGGTCCCAGACTGAGAGAGGGCACAGGCCAGGCTGAGGGACCCCCCCGAGTGCAGAAATTTTTGTGCACCGGGCCTCTAGTCCTATATAATGAAAGGGTAATATGAAAATTTACCCTAATGGCGGAATGACCAGAACGACCGTTCGACTAGTCACAATGAAGTGCACTGACTACCTCTTGGTCTTTTCCCCAGCCGGCAGGCTCCAATTGCCCAGTGGCTAATGGGGAACTGGAAGTGGGTGGTGGGGAATGTAGGTGGTGCCAGGCCAAGGCCCCTGCTCCACCAGTCGCCTCATGCACAGAAGGCAACCCATGCTGGCGGGGGGGCTGGCAAGCAGGTGGGAACGGCTGACCTCTCAGTCCCTTCCCCCGGCCATCAGGCTCCAATTGCCTGATGGTGAACAGGGAACCGGGGTTCGGGGCCAGTGAATGGGCGGAATGGCTAATCTCTCAGTTCCTTTCCCCGGCCGGCAGGCTGCAGTCACCTGAATGCGAATTGGGAAACGGGGGTGGGTGGCGGTGGGGAGCAGGGCCAGCTGCAGGCAGCCAGGGAAGATGGCCCTGATCGCAGGCCAGGCCTAGGGACTGTACCCACCCACAAATTTCGTGTGTTGAGCCTCTAGTACAGTGATGGCAAACCTGACCTGCGTATCAGAGGTGACACGCAAACTCATTGTTTTGGTTGATTTTTCTCTGTTAAATGGCATTTAAATATATAAAATAAATATCAAAAATATAACTCTTTGTTTTACTATGGTTATAAATACCAAAAAATTTCTATATGTGACACGGCACCAGAGTTAAGTTAGGATTTTTCAAAATGCTGACACGCCGCGCTCAAAAGGTTCACCATCACTGCTCTAGTACCTTACTAGTAATAAGCCTTGCTATCTGGTAAGACAAGATTGCCCTCCATAAACCAAAAGTGTTCTGAGTGTTCTTTTGCACTTTTTACATATATAGTCACCTTTTTAGAGGTGATTATAAATTACCTTAAAAAAATTTTTTTCCCTGTGGGTATGAAATGGAATTGAATCTTTAAGTTAGTTTGGAGAGAATTTATATCTTCACAGTATTAAATCTTTTTATCCAGGGACCTAGTATATCTATCTGTTTATTGTGCCTTCTTTAATTTCTCAGAAAGTTTTTATAACTTTATCTATAAAGGTCCTGAAGGCTTTTGTTAGATTTGTTTAGAGATACTTGGTATTCTTTGATGTTATTCCAAAAGTTTTATCTCTTTTATTTGTTTTCTGCTAGTTTTAGAACTACAGCTGACTTGTGTATAAATCTGGTATTCAGCCACCTTGTGATATTCTATAATTTCTAATAATTTATGCACATTTTTGTGCTTTCTGTGTAAGCTTGAATAATCTGTGTGTGTGCACATGCACATCTGTACACACATCTCATTTTCTAAGACCCCAAAGCAATATTGAAGAGAAGTGTTGGATGAGAATATTTGTCTCATTCTGATTTTATTTTATTTTTCTTTTGTTCAAATTATAAGAGAAAGTTTATTTAGAACATTACAGAGATAGTTGAAGTGAGCCAGCTGGGTTGCATAGGCTCAGGAAACAAGGTACAGAGGCAAAAGAAAAGCCCTTGGTTCTTAGGAGAGAGAAAGCCAAAGGCAACATTTCTTAGAGGGAGAAGAGGAGAAAGGAAAAGGCACAGGAGTACTCCTGAGATGAAGAGCATGGTCATTTTTTATTTTAAAGTTTACATGTATAACATTTTTCCATTTAAGATGATGATTTTGCTAGTTTTTAAATAGATATTCTTTATCAGAATGATGAAATTAATTGGAATTGGTGTTGAATTTTTATTTTATATCTTTTAATAAATCTTCATTGTTCAGATTATTACAGTTCCTCTTTTTTCTCCCCATAGCTCCCCTCCCCCTGGTTCCCACCCCACGCCCTTAAACGCCCCCCA
>NW_006289719.1:54368-60095 GCF_000327345.1 Myotis davidii | reverse complement strand
TGAAGGGGCGGGACTTGCTTTAGTGGGGCTTTGGTGCTCACTGAATATTCCCCTTGAGTGTGTCTCTTATGGATGTGAGGAGTTGTAATTTATATCATCTCACACTGCCCACTGGGTACACTGTCTCTTGGATCCCCAAGGATGTGCAAAGCCAGCCATTGCCTGAGACCACCCAGCAGGAGCTACAGTGAGATCTGCAGATTTCTCCTCTTTGTTTGGAGTTTGGAAGTGCCCAGATGAGGCCCAGCTGTGAAGCAATATAGGCTGCTATTGCAGGGTCTTACGCCTTTTGGAAGCTTTGTTGTTCTCTGACCCAGGTGCAGTTTGTTAGGTTTTAGGTTGCAAAAGGCCAGGCCATTCATATGCAAAGTCCTCTGTGCACAGCTTGGGTGGGGTTGTAAATTGGGTGGTGCGGGGTCTCAGTGAATCACCAGGGCAGAGCAAACAGCAATGGTTTCTAGTCAGCCCTTCCCTGGAGAGGTCCCAGGGTCTCTGTGTCCCGCAGCCCTGTGCAGGAACGTGCAGGAACAGTGATCACTGTGAACACCTCTGAGAGAAAGCTTCCCTTGCATTCCGGCCAGATGCCAGAAAGTCCACTTTCTCCCCATATGAATCTGGGTCCCCAGAGTCTCGCCTGGAACTGGAGTTCCGAGCAATTGGGAGCTTGTATCTCCCTCCACAGTGCACCCAGTTGCCAGCCTATCATGCGTGCGACTCCGTACCTCCGTACTTCTGTACCTCCACACCTTCTACCAGTTTCAGTGCACTTTTTTCTTTCCTTCTAGTTGTATAACTTCCACTCAACCAGCTTTCCTGTGGTTCTGTATGATATTTGTTTTGTATTTTAGTTGGAATTTTGATGTGGTTGTGAGAGGCAGCAAGTACAGGTGCTTACCTATGCTGCCATCTTGGTTCTGGTGTTGAATATTTAGAAAATGACTTATATTGCTATTGAGTGATTGTTTTTCCCCCTCTTAGTCAATATGGTCAATTACATTTGCGGATATTGTAGTATTAGATTATCTTTACATACCTGAGATAAAACCCAGTTTGGCTTCTATTTTTTAATTTATTTAAGCGGGTTCTTATAAGAAATTCAGAACACCAGTTTGTGAGGATAAAGCCCATTGGTGAGAGAAAACAGAGAGTGGTGGTAGCCCTGGAGCTGAGGAACAGCTTTTATTTTTGGCAGAATTTATGAGTCCACAGCCTTCTGGTTAACCTTGTGCTGTTCTGTCACCTCATATTTCTCTTTCTCTGTGTCGAAGATCTCACCCTCCTGGTGTCTGGGCTTTCACAGCTTCTTCTTGAATTAAGCATCAGTGAGATGTTTGGGGATTTTCACATCACTGATATCAATTTTGGTGGAGGTGGCATTGACAAATTTCTTGTGTGTTTTACGCAGAGGAACTCAATTAAGGGACAGAGGTTGCTGGGAGCCGGTCCATCCTTGCTGTTTCAAGGGACCTGGCATATATGGCATACTGTTCTTAATATGTTTGCTCACCTTCTTGGCACTATGTGTTTTAACCAAGGTCACCTCTCTGAGAAAGGTTGTTTCCCCAGGTAGGGATTTTCCCCTGAAGTTAGGGAGGGAATAAAACCCCTTAACATGGCTACAGCACCTGGCTGGAGAACCTGGAGAACCTGGCTGGAGAACCTAGCAAGAGAACATGGACACAGAACTTGGCTGGAGATTGTGGCTAGAGATCCTGTCAAGGCTGCTGATCAACTGAACACTGTCTCTGTGTCATTCCTTCTTTGCCGACTCCGTCCACACCTTTGGGGACCCCTGGACCTGCTGGGGTTGGACCCCAGCAAGAGGTCCAGTAACAAGTAGCACGCCACTGCTAAGCTGCTTCAGGAAAACCACCCTCTTGCCTCTGTGGTGCCCAGTGAGGATGATCACAATCATCCCAGGAGTGATGCTGACCCACAATTTCCTCACGTGCTGACTGAAGGGTTTCTTGCCATGGCTTAACAGCTTTCGAGGCACATCTTCAGTAGGATTATATTTAGGCATTTTGCATAGTGTAACCCCTCATGTACCACTATTCTTGTCGCCACCAACTGGTTTTGTGACAGTAGCAAGAACTTTCTTCTTTTTTTTTTTCAATCCTGGATTTAGCTGCCGAATACTTCTCTTATACATGGCCTTTTGGGGATACATAGCCAACCGGGAATATCTGCCAATTCCTCTGATGAGGATGGGGTTTCAGCGGCAGTGGGGCTTCCCCTTCTTAGGCACCAGCATCAGTTTTCTTGGCTTCAGGTTTCTTCAGCTTAGTATCAGGTTTCTTCTCCTTTGTATCAGGCTTCTTCTCTTAGCCAGGTTGGTGTTTGTCTATTATAATTTTTACCCACTGTTGCCTTTTATTTGCAAATATTGTATGTAATAAAAGGGTAATATGCAAATAGACCAACGGTAGAACAACCGAACAACCAATCAAAGCATAATATGCTAATGATATGCTAAGGCTGCTCAACCGCTCATTATGACGTGCACTGACCGCCAGGGAGCAGATGCTCCGACCAGTAGGTTAGCTTGCTGCTGGGGTCCGGCCGATCAGGATTGAGCGAGATGGGCTGGACATGTCCTGGAGCCCTCCCGCAGTCCCTCCCCGGCCCGATTGTGCACAGGTGGTGTCCCTCAACCTGGCCTGCGCCATCTCACAATCCGGGAAACCTTGAGGGATGTTGGAGAGCCGGTTTCAGCCCGATCCCACAGACCACTCCCCTTGGGAAGGTGCCAGATACAGGGCTCATGGCTGGAGAGCACTGCTGTGGCAGTGCGAGCCTCTCCTGATCAGGATTGATTGGGCACAAGCCTGCAGCAGGCACAGTGGGGCAGGGATGAGTGGGAGTGGCAGGTAGTAGCTGCAGGCTGTGTTGGACTGTGGGTTTTGGCCCGTTCCCTGCAGGCCACCCAGAGAGATCCCACCCGTGCATGAATTCGTGCACCAGGCTTCTGGTTTTATTTACAGTTATGCACCTCTATTTATGAATAGGAGAGCCTGTAATATTCTTTTTCATAACGTCTTTGGGTTTGGTATCAGGCTTATAATTATAGGCCAGTGGTCAGCAAACCCCGGCTTGCGAGCCACATGTGGCTCTTTGGCCCCTTGGCAAGGGCCATGAAGTTTCAATCGCACTGTACGCGCGTGCCCACACGTGGTATTTTGTGGAAGAGCCACACTCAAGGGGCCAGTTTGCCGACCACTATTATAGGCTGTATTAGGGCCTGTTTTCTCTTTTTCTTTTAAATAAAAGGGTTTGTATGAAATTTGAACGATCAATTTTTTTATGTTTAGTAAAATTCCCTTCCAAACCATCTGGATCTAGGGTTTCTTTGTAAGAAGGTTAAAAAAAAATTAGTATCTTTAACACTGCTGCAGGTTTTTCTACAGTGTTAAGGCTAGTCAAATTTCTATTTCTTCTTAAATCTGTTGTGAATTATTTTTTCAAAATTGTTGGAAACTCATTTTCTATTTGAAGTAACTTTAGATTTATAGAAGATTTGCAAAGCTAGTACAGAGAGTCTCTGCACTCCTTCACTCTGCTTCTCTACTATCACCATCTTATAACCCAAGGTATGTTTGTGAACATTAGTGCAGTACAATGAACTAAATGACAGACTTGCATTTTCCCAGATTTTTCTCTGATGTAATTATTTTGTCCCAGGAATCGATCCAAGTCACTACATTGCATTTAACTATCATGTGTGTCTTGTCTCTTCTACTATGTGAGAATTTCTTCTTCTTTTTTTAAGTTATAGTTGATATTCAATATTATTTTATACTAGAGGCCTAGTGCATGAAAATCATGCACTCGTGGGGGGCGTATCTCAGCCCAGCCTGCACCCTCTAGTAGTTCAGGAGCCCTCGGGGGATGTCCGACTGATGGTAGGCCATCAGTCGGACATCCTTAGTACTGCTGTGGAAATGGGAGAGGCTCTCGCCACTGCTGCTGCACTTGCCAACTGTGAGCCTGGCTCAGGGCTTCTGGTTGAGTGGCACTCCCCCCGTGGGAGTGCACTGACCACCAGGGGACAGCTCCTGGGTTGAGCGTCTGTCCCTGGTGGTCACTGTGTGTCATAATGACCGGTCATTCCGCCGTTGGATTTGCATATTAGGCTTTTATTATATAGGATTATTTTAGGTATATAGCATAGTAGTTAGACATTTCATATACTTTACAAAGTGATCCTCTGATAAGTCTAATACCTACCTGGCATCTTACATAGTTATTACAACATTATTGACTGTTTCCTTTAACTGTACTTTACATACCTATGACTGCTTTGTAATTGTCAATTTGTAGTACTTAATACCTTCCTCCCCTGTTTTTCCTTTTTATTGAATTTATTATTGGGGTGACACAGGTTAACAAAATTACATAGGTTTCAGATGCACAATTCTACCATGTACCATCAGTACAACTGTATTTTATTGTGTGTTCACCACTTCAAGTCAAGTCTCTGAATCCCTGCCCTTTTTCACTTACCCCCTAACCCCCTTCCATCTGGCAATGATCAGTTTGTTCTCTGTGTCTATGATTCTGTTTCTGTTCTGTTAGTTTATTTTGTTCCTTAAATTCCACATATATGTAGAATCACATGGTATTTTTCTTTTTTTGTCTGACTTATCTCACTTAGTATAAATACCCTCTAGGTCCATCCATATTGTTTCAAATGTTAAGATTTCCTTTTTTTTATGGCCAAGTAATATTTCCTACCACAACTTCTTTTTTAAAAAAATATATTTTGATTTTTTACAGAGAGGGAGAGGGATAGACAGTTAGAAACATCGATGAGAGAGAAACATCGATCAGCTGCCTCCCGCACACCCCCTACTCAGGATGTGCCCACAACCAAGGTACATGCCCTTGACCAGAATAGAACCTGGGACCCTTCAGTTCGCAGGCTGATGCTCTATCCACTGAGCCAAACTGGTCAGGGCCTACCGCAACTTCTTAGTCATCCATTGATGGGCAGTTAGGTTGCTTCCATATCTTGGCTATTGTAAATAATCTGATTCCATGTGTACTTGAAAAGAATGTATATTCTACCCTGGCCAGGTAGCTCAGTTGGTTAGAGCATTGTCTTGATATATCAAGGTTCTGGGTTTGATCCCCGTCAGGGCACTTAAAGAATCAATCAGTGAATGCATAAGTAAGTGGAATAACAAATCACTTTTTCTCTGCCTTCCTCTCTCTCTCTCTAAAAATCAATAAATACAATTAAAATTTTTTTTTAATTTTAAAAAATAGACTTTAAAACAATGGCTATAACAAAAAAAAATCGTTAAAAATTTTTTAAAAATAGACTTTAAAACAATGGCTATATCTTGTGCTGCTTTGGCATGAAGTACTTTAAAAATATCAATTAAATTAATCTTGTCTAATGTGTCATTTAAGGACTCTCTTTCTTTGTTGATTTCATGTCTGAAAATTCTATCCAGTCATGACAATAGGGTGTTAAAGTCCCCTATTATGACTGTAGTACTGTCAATCCCTCCCTTTATGTAGTTCAATAGTTGCTTTATATATTTAGGTGCTCCTGTGTTGGGTACATAAATGTTTATCCTATCTAATAAAAGAGAAACATGGTAATTAGTGGACATCCGCTACCCTTCCCATTGGCAAATCAGGGCGATATGCAAATTAACTGCCAGCCAAGATGGCGGCCGGCAGCCAGGCAGCTTGAAGGGAACATGAAGCTTGCTTGCT
>NW_006289719.1:50672-53647 GCF_000327345.1 Myotis davidii | reverse complement strand
CAGGGGGGAGCGCCCCAACCTCCTGATCGACCCTGCTCTGGGCGTGACAGGGTACGGAGCCCCAACCCCCCTGATGGGCCCTGCTCTGTGAGTGACAGGGGGCAGCACCCCAACCCTCCAATCGTCCCTACCCTGAACGTGACTGAGGGTGGCATCGCAACCTCCCGATCCGCCCGGCTCTGTGCATGACAGGGGCAGCGCCCCTACTCCCCAATCAGCCCTGCTCTAAGCCCGACCAGGGGCTGCACCTAGGGATTGGGCCTGCCCTCTGCCACCTGGGAGCAGGCCTAAGCCAGCAAGTCGTTATCTCCTGAGGGGTCCCAGACTGCGAGAGGACACAGGCCGGCCTGAGGGACCCCCCTCCACCCCGAGTGCACAAATTTTTGTGCACCGGGCCTCTAGTAAGGTTATATCCATTATGAACTGTCCTCTTTTAAACTCTTGTTATAGCCACTGGTTTAAAGTCTGTTTTGTCTGATATAAGTATTGTTACCCCATCCATTTTGCTTCCATTTGCATGAAATATCTTTTCCATCCATTTACTTTTTCTGTGTATGTCTTTAGATCTGAAGTTGAATCTCTTAAAGACAGCATATGTAAACATCTTGTTTTCTTAACCATTCAGCCACTTGTGTCTTTGGTTGGAGGTACATAGTTATTGCCAGTTTATTATCGATATTTATGTGTTTATTCTCCTCTCCCCCACCCCCCTATTTCTTAAAGACACCCTTAACATTTCCTGTAATACTGGTTGGTGGTGATAAACATCTTTAGCTTTTTTTTTTCTTCTGGGAAGTTCTTTGTCTCCCCTTTTAAATTATAGTCTTGCTGGGTAGAATAGTCTTGGTTGTAGTTCCTTTCCTTTCATTACCTTGAATATTTCCTGCCAGTTCCTTCTGGCGTGAAAAGTTTCTGTTTAGAAATCAACTGACAGACAATCTTATGGTAGCTCCCTTGTAGACAAGTAACTGCTTTTCTCTTGCTGCTTTGAAAATTCTCTCTGTCTTTAAGTTTTGGCATTTTAATTGTGATGTGTCTTGGTGTGGGCCTCTTTGGGTTTATCTTGTTTGGGACTCTCTGTGCTTTCTGGACTTGCATATCTATTTCCTTCATCTGGTTAGGAAAGTTTTTGGTCATTATTTATTCAAATATTTTTCTCCCTGACCCCTGCCCTCAAATTAATTTTTAGAGAGAGTAGAAAGGAGGTATGGAGGGAGTGAGGCAAGAGACAGAGAGGGAGAGAGAAACAGAAACATTGACATGAGAGAAACACATCAATTGGTTGCCTCTGGGGAATGGAACCTGCAACCTAGGTACACACCCTTGACTGGAAATCAAACCCATGACTCTTTGGTGTATGGGCTAACACTTTAACCACTGAGCCACTCCAGCCAGGGCTCACATATTTTTCAGCCCCTTGCTTTCTCTTCACCTTCTGGTACCCCTCTGATGTGGATATTCTTATGCTGGATGTTGTCCCAGAAGTCCCTTAAACTATTCTCATTTATTTGGATACTTTTTCTTTTTGCTCTTCTGATTGGATGTTTTCTGCTACCTCATCTTCCAAATATGGATTTAGTCCTTCGCTTCATCTAATCTGCTGTTGATACCTTCTAATATATTCATTTCAGTAATTGTGTTCTTTAAGTTTCCATGTCTTTTCATGCTTATTACCTATTTGTTAAATTTAACACCAAGTTCCCTGAGCATCCTTTGTAACCACAGTTTTGAACTCTTATCTGTTAGATTGCTTGCCTCCGTTTCATTTTTTTGTTTCTGGAGTTTTCTTCTATTCTTTCATTTAGGACATGTTTCTTTATCTTTTCATTTTGGCTGCCTCTCTGTGTTTGTTTTGTAATTAAGTAGATCTGCTATATTTCCTGGTCTTGGTAGTGGCCTTATGCAGTAGGTGTCCTGAGGGGCCCAGTGGCACAGTCTACCTTGTGCTTCATGAGTGTCCCTTATGTGGGTTGTGTGTGCCTTCCTATTATAGTGGAGCCTTATCAGCATGTCAGTGAGTGGGATTTACCCTCAGGCTGACTGACTGGCTGTGAGTACTGGTGATTCATGACCACAACCTAGGACAGTGATGGCGAACGTATGACACGCATGTCAGAGGTGACACGCGAACTCATTTTTTTGGTTGATTTTTCTTTGTTAAATTGCATTTAAATATATAAAATAAATACCAAAAATATAAATCTTTGTTTTACTATGGTTGTAAATATCAAAAAATTTCTATATGTGACACGGCACCAGAGTTAAGTTAGGGTTTTTCAAAATGCTGACACTCCGAGCTCAAAAGGTTTGCCATCACTGACCTAGGAGCTGTTATTAAGGGGATTACTCAATAGAGTGGGATTTGTTCCAGCAGGCTCTGGTGCCTTTCAAGACCCTTCTTTGGGTGTGTTGCTTGTGGAGTTATTCAGATGGTGCTCTGTTGTGGTATGAAGTCAACCACTGGATGTGCTGGTTCTGGGTCCTCTGGTGCAGGCCAAGGTCAGCCACTGCCTGTGATTGCCCCTGCACTACCTGATAGAAGCTATAAAGTTATCTGTGGTTGATAGCTGCCTGTGCTACAAAACCAAGGCCGGATGCCACTTGTACTGGGCTTGGGACTATTCAGTCAAGGACACCCGAGGCCTGCCACTGCCTGCAGGTTGTCTACTAGGTGTACCGGTTAATAATGGTGGATTTTGTTATCAAAGAAAACATGATAATTTCAAGAGAAAGATCAAAAATGCTTTATTCAAAGTAATATCCATCACTAGCTACACATTTCCCCCATATTCAGGTAATTTGTGGATACCGTCCCAATAGAACTTTTCGTGTTTTGAGGCAAACCATTCAGGGACCCAATTGTCCACTTCTTCGTACGTTTTGAAGTGCTGCTCAGAAAGTGCATGTGCCATCTATCAGAACAAGTGGTAATCTGACAAGGTCTGGTGAAGATGGCGGGTGGGTTAATACTTCCC
>NW_006289719.1:34314-50302 GCF_000327345.1 Myotis davidii | reverse complement strand
CTCTTTTAAAGCATTTAAACCAGCGTTCACAAGTACCTTGAGATGGAGCATGTTCACCATACGCTTCCTGAAGTATACGATAACTTTTTTTCAAAATAAAGTAATGAATTAAAAATTCCCACAAATCTCTTTTTTTTGGCACGAAATTCGACATTTTTAAGCATAAAAATATCTATGATGTTAATATCTTCAGCAAATTTGACATATGAAGTTTTGAAGCTTGCTGCCAGTACAACAAAATAGCATACATATCAAATTGCATATTATCCACATATGTGTAACTCCATCTATTGAAAGAAATCCGCATTATTAACTGGTACAGCTAGTAGCCTCAGGTTGTGAGTTAGATGAGGCTGGTCTCAGAATCACCAGGATGGGCCGAATGGTGTTCATCAGACTAATATGGATTCTGATTTGGCCACGTGGAAGGAGGGCTCAATACAGAAATGACATGTTTGTCCCTATAGCTATCACCCTGAAGCCACACAATTTAGTCTTCCTCTTTATCTGGCACCTCCTGAGCCCCATCCTCCTTTTGCCACAGCCCCGGGTAAGTGCCTGTGAGGGAGTGAGTCTTCGTGTGAGCTCTTTAAGAGGATGCCTGGTTTTCCAGTAGCCTTCCATCTCACCTGGATGAACGGAATCCCTGCTGATTTTCTTAGCCTGATATTGTGGGGGCTCCTGACACTGTCGCTCTGGGCTGGAGAGCTTGGTGTGGGGCTGGCTCTCCAGGAGGGACCTCTGCAGCTGAGATACCCTCTGGATTCTCAACCACCATATTCTCACCTACCATATGTGGATGTGGAACCAGCCCATTTTGCATATCTGTGCTTATGACCAGTCTGAAGATAGCCTTTTTCTTTTTTAGTCTTTCCTTGGTTTTATGACCTTGACACTTTTTTTTTTGTAGAAAAGAAAGTAATAATTTATTGATTGCAGCAAAAACACACTTAGTGCATTGAAATATGGAAGGGCATTGAAGAATCAACAGGAGAGCCTAGGCTGGGATGGTTTGGCTCACAAGAAAAAGGGCCTTGGAGACAGGTTTAGGGGGTTATCCTCGAACAAACTGCTGCTGCCCATTGTTCCCCTGGTTGTATGTCTCATGGGATCCCTTAGAGGTTAGGGGACATGTACCAGTGGGAGAAGGAAAGGGGGAAGGGAATGACATGGGCATGCTCCCTGCGGGAGAGCGCTGACCTTGACACTTTTTGAAAAGAGTAGTGGCCAGGTATTTTTTATAATGTCTCTCAATTTTGGTTTGTCTGATGTTTTCTTATGATTAGACATAGATAATGGATTTTTGGGAAGAATACCACAGATTAT
Organism: Myotis davidii; assembly: GCF_000327345.1. NCBI lineage: Eukaryota > Metazoa > Chordata > Mammalia > Chiroptera > Vespertilionidae > Myotis > Myotis davidii. The sequence continues at coordinate 48,976 of NW_006289719.1, read as the reverse complement.
GTGCCCTTCTCTTATATCAAGGACTAAAGCTTATCAACATGTCTTTTTACTCATAATGTTAAGATTGATTACTTAATGTATTGTGTGTTTTTTTAACCCCCATCTGGAATAATGTCTTTATTCTTAATATGGCTTATTTTCATCTTTCTTTTCTAGATCACTTTTTTTTTTTTAGAGGTTTATGTATTTTGGTGGATTTTTGCAAAGAACCAACTTTGTCTTAGTTGACTTTCCCCATTATATCTTTCATTATTTGGCTCTTGTTTTTCTTTTCATTCCTTGTTCTGGGAGACAAGAATGTTTTTTGATTGGGCTGGAATGGGTGCAGAATCTTTGGCGAGGGAAAAACTTTAAAATTTTTAACCAAGTTACTCTTTTTTGCTGACATATTTATTCTCAGACTTAAGGTATGATTATATAGTGTGGAGGTTGAGACAGCATTTTGAAGGTGATTCTGTATCTTTCTCTTACAATGACTAGAAATCCTGATATTTAAAAAATATTTCCTATGTGATAATTTCAGTTAAAGGAAATAAATTAACAATTAGTACATTGTAGGGCTGTTAGAGCTCCATTAATAATTTTTAAAAACATTTAAGAGCCCTGGACGGTTTGGCTCAGTGGATAGAGTGTTGGCCTGCGGACTGAAGGGTCCCAGGTTCGATTCCAGTCAAGGGCATGTACCTTGGTTGCAGGCACATCCCCAGTAGGGGGTGTGCAGGAGGCAGCTTATCAATGTTTCTCTCTCATCCAATGTTTCTAACTCTCTATCCCTCTCCTTCCTCTCTGTAAAAAAGCAATAAAGTGTATTTTAAAAAACAAAAGAAAAAAAACAAAAAAACATTTAAGAATAACAATAAGGGCCTTACCTGGATAGCTCAGTTAGTTAGAGCATCGTCCCAATAATTAAGGTTGCAGATTTGATCCCCAGTCAGGGCACATACAAGAATCAACCAATGAATGCATAAATAAAGTAGAACAACAAATCAGTGTTTCTCTCTCTCCCTTCCTTGCTCTTTGTAAAAGTCAAACAAAAATTAAATAAAGAAAAAGAATAGCAATAAGAAACAATAGTTGAATAACTCAGCCAGTATTTCCCACTCCAAGTAATGAAGTTTTTTTTTAATCCTTACCCAAGGATACTTTTTCCATTGATTTTTTTTCTTTCTTTTTTTTTTAGAGTGCGTGGGAGGGGGGGGGCAGGGAGGAGATGGGGAGAGAGAGAGAGAAACATCGATGTGAGAGGTATATTGATTGGTTGCCTCCTGCAGGTGCCCCGACTGGGGCTGGAGATCCAGCCTGCAACCAAGGTATGTCCCCTTGACCCACCACCCTAAGGTCCACGGGCCCACGGTCTAACCACTTCCAAACCGCCAGGGCACGACATTTTTTAAAAAGAGCAATTAGGAGTAAGAAGCAAAGTACTATAGTGGGATAATTTGTTCCTCAGGGAATATCATTACACACTTCTGTGATATGGCTGCTAGCTGTTTTTCATATGATGCCAAAAGGATTTTGTCCCCATTGTAAATGAGGTTACTAAATGAGAATGTTAAAAAGCTTGTCAACTCAACCTTTTGACAGTTGCTAATGGATGCAGTTAACATAACTATTCTTCAAATCTGCAATATATTTGACAGGTTTTTTGGTAGGAACAAGTTTTTTATACCCTTAAGGGTTATGCAGTTTTACTTTCCCAGGACTGATTGCAGACTCTTGACACAGTATTCATAGATGTATTCCGTTTTCTCTGACATGTTTATATATTTATTACTATTTATTAATTATTAAGACATTAGATTTCATTGGGGAAAATACAATCTTAAGTAATAATAAAATCTAACTTAATAGTCTTTATTTTTTTGTATTTCTCAGTTTCTGATAGTTATGTTTTGAAATCGCCTAGCTTTTCTAGCTTATTTTTAGATTTTTTTGATTTTCTTTAAGTAATTCTTAGTTTTTGTTTTATACATTTGAGCCTCTGTTGCTAGTTGAATAAATATTATGATTATTTTGGTCATGGTTAATTATTTTTCTCATTTTTTATATAACTATTATGTTTTGAAATCTAGTTTTGAAATCTAGTTTTTCTAGCTTATTTTTAAATTTTTTGATTTTCTTTAAGTAATTCTTAGTTTTTGTTTTATACATTTGAGCCTCTGTTGCTAGTTGAATAAATATTATGATTATTTTGGTCATGGTTAATTATTTTTCTCATTTTTTATATAACTATCCATCTTGTTCTCTCTTTCCTTATTCTGTCACATATCAATATTGTTGTACAAATTTTCCGTTGGACGTTTGGGGTTTTTTTTGGTGTATGTTATTTAACTTTACTAGTGTAAAATAAAATACAGATATAGAAAACCTTACAACAAGTTGTATAGCTTAATGAATTTATTATAAAGTGAATACTGTTGTTACTAGCACCCAAATCAAGAAATAGAATTATGCCAGCCACTCCTAAAACACATGTGTCCCATACCCTCTCTCCAAAAATTGCCAATATTCTGACTTTTAGGGTAATCACTTTCCTCTATTTCTGTATGGTTTTATCACTGTTGTGTGCATTTATAGACTCTATAGTTTAGTCTTGTCCATTCTAAAATAACTTATCCCTGGCCAGGTGGCTCAGTTGGTTGGAACTTCATCCCATACATCAAAATGTTGTGGGTTCAACTCCCAGTCAGGGTACATACCTAAGTTGTGGGTTTAATCCCCTTTTGGGAGGCAGCCGATCACTATTTCTCTCTCACATCAATGGTTTTTCCTTCCCTGTTTCTCTCCCTTCCTCTCTATAAAAATTAATCAATAACACCATAACCTTGGGTGAGAATTAAAAAAACACACAAAACTTTACATGTACGTCTTTTAAATCTTTTAATCAAAGTTTCCCTCTCCATTTTTTTTCCTCGTAATTTATTTGTTGATGAAACCTGGCCATTGGATCTTTAGATTTTCCCCTGGTCTGGGTTTTACTGATTGCACACATGAGGTACAATTTTAAATATGTTTTATTGTCCTCTATATTTATTGCAAATTGGCAGTCCAGAGCTTACTCAGACTCAGGTTGGTTTCCTCTGGCAAAAGTATAGATTTTTTAAAAATAATGACTGTTTTTTTCTAATTATAGTAGCCACTAATGGTAAATACTAATATTTTTTAGCTTATTGAGATTGAAAACATGTTTAAATTGATTTTAGAGAGAAGAAGGTGGAGAGAGAGGAAGGGAGGGAAGGAGGGAGAAAGGAGAGAGAAAGAAAGAGATTTGTTTTTCCACTTATTTATGCATGCATTGGTTGATTCTTTTATGTGCCCTGAATGTGGCTCGGACCCCTGGAAGATCTATCCATTGAAGTTACTGGGATGTTAAAGTCCCCTAGTATGACTGTATTGTTGTTCTCTAGAAGTTTTCTTTAATATATATTTAGGTGTTCCTGTATCGGGTGCATATATGTTTACCAGTGTTATATCCTCTTGTTGGATGGATCTCTTTAGAATTATGTAGTGACCTTTGTGGTCTCTTGTTTTGGCCTTTATGTTGAAATCTATTTTGTCAGATATTGGTATCGCTACCCCAGCTTTTTTTTTTTCATTTCCATTTGCATGGAAATTTTTTTTCCATCCCTTCACTCTCATCCTGTGTGAATCTTTTGTTTTCAGGTGAGTCTCCTGTAGACAGCATATAGTTGAGTATGTTTTTGTATTCATTTAGCTACCTTATGTCTTTGATTGGAGCATTTACTGCATTTCCATTAAAGATTATTATTGATAGATACTTATTTATTGCCATTTTAATTCTGTATGCCTATGTTTCTTTCTATATTTCTTCTCATTACAGCAGTCCCTTTAGCATTTATTGTAGTGCTGGTTTGGTGGTAATAAAATCCTTTAGCCTTTTTTTTTTGTCTGGGAAGCTTTTTATTTGACCATCTATTTTGAATGATAGTCTTGCTGGATATAGTAATCTTGGTTTTAGATCCTTGCTTTCCATTACCTTGAGTACTTCATGCCATTGCCTTCTGACCTGTAGAGTTTCTGATGAGAAATCAGCCTACAGCCTTATGGGAGCTCCTCAGTAGGTAACAAATTGCTTTTCTCTTGCTGCCTCTAAGATTCTCTCTGTCTTTAATTTGGGGCATTTTAATTTTGATGTGTCTGGGTGTGGACCTACTTGGGTTCTTCATGCTTGAGACTCTCTCTGCTTCCTGGACTCGTGTGACTTTTTCCTTCACCAGGTTAGGGAAATTTTCTGCCATTGTTTCTGTAAACATGTTTTCTATCCCTTACTCATGTTCTTCTCCTTTTGGCACACCTATTCGAATATTGTTATGTTTCATGATATCCCACAGCTCCCTTAAGCTGTCCTCCTGTTTTTTAATTTCTTTTTCTTTTTGAGTGATTGTTTTCTGCCCTATCTTCTAATTCAGTGGTCGGCAAACTGTGGCCCCTTGAGTGTGGCTCTTCCAGAAAATACCACGTGCGGGCACGCATGTACAGTGCAATTGAAACTTCGTGGCTGCACTCAAGGGGCCAAAGAGCCGCATGTGGCTCTCGAGCCACAGTTTGCTGACCACTGTTCTAATTCACTGGTCCAGTCCTTGGCTTTCCTGCATCAGCTTTGTATTCCTTCTAATGTGTTCTTTATTAGTGCTATGTCATTGTTCATAGTTACTATATCTTTTCTCATGTTGTTGAGCCTCTTTGCCATTCTTATTCTGAACTCTATATCTGATAAATTTCTTATCTCCATTTCATTTATCTCTGTTTCTGGAAAATTCTTGTGTTCTTTTGTTTGGGGATTTCTTTTCTCTCCCCATTTTGGCTACCTGTTTGGGTTTGTACCTATGTGTTAGGTAGAACTGCTATGTCTCCCAGTCTAGGGCAGGACAGTGTCAAATGTTGTTTCTGACTAATTATATTAGACAAAGATACAAAGCCTCCAGAGACTCACCTCTGTCTGTAGATTGATTGGATTCAGTCTTGAGTAGCCTTGGGCAATTGTCCACAGGTTGGGGGAGTGATTTCTCAACTGGGTGGGGCAATTGCTTCTGCCTGAAAGTTAATTGTTATTCTCAGTCTCTTAACGGCCCACAGAAACCCCAGATGGTAGGCCAGGAGTTTTCCAATAGTGTGGGTCAATTGCCCCCCCCCCCAGGCCTAAATAGCAAAGGTCTGCCTGAGAAAGATGGCTTCCGCAGTGTGAGGGAACGACTGACTAAGCAATGGAAAATGTTATGACAGTTCTGCAAGGACTAACCTCAGAGCCCCTAACCCTGGCGTCTGCTCACACAGCTCCAGTCCACTCTGCCCTTTCTCACAAGGTGAGTGGCTACACATGAAATTTTGTGCATTGGCCCTTTATGAAAGTGCATGCATTTTTAGCCATCTTTCCCTGGCAGACAGTAACCCTGCTGTTTATCACAGCCATATGTTACGTGGACACTTCTGATGCTCTCTGCTGGGGGCCAGCTTGGGGTTTAGATCCCAGAGTTCTTAGTGGTCATCCCCCACAACTGAGATATCTCTCTGGAACCTCAGCTGCTATCTATGGGAGCTCAGCCAGCCCTTTTGCACCTCTGCCCTTCCAACCAGTCTGTATGTGGTCTCTACTTTCCATCCTTGGTTATCAGGGTTATCTCTAGGTAGTCTTCAGTTGATTATTTAGGATGGCTTTTTTTGTATTTTAGTTGTAAATCCAGTTTGGTTCTGGGAGCGTGTCTATTGTACATAATTCTTTTTAAACTACTATATACTATTTGGTATGGTTCTACCTCATGTTATTAAATGCTCCTAGTTATATATATTTGGTTGTTTCCAGTTTTTTTCACTAATGCAACTCTTGCTTCTATTGTGCACATATACAATTGTTTGTCTAAAATCATAGAGTTTGTGCATTTAGACTTTTCCCAGTTTGCCCTGTAAAGTACCTGTTTTTCCAAAAGTGGAGTCTGAGAAGATCTGTTTCCTCTACCACTCACCAGTGCTTGATATTTTTAAACTAGAGGCCTGGTACACGAAATTTGTGCAAGTGGGGGTTGTCCCTCAACCAGGCCTGTACTCTCTCCAATCCAGGACATCCCTCTTGAATTCCGGCTGGCTCTTAACTGCTCACCTGCCTGCCTGCCTGATCGTCCCTAACTGCCTCTGCTTGCCAGTCTGATCACCTTCTAACTGGTCCCCTGCCAGCCTGGTTGCCTCCTAACTGCTGCTCTGCCAGCCTGGTCACCCCTTAACTGCTGCTCTGCCGGCCTGATCATCCCCTAACTGCCTCTGCTTGCCAGTCTGATCACCCCCTAACTGGTCCCCCGCCAGCCTGGTTGCCTCCTAACTTGCCCCCCTGCTGTCCTGGTCACCCCCTAACTGCCCCCCTGCTGGCCTGGCCACCCCTAGCCACCTCTGCCTTGGCCCCTGCCACCGTGGTTTTATCTGGAAGGACATCCAGAAGGATGACTAGGATATGTCTGGTCTAATTAGCATATTACCCTTTTATTAGTATAGATCATGTTAATCTGAGGGTAAAATATGTCTTTGATTTTGTAGTGCCTTTTTGAGGTGGCAATGGGGAGAACCTAGGTAGTGTTCTCAGGTGAGTGCTGCAGCAGTCATCTGGGTATAGAGGTTTTCCTTGCTCACCTCCTCAGGCAGGACATTTACTGCTCCAGTGGGACAGACACAGATTTGCTCTTGTTGCCTGGCTCCAGAGACTGGTTTGTTCTCCCGATGACCTTGTTGGTTTTGTCTGCCTCTGTGCTGCATCCAGCATTCAGTGTATGCCACTTTTTGCCTGTCTTCCTTCACTTTCTCTCTCCTTATAGAAATTCTTTGTCTTTTGCATTTGATTCTGTAGTTTTATTTTTCTATGCTACCCAGTCTTCTTTCTATCTTTTTTCACTTTCTACAGGTCCAAGGGCTACTGGCCAACAATGGAATATTTAAAAGTGCTCCTCCTGTCATTTCTCTGATATAGGTGGGAGCAGGAGGCTGCACTTAGTTTGCTGGAACTCTATTCTCATTTTAAACATGGTGTAAATGAAGGTTTTACTACAAGATTAATTTGCCCCTTGTCACATATTGATATTGGGACTTTTGAGAATTCCAGTTTACTAGTAACTTTTAATGGCACTCACAAATCTGGCCTGCTATCTTGAGTTAAATGCTCAATTAGTTGGTTTTATAAGCCTTGATTTAGAAAGAAAGAATAAACAAAGAAAGAAAAAAAGATTTAAAAATAACAATCATCCCTGGCCAGTGTGGCTCAGTTGGTTAGGTGTCATTCCATGCTCTGAGAGGCCACCAGTTTGATTCCTGGTCATGGCACATGCCCAGGTTGTGAGCTCGATTTTCCAGTAGGGTGCGTGCAGGAGGCAGCCGATGTTTCTCTTCCTCTTCTTTCCTCTTCCTTTCCCTCTCTCTCTAAAATCAATAAAAACATTTTAAAAATCACAATCAGTGCTTTATTGAACTCTTAGCTTTATTATCTTCTCTAACATATTGAAATGCTTTTAGTTTGCTCTTGTCAGTATTTACAGCACTCACTAATGTTTATTGATTGTTTACTCATGTACCAGGTACTTTGCTATGTGCTTTCTTGGCTTATACTTAGTCCTTACCACATCCTCATGAAGTAGGGAATTATATTATGCACACTTTACAAACAGGAAATCTGAGTACTAAGAGTTTAAGTATCTGCCCAAAGTGTATATATTGTCACAGCCTGAACTCAAACCCAGGAAGTCTGATTCCAAAATTCTGATCTTAAGGTCTAAACTTTGCTACTAGTCCCCATTATCCCAGATGGGTTGTTTTATTCTCTTGGGAATTTCATTATGATTATTGTGGGCATTTTCCACATACTAGGTGTACTGGTTGATTATGTGGATTTTTTTCAATAGATGGAGTTACACATATGTTTATATATATGCGATTTGATATGTATGCTATTTTGTTGTATTGACAACAAGCTTCAAAATTTCATGTCAAATTTTCTGAAGGTGTTAACATCATAGATATTTTTACGCTTAAAAATGTCGAATTTCATGCAAAAAAAGAGCATTTGTGGGAAGTTTTAATTTTTTACTTTATTTTGAAGAAAAGTGCTGCTGAAAGTTATCGTATACTTCGGGAAGCTTATGGTGAACATGCTCCATCTCAAGATACTTGTGAACACTAGTTTAAACGCTTTAAAAGTGATGATTTCAATGTGAAATTGAAAGATAAAGACTGTCCAGGTCAATTTGAACCACACTTTGATTGTAAAATGCCCAGAATGGGCCAGAAGAACGGCAAAGTTGCTTCATGATAGTGCACTATCACACACTTCAAAACTGATTAAAGACACATTAAAAGATATTGCCACCCGCCATCTTCACCATACCTTGTCAGATTACCACTTGTTCCAATCTATGGCACAAGCACTTTCTGAGCAGCACTTCAAAATGTATGAAGAAGTGGAAAATTAGTCCCTGAATGGTTTGAGGAAAAGTTCTTTTGGGACGGTATCCACAATTACCTGAAAGATGGGGGAAATGTGTAGCTAGCAATGGACATTACTTTGAATAAAGCACTTTTGATGTTTTTCTTGAAATTATCCTATTTTCTTTGATTATAAAGTCCGCATTATTAACCGGTACACGTAGTAGTCCTTATAAGTACCGCGCGCTAACCGATTGCGCCACTGGAGCTCCACGTAGTAGTCCTTTTAAGATCAAATAATACGTTTTATTTCTAAAAATTCTTTTTTTAAAAAAAATTGATTTCAGAGAGAGAAACAGCAATTTGTTATTCACTTATCTTTGCATTCATTGGTTGATTCTTGTATGTCCCCTGACCAGGGATTGAACCCACAACCTTGGTGTATCCGGATGATGCTCTTAACTGAGCTACCTAACCAGGGTTAAGATTTGGGGATGAGAGGACATTGGGGAGATAAGGGCACATTTGTATTATCTTAATCAATAAAGGGGAAAAAAACTCTTCATATTCTTTTTTCAAGGCTTATCTCTTGGGACCACTGTTCTTAGATGAGACCAGATTTTATTCAGATGACCAATTTAGTCACCGTAATTTCACTGTTTGTTTTCATTATCTGTCAGCCTAATAGAAATGAAGTATACACTATTTATAATGATTGAGTTCAGATATTATTCTTATAGGGAGGACAACTTAGTTATTAAGCACTAGGAATATCAATGTTTTTTCTAGGCATTCCCTTATCTGAATCCAGCTTATCTGGGCCTTTTGGGATCAGAATCAAATGTCAAGAGTGCTGAGAATAGCAGCAGTGGAAGTTTTCCTGGTGCTGAACAGGGACAATAGGATTTGGTCATGAAAAGAATTTTAGGTAACCTGATTTTCCAAATATTCAGATATTTCTCATTCTTGGCTGATTTTCATTTTGGTCCTAGGCAAAGTTAAAAGAAAAATAAAAGTGATGTGTTCTAAATAGTGAGATAGGTGAGATCATATTTCACCAGGTTTTTCATTTGGCCTTAAGAGGGAACTAACGAAGGTGAGCAGAGGAAATAAGCTCATTGTATCACCTTACGGTTCTTATTAGTAATATAAAAATGTAGACTTTGTATCTAAGATTCTATGACTGACAGAATTACTATAGCCATTAATTCATGTACAAAAACTTTCCCCAGAATATCCAGATAATTAAAGGAAGGGTAAAAGAGGATTAGAGGGATGCAGAGGCAGGGAGGGACACTAATATATAAAGGTAATTGCCTTAATACTTTTCTTAAATGTTAGAAAATCTTTATATACTACTATAAAGAACAAAAAGCGTTTACTAGGGAATTATAGTAATATATTTTCTGCAGCTCTCTTTGTAAACTAATTATTAATAAAAAAAATTTTTAAAGCAAGGTGGAAGATTGCCAGGAGAAAGGTAAACCTTTGACTTAAACTGAGCATTAGTACTAGAATTAGAAACTCCTCTCTTAGGGCCAGACTATTTTACTGTGGCTTTAGGCAAACATTTTTCCTATTTCATTTCCCTATTTCAGTATTAGAAAGGGTAATATTCACCAACATTTTAAAAATCATGATTAAGACTTCCATCGCAATACTGCCTTAAGTAGGAACCCATCAAATGTCAGATGAGTAATTGAGATGATTTTATATCTCTATGCAAATGTAAAGGAATATAGAACTACTAAATATCTCACTGAACTTCTAAATAGATAAATTCCTTTGTGCTTGAATGGGAATCAACTCAGCAACTCTTGCAGATCTCTTAGAGAGAAAATAGTTATTAGCCATTTCAGTTAGTGAGTAATATATTCTATAGAGTGTACCTCTGAGGGATGCACCATCAGGTTACTATAGGCATACTTGATGGTTCAAAGACTTAATTTCTCAGACCAAATCTTATAATTGTGTTTATGGCGAGTGAAGTTCAAATATTCTTGACCACCAATATTAAAGTCTTGAATTGATGGGCTCATGTCTACTCTAAAATTAGAATATAATTTTAGTATCAACAGAATATGCTTAATTTTACAAACAAGGCTTTTATTTATTGAAATGACATCTAATATGTTCACTAAATATAAAATATTAATTCAGCTGTTAAATGAAAAAATTAAAAATTTAAGAATTATGCATACATTGACCATTCAAATGCTTTACAATTTGATTCAACTAATAGAATAAGCAGTCATGTTTTGTCATACTTTGGTATTTCCATAGATAATTTGTGTTCTCAAGAATATTTTGTGTTATACACCTTCTTTTAGTGATCGTGGTGGAGAAGACCCAAACCAGAAAGTAATCCATGGGGTTATTAACTCCTTTGTTCATGTTGAACAGTATAAGAAAAAATTCCCCTTAAAGGTAAAAAGTCTCCTTTAAAAACTTGAGTAATCAGACCTTTAATTTCTTAAATTGCTTGTTTTCATTTTTTCAATATGATTTTAATTGATTTATTTAGTTTTATCAGGAAATCTTTGAGTCCCCCTTTCTGACTGAAACAGGAGAGTATTACAAACAAGAAGCTTCAAATTTATTACAAGAATCAAACTGCTCACAATATATGGAAAAGGTAAGAAAGAAATGTATGTTAAATATATCAATACTTATATATCAGGCATGGTTTTATGTAACAGTTTTTTTGTTAATATATTTTTTGGGTTAAAAAGTTTCTGTTTGGCCTTTACTCTGAGTTATAGTCAATGTACAATACCTATGATAAGTCATTTTTCTTGCTGTAGTGTATTCCCTGAGGAAAAGTGCTATTCTGATTTTTGTCATGACTGATACTTTTTGATAAATCCTGATTGCTTGATTTGCTTGTCTTTAAAATTAACATGTATTTATGTTCTTGGCAAAATCTATATTTTATGCTTAGTGGATATGTTTAGGGAATAGTATAGACACTAGGTATTTAGGTTTTTATCTTCTTTATTTGAAATAGAAGGAAAAATATAATAATTCTGTAGATACTTAGATAGATCACTCTTCTGTTAAGTTTTTAATGAAAAAAACTTAATTTTTCCACAAGAAATATTTATTTTTTAAATTGATTTCAGAAAGGAAGGGAGAGGAAGAGAGAGATAGAATTATCATTGATGAGAGAGAATCACTAATCAGCTGCCTCTTGCATGTCCCCCATTGGGAATCGAGCCCAGAACCCTGGTATGTGCCCTAACCGGGAATCAAACCATGACCTCTTGGTTCATGGGTTGACACTCAACCACTGAGCTACACTCCACAAGAAATTTTAATCATTAAACCAACACACACTGATGACCATATTTAAAATTCTATGTGTATTTTCTCAGTAAAAGAATTAGTCATAGTATAAATTCAGTCATCACACAAGATATATTTAGAAATTTTAATGAGGGTTTTTTTCATCTGTAGTGTTGGATTTCAAGCATTTCATTATAGGATAATTTTTTGTTAGTTTAAGCAAGAAAGATAAATATAAGTAGAATAGCTATAGTATGTACATAGGTCATAGTATAGAACATAGGTCAAGAAATATCATTACTTACTGATAAGCTGTTAGGTATTTCACAAAGCCCAGGGCTAGAAGTCTGAGCTGTTTAGTCTCTTCCTGCTTTTGTCACTCATTAGTTCTGGGACCTTGATTAAGTCATCCGGAACCTTGAGTAAGTCACCTGGGACATTTTCCTCCATCTGTTACATGCAGGTTACACAGTGGTCCTCAGCTCTTAGCCTTCTTTGCATCTGAGACTCTTGTTTAAGGCTCTAGATCCAATCTTGAAAAGTGCTCACAGGTTTAAGTGGTGCATACACCTCATTATATCTGGCTCTCAAAAAAGAGGCAATTGGCAAAAATATTGTATGGTTCCACTTAGATGAAATATCTAGACTAGGCAAATTCTTAGAGACAGAAAGTAGATTAGAAGTTTTTAGAAGATGAGGCTAGGGAGTTATTGCTTAATGTTTATAGAGTTTATTTGGTGTGATGAAAGAGTTTTGGAAATTGTACATTGTGAGTATAATTAATGCCACTGAATTATATATTTAAAAATGGTTAAAATGGCAGATTTTATGTTATATACATTTTATCACAATTATAAAAACACTAATAATGTAATATAACGAAAACTATTGAATTCACCCTTGCATGGATGAATCATATGATATGTAAATTATATCTCAAACTATTAAAAGGAAGGCCATTGGGAACTGTGTTGGGAAAATAGCATTTATAAGAGTAATTCACTTAACAGACTAAATAATGTAGCCTTCCTACTTCCCTTTCTGTGTCTTTCCTTTTAATTTTGGCCTTTCCCCCCAGCTGTAGTGGTTTTATAGCTATTGAAGCCCTGAATCCAGACACTCCAACCTAGTCTGTTTTCTCTTGATATGCACCTCAGCCCTAGCCCCACCCAGTTATCATGGTTTTTCTTTTTCTCCTCCTTCCTCACCTCCCTCAGACCCACACTCTAATTACTGTTGCATTTAGTTAGACCATAAACATATCAAAGTCACTTATAGTATAGTATAAATGACTACTACACATAATACTTTTAAGAAATTTTTATTTTAATTGAACTTATTGGGTGTGTTTGCCTGTCTTCGCATGGCCATCTTCCCTCTGTGTAAGAACTTATTTTTTAATTTTTTAAAATATACTTTTATTAGAGAGGAAGGGAGAAGGAGAGAGAGATAGAAACATCAATGATGAGAGAATCGTTGATCAGCTGCCTCCTGCATACTCCCTACTGGGGATCAAGCTGGCAACCTGGGCATATACCCTGAATGGAAATCATAGGTTGATGCTCAACCACTGAGCCACGCCGGTAGGGCAGAACTGTTTTTATTTTAAAAGAAAAACACGATGACCAAAATGACTTTCTTAGTTGATGAAATACTCTAGACCCCACCTTTGGTTTCTACAACTTTGCCCTGAACTCCTGGCTCCACACAACATGGTAGCACAGTAGGAAAGATAGGACTGTGTCTCTCAGTCTTGAGCCTCACTTTCATTGAAAGATATCTGAGAGGTATCCAGGAATGTGTTATTTCCCCTCTCAGCATAATTTTTTCTCTCAACATCACCTTCTTATGCCCAGGTAAACTCAGGCAGTACTTCCCAAAGGCTTAAATGCACATAGTTCCCTGGGACCAGTTCAGAAACTCTAGTTCCATAGCTTTATATTACAGAATACTTTACTTTTTTCTGTTTTGTTAATCCTCACCTGAAGATATTTTTTTCCATTGATTTTTAGAGAGAGTATAAGAGAGGGAGAGATGGAGAAAGAGAGAGAACGAGAGGGAAACATCAATGTGAGAAAGACACATCAGTTGGTTGCCTCCCACACAGGGGTAGAACCTGCAACCCAGGTAATATGTCCATGACTGAGAATCAAACCCAAGATCCTTCAGTGCATGGGCTGACACTCTAACCCAGTGATGGTGAACCTTTTGAGCTCGGCGTGTCAGCATTTTGAAAAACCCTAACTTAACTCTGGTGCCGTGTCACATACAGAAATTTTTTGATATTTGCAACCAGAGTAAAACACAGACTTATATTTTTGATATTTATTTTATATATTTAAATGCCATTTAACAAAGAAAAATCAACCAAAAAAATGAGTTCGCGTGTCACCTCTGACACACGTGTCATAGGTTCGCCATCACTGCTCTAACCATTGAACAGTGCTAGTCAGGGCCAGAATATTTTCAAATTTAAACATTTGCGTATGCATATGCTGTGCTGGCATGATTTTCATTGCAAATGTAGTTTTGTTTTGAGGTCGAAATTAGCCCAATTCTCTGGCTGTTATCTTTACTAGTTCTTGTTAATGTTAACCAGTGTATTGTTTGTAGCTCAGTGCTTTTTATATAGGAAAAACTTTAATAAAAGTCTTGATTGACATATCTAACTATGCCTAAATATATTTTGACTTTCAAAAATTTTAATGAAATCTTTACTGTGATAGTTAACTATGATATTCATACTATTTATGAGGAACCAACATAAAATAATTAATCTACTTGATCCAGTTAATGTGACTTATTTTTAGATTACCGTATTTGCCGGCGTATAAGACGATTTTTTGGCCCTGAAAAATATGCCTCCAAGTGGGGGGTCGTCTTATACGCCAGGTTCACTTCAGATAGACTGCCCATAGTGCTTGCCCCGTGCCATAGTGGCCTCCCGATGCCCGCCCACTTC
>NW_006289719.1:32030-33995 GCF_000327345.1 Myotis davidii | reverse complement strand
CTATTTGTTATCTTACTTCTATCATTGACAGTCCCTCTAGGTTGTGGGCTGCTTGCCTGTGTTCCTGAGAAGCATCTACGGTACCAGTCTATAGAGTGTGTTTTCTTTAGTGAATTACCGGTATGTTTACCGGTAATAAACTTGCACTGTTTTATGTATATGTTTGATTACATACAGCCTTGTGACAGTTTTCCTGCATGTCATAAGCATTTGAATATAAATTAAAATGTTAAAATCAAATCTGATATTGTTTTACCTTTTATTTGGTGTGTGGAAGGTGTGCGGAAGAGGGGGTAGTCTTATACGGCGAGTATATAACAAACTCTGTATTTTGAGTGGAAATGTTAGGGGGTCGTCTTATACGCCCAGTCGTCTTATACGCCGGCAAATACGGTAATAATTAGATATTTATAAAGTGGCCACCTGTTTCGGTTTTTAATAATCTTTACTCACTTTTCCTGTTGAATGTTAGGTTGTCAATATAATAGGATGGTCGGGATCAGTAAATGAAGACAAAATGTAGACTACATAACTTTAGTTCTTTTTCATAAGACTGTGGTGAAATATAGGTGACAGCTAGTAGCTTAAATAAAATTTTGAAATGATTTATGGAATGTGAGTTTAAATTGGTTATGTAATCCTTATTTGTTACTTGACCATGTTTAGCTGAGCCATTAAATTAGGCTACCTAAGCACTTACTGATATTACAGTTTTTTTCTCCTGGTAGTTTATGACTATAACAATATATTTCTAAAGGTTCTAGGTAGATTAAAAGATGAAGAAATTCGATGTCGAAAATACTTGCACCCAAGTTCATATACTAAAGTGATTCATGAATGTCAGCAACGAATGGTAGCAGACCACTTACAATTCTTACATGCTGAATGTCATAATATCATTCGACAAGAGAAAAAAAATGGTAAGTGACACGAAATATAAATGTAAGTTAAAATAGAATTATAAACCACTTTTTACATAGTCAAGTTAACTTAGATTTCAAGTGTATTATAGTCATAATCTCTAAAATATTTGATATGCCTTATTAATAATTTATTTTAAAGGGCTATTTTGGAAAAGTATATTCACAAAGGGCATTCTAAACTAAAAGAAAAACCTGAGAAAATAGGTTTGCACATTTTTATGTATCATAAGGGCTAATTTCCTTAATACATTAAGAATTTTAATAACAGTAGGAAAAAGGCAAAGAATATAAAAGGGAATTATAAATGAATTTTAAATACATAGAGGTGCACAATCTCACTCAAAATAGGTGGTAGACAAAATAAAAATACAGCAGCTCTCTCTATGGAGCATGCCAGCACCTTTTCCCCAGGCGCGTTTTCCTCACCTCGCTCTTTCTCCTTAAGCTCCAAGGGCCCTTTTTTGCTTCTGTAACTTGTTTGGTAAGCCCATTTCTTCTACATCTCACTTCTACCTCTCTAACTTTCTAAATGAACTTTCCCTTGTGGTTTCTATTAAATAAATAATTAAAAATGAAAATACTTGATTTAAGACAAAAGTGGCACTGCAGACTATTGGGTGAAAGATGATAGTCTTTTCAACCCATAATGCTGAGTCCCCTGGATATTCATTTAGAAAAATGTGTAATTTGATCTTTACCCCAGACACCATATACAAAATCAAGTTATTGTAAGCTTTTTTTAATCCTCACCCAAGGAGTGAGGATATTTTTTCTATTGGTAGCTAGAAAGAGTAGAAGGAAGGAGGGAAGTGGAGAAAGAGAGAGAGAAACATTGATATGTAAGAGAGACACATTGATTGGTTGCCTCCCACAAGTGTCAGGAATTGAACCTGGGGCCCAGGTACATGCTCTTGACCTGGAATGGAACCCTTGAAACTCCGGAGTGCAGGCCGACACTTTAACCACTGATCCACACTGGCCAGGGTCATTGTAGGCTTTTGATCTAAATGTAAAACAGTAATAATTTTAGAAGATAACATAG
>NW_006289719.1:24502-31997 GCF_000327345.1 Myotis davidii | reverse complement strand
GGACTGCCTTAAAATTAAGAACTCTGGATCATCAAAAGATAGTCATAGGATAAATATATATAATATAAATTATATAATAAATATAATTCCATTGTATATATGTACTACATCTTCTTATTTGAAACTACAAAAGGTCTATGTCCAAATATAAAATGGCCAACAAATTTGAATAGGCACAGGAGAGTAGAGGATATCCAAATGGCCAATAAACATAAAAAGGCACTTAATTTCATTAAAATAGGAGAATGCAAATTAAAACCACACTAAGCTATCAATACTTACATTTTGATAGAAAATTTAAAAATTAAAAATAATAAATGTTGGACCCTGGTCTGTGTGGCTCAGTTTGTTGGGCATCATCCCATGCACTGAAAGGTTGTCAGTTGGATTCCCAGTCAGGGCACATTCAGGGGTTTTGGGCTTGATCCCCAGTAGGGGCTGTGCAGGAGCAGGCAGTTGGTGTTCACTCTAACATCGATGTTTCTCTCCTTCCCTATCCCTTCCTCTCTTTCTAAAAATCTAAAATAGTAATAAGTGTTGGGAAGCATGTGGAATAGTGGGAACTTGTTATACACTGGGCTGATAATATAAATTGATGCAACCACTTTGAAACTGGCATTAATTGCTAAAGTTGAATATATTTAAAAGCCATCCCTTTCCTATAAATATAATTCCCCGGCAAAAGAGTGTGCACATATATACAAAAATGTTCATAGGAACATTTTTTGTAATAGCCAAATGGAACAACTCAAATGTCCAATAATAATAGAATGAATGAAGTACAGTATATTCATACAATGGGATATAACAGAAGAGTGAAAATGAACAAATTACATTTACATAAAGCAATATACATATAAACATGTTGAACAAAAGAAGGTAAACATGAAAGAATTGTATTGATTCCATTTTTATAGATAGTTCAAAACAGGCAAAAGTAATCTTTGGTTTAGTACTTATGATAGTGATTACCTTTGCAGAAGAGCAAGAAGAGTAATGATTGGGAAGAGGTGTGAAGGGGACTTCTAGGTGTAGGTAATGTCTGTTTTTTACCCTGGGTAGTGATTACTTGAAGGGGTGTGTTTGTGTTCACTTGTGATAATTTATTGAGATATGCACTTTTGGTTTATACGCTTTTCTGTATGTATATTACATACTTTAATAAAAAAGTTTAAAATAAAGCCTTTACACTGAGACATTATTTTTCACCTCTCATTGGCAAAGATCAAAATGCTTGATAATACATTGTTGGCAAGGGAGCTTCCTGCTATTGGGAGCTCTGTTTAGAAGGATCCTTCTAGAAGATTAAGCTTTGACACAACAATACCACTTCTAGGGATTTATACCATAGATGTTATTGTCCATATACAGGACTATTATTTGTAACATTGTAGTATAAGAGATTGGAAACAACTAAATTTCCATCAATTGTTAAGTAATTTGATATATAATGGAGTGCTGTACAGTTGTAAAATATGAAGAAATGCTCAGTGTACTGATAAAAAAAAGATCTCTAAGTGAAAATGTGTTCTACAGTTGCAAATAATACACAAAATACATTACACTCTTTTATAAAAGGGGGCAGAGGTAAGAATATATGTATTTGCCTGAATGTGCATGCAAGAGCTTTGAAAGAACACAATATTGTTTTCCCATGGGAAGGAGGACTGGGTGGTTGGGAGACAGGAGTGGAGGACTTTCTCTGCATATTCTTTTTATAATTCTGCATTTTGGGCCATATATTACCTAATATTTAAAAAATATGTGGAAATCTAATACAAATTTTTCCCCCCCTCAGACATGGCAAATATGTATGTCTTACTCCGTGCTGTGTCCACTGGTTTACCTCATATGATACAGGAGCTGCAAAATCATGTCCATGATGAGGGCCTAAGAGCGACCAGTAATCTTACTCAGGAAAATGTGAGTTATATAAGGAAATGGAAAATTTTCTCTTAGATTATCACGCATTTAGGTTTTTTCTTTTTACTTTACTGTCTTAAACAATGAAAGAAAAGTTTTACCATGCCAATAGATTAAACATCTTTATTAAAATGTTTCAAGCGTAAAGTTTATTGGACACATTTTGAAGTAATCAAATTATTAGAAAATCATTGAATGAGATAAGCTTTTTCTTAGTTATACTGATATGTTCACTTAGCAATCTTAAATAATTGTATTTCTATATAACTGGCACTAATAGTTGTAGTGGTAATGGAATTAATCAATGGTAATATGGAGAACTCACAATTTGCTTTCTTTACATATACTCTGAGTTTGGTAGCCCAGGAAGCAAATTTAGATTAAAATGATCTTCCCTAAATATATGCTTCCTACCCAACGGTGACCATCATGTCCCTAATACCCACTTTTCTTAAGAGTTCTCTGACAATCAAATGACTGTTTACAAAAAGGCATCTTTCCTATCATTGTATCCCTATCATCAAATCTTATTGGACCATCTTGTTTTTACTAGTGATGTTTGATGATTAGATAGATATGACATGAAATATTCTTTTTCCTAAGTAGAGCTATTTACTTGTCATCTATAATGCAGTAATCTATAATAGACAACGTTATTCAGATGCTCATCACTTTAGTTGTAGATTTATTTGTCTTTGGCAAATATTAGATTTTATGTCCTACCACAATAATACATAAGTTTTCTATTTTTTAAAAAAACTATTAATTGCCCTATCTGGTTTGACTCAGTGGATAGAGCATTGGCCTGCAGACTGAGGGTCCCAGGTTTGATTCCGGTCAAGGGCACATGCCCAGGTTGCGGGCTTGATCCCCAGTAGGGGGCATGCAGGAGGCAGCCGATCAATGATTCTCTCTCATCATTGATGTTTCTCTCTCTCCCTCTCTCTTCCTCTCTGAAATCAATAAAAATATATTTTAAAAAATAAAAATAAACTAATAGTTGTTATATTTTTATGTTTGTTAATCTGTGTTTTTTTATTGGGTTTATTAATTTATTTTATTAGTTTTACAGATTCAGGATGTTAAATAATATTAGACATAGAGGCATAGAGTTTACTGTCAAGGACTGGGAGATAGAAATAAAAGAGAATGAATTTGTAATAGACACATAATTTAGCTGACTTAGTTAAGTCTTAAGTACTATATAATTATCCCCATTAAGAGTGAAAGCTCGCCCTAACCGGTTTGGCTCAGTGCATAGAGCATCGGCCTGCAGATGCAAGGGTCCCAGGTTCGATTCTGGTCAAGGGCATGTACCTTGGTTGTGGGCACATCCCCAGTAGGGCGTGTGCAGGAGGCAGCTGATCGATGTTTCTCTCTCATCAATGTTTCTAACTCTCTATCCCTCTCTCTTCCTCTCTGTAAAAAATCAATAAAATATATTAAAAAAAAAAAAGAGTGAAAGCTCACACTCTAACCAGTTGCTTAGTGGTTAGAGCATTGACCCAGGGACTGAAGGGTTATGGGTTCGATTCTAGTCAAGGGCACGTATCCTGGTTGCAGGCTCGATCACCACCCTAGGCAGGGCATGTGTAGGAAGCAACCAATCAATGTGTCTCTCTCACTTTGATGTTTCTCTCTCTGTCTCTACCTCTCCCTTCCACTCTCTCTAAAAATCAATGGAAAAATATCCTCGGGTAAGGATTAACAAAAGGAAAAATAAAAAGAGTGAAAGCTAAGTATGTCTTCATGCTGAGATGTGGGGGATTGCCCAACTCCAGGGGTCTCAATTTTCGCAGATACTTGCTTTTGAGCTCTGCTCTCTCTTTCAGCCTTCAGTGGCTTTGAAGGCAGTTTTTGTTTATATAATCCTCTTTGAAAGTGATAGGCTTAGTGGTTCAGAGACTGTATCTTGTTACCCTTAAGAAACAGTATTCCAACATCGGAGAGAAGTATGTTTTCAGTGAGTTCTTCTGGCAGAGGAATTATAGTCCTGCATTGCTGGTGTTGAATGACAGCTAATTTCAACATTAAAGTTTTAGATTTTTAAGACAGTTTCCAAAAAATATTTTTTTAAAATTTATTTTAGAGAGGAAGGGACAAGGGAGGGAGAGAGAAACATTAATGATGAGAGAGACTCATCAGCTGCCTACCATACGCCCAACACTGGGGATTGAGCCTGCAGCCCACGCATATGTCGTGACCAGGAATCGAACCGTGACCTTCTGGTCCATAGGTTAGTACTCAACCATTGAACCACACTGACTAGGCAAGACAGTTTTAGCTAAAAATACTTTTTTGAGAAAGTGTGTGCTTGCATAACATGAATTTTCTTGGGAAAAACTTTACTCTTAATTAAATGACTATTTAATAACTCTAATTATATCTTAGAACTTCTTAAAATGTATTTTGTACTTTGTATTTTATATTTCTAGATGCCAACACTATTTGTGGAGTCAGTTTTGGAAGTACATGGTAAATTTGTTCAGCTTATCAACACAGTTTTGAATGGTGATCAGCACTTCATGAGTGCATTGGATAAGGTAACTTTAATAATAACTATATCTACAGATATTTCTCAATTTATGTTGGTGTTATGTCCTGGTAAACCCATCACAAGTTAGAAATATTTTAAATCAAAATTCACTTAATACACCTAACCTCCTGAACATCTTACCTTAGCTGAACCTACCTTAAACGTTCTCAGGACACTCTCATTAGTTATAGTTGGGCAAAGTCATGTAACACATTAAATACATAGTAGAGTATCATTATTTATCCTTGTGATGGCACACCTAACTGGAAACTATGGCTCACTGCCACTCCCCAGCATTAGGAGAGAATATTGTACCACATATCACCAATCTTGGAAAAGATCAAAATTCAAAGTACAGTTTATTGAATACATATTGCTTTTTCACATATTAAAGTAAAAAAAATCGTAAAAATCATATTAAGTCAGGGAACGTTTGTATAAATACAGTTGACCCTGGGATAATTCAGAAGATAGGGCCCTGATACCCCTCCCCTTTAGTTGAAAATCCACATATAACTTTTGACTTCCCCAAAACTTGACTACTAATGGCCTACTGATATTACCAGAAGCCTTAATGATAGCATAAACAGTCAATTAATGCATATTTTGTATAATTAGTATAACTACATTATCACAATAAAGTAAGTTAGAGAATAAAGAAATGTTATTAAGAAAATCTTATGGAAGAGAAAATACATTTACAGTATTTGTATCAAAAATCTGGGTGTAAGTGGACTCGTGTTTTTTAACGGTTAATTGGAATTCTATTTCAATATTCATTCTTTAGGGCGGTTTCAGGATTGAGGCTTCTAATTACAAGCTTTCTAATCTTGATATGGAGATTAATTTAAATGTGAAAATCAAAATAATAACAACTTTCAAATTAACAACAAATGGTTAAATTGAATGTTCAAATTATATGGAGATTGAATTTCTCATGATTATGAGAACAATGATTCTAAGGGGAATTGTTAGTAAACATTATAACATGTTCTGAAAAAATATGTATAATTTAGTGTTTTAGTGCTGATTTTTAATTTGAATAAATAATATTTCAAAGAAATAAGTATATTTTACCAATTTTTGAATTTTGGTATACTTTAAAGGAAAATTGCTGATATGGTTATTATAAGATTTTTTTAAAAAAATGTAGTCTTATTTTATCTCTGTTCAGATATCAGTAATGAGTTATAAAGAATAGCTTTCAGTAGGAATGGGATATATAATTGGTCTATAACTACTATGAGGCATACAGTTAGAGGAGTTTACCCTGCGTTCAAAATGAAAACAAAATTAACAGTTTATGACCAAAATGCTGTGTTTTGTGTAGGGTAATAATTTATGGATGTGCAGATTATACCCTATTACTAGTTAATTACTGGCTTGTTTTCTATTTAGGCTCTTACGTCAGTTGTAAATTACAGAGAACCCAAGTCTGTTTGCAAAGCTCCTGAATTGGTAAGTTTGATGATTGCTTAAAAAAATCTTATGGACATCAGTATTAGAAAATGAAAACTGAGAAGAATGTTAAATTAATTTGTATTTGTAGCATGTTTCAGAAAAAGGTCCATGAAACTAAATTATTAAAAGTAAACATTATCTACATCATATATAATTTGGCATTTATTTAAGGAATACAGTTTGACCTATGAACTATAGCCTTTTCTTGAGAAATAACTGAAGGAAAAAAAATATTTTATTTAATAAAGTTTGGTGTTTTTTGTTTGTTTTTTTAATATGAAATGCTTCACTAATTTGTGTGCATCTTTATGCAGAGTCCATGCTAATCTCTGTTGTTCCAATTTTTGTAAGGCTTCTAAAACCCAAGTGGTACAGTTTGGGTTTTAAAGTATGTCTTCTCTGAAATAATTTGCATTACTTCTCATAGAGATTTTATTTTATCTGAAATTGAAAGGAAATTTGATGATAATTAAAGAAAACTTAATTATAAAGTTGTGGTAAGAATAAAAAAAGTAATTGTTTAATGTTGAAAATTATAGACCTACTCAAAACGCACCTAGGTGTTCTTTGGAAACTTCTGTTATTTATGTCAGTGTTTTATTGTTTACTGTGTTGATTAGATTTTTGAATTATTTATAGTTTTTTTAAAAATTTGCCTTATGACATAGTTTAAATTCTTTAGTGCATGTTCATAATTTTAAAAACATAAGCTTTAGGATGGCAGAGACCTTATCCATTGATATTTTGTACTATTGTCCTTTGCCTTTTTTGAGGCATATGTATGTATAGAAGGGCCCTTTATAAGATATACTGTCAATTTCTATTTGAGCTTGCTAAGTACTGTGACAACTTACTAAAGAAATCAGCAAAGGGGATGACTGAGAATGAAGTGGAGGACAAACTTACCAGCTTCATTACTGTTTTCAAATATATCGATGATAAGGATGTTTTTCAAAAGGTAAGTTGTGAATAGAGAAGTTTTATTTGGTTTAGTCAGATTTTATTTATTTTTGAAATTTAAGTCATCAGAAAAGAATTAACCTTTAGAAATATTTCTTAATATAGTTCTATGCAAGAATGCTGGCGAAACGTTTAATTCACGGGTTATCTATGTCTATGGATTCTGAAGAAGCCATGATCAATAAATTAAAGGTAATGCGAGCCTTTGATCTGAGAATGTCATAGAAATTATTCTGCTAGCACAAAAAGATGTTCATTGTAGCAATTAGATATAACAACAGGAAATAATCAGCCAGTGACTGGTTAAATGTATAATGGTATATCTATATGATGGGATATGCAAATACTGTATTAAAGGACAGATCAAGGTATCCCCTAAAAATGTATACACACTTAGAATATAATTATAAAGGCAGTGTTTATGAAAATATATTTTACTAGAGGCCCAGTGCACAAAAATTTGTGCACGTGGCGGGGGAGGGGTGGGGGGACGGGACGGGGGGGTCTCAGCCCGGCCTGTGCCCTCTCGCAGTCTGGGACCCCTCGGGGGATGACCACCTGCTGGCTTAGGCCCACTCCCCCGGGGCTGGGCCCGAGGGGGGCGGTCCCCCATCC
>NW_006289719.1:21434-24398 GCF_000327345.1 Myotis davidii | reverse complement strand
CAGGCTGGCCACAGCCCCTTCAGGGTTGGGGGTTCTGCTGGGGTGCCTGACCAGTCTGGGTGAGGGTCTGAGGGCCGTTTTCAGGCTGGCCACGGCCCCCAGCCACCCAAGCTCCCAGTGGAGGTTGGCTGGAAGCAGGTATCTAGGATTTATTTGTCTTCTATAATTGAAACTTTGTTGCCATGAGCGGAGACCACAGCCGGCTCAGGGCAGGCGGGAAGCTTGGCTTCCTCCATTGCCTGGGCAACCAAGCCTCCTACTTGCTCCAGCTCTGTGGCTGCTGGCCACCATCTTGGTTGGGTTAATTTGCATATAGTCACTCTGATTGGCTGGTAGGCATGGCTTGGGGTGTAGCAAAGGTACAGTCAATGAGCATCTGTGTCTTTTATTAGTGTAGATTTTCATTTAACAGCTGTCAGCTATTAAAGTGTATATACATTTTTTGGGACACTCTGTATATTGATATAGACTTATCCACAAGATAAACAGTATTAACTTAACAAAAGATTTGTATTATTTATAAATGAATGCACCTGAAATATTTATTTAAGTACAAGTTTTGTAGTGCAGTTGAATTTTAGTTTATTTTTGCATAATTTTAGCTTACACCTTGATGAAGTAAGTAGTAGCTCAGACATATTTATGCTAAAATATTCAGTAGTTGATAATTTTCCTGAAGAGTAGACATGAATATAATATGCAGACCCTTGACCATAGAACTAGCAATAGTAACATGTTCTCATTAATTAATATGGTTTATTATTATTCTTTTTAAATCATTTTTCTTAAACTGTTTTTACAGCAAGCATGTGGTTATGAGTTTACCAGCAAGCTACATCGGATGTATACAGATATGAGTGTCAGTGCTGATCTCAACAATAAGTTCAACAATTTTATCAAAAATCAAGACACAGTAATAGATTTGGGAATTAGTTTTCAAATATATGTTCTACAGGTATGAATATGTGTTTTATTGTAGGCATTTACTACTCATTTCAAATAGCCTGATCCAAACAATTAACAAGTAGAGGCCTCATTGCATTTTCTTTAATCAATGGATTGTATCTTCTAACGTTATATGTTATATTGATTTGGAATGAAATATGCCAAGATAGTAATGCTAATGGGTTTTATCAACATTTTGAGAAAGGAAAAAAGAGGTGCTTTAGTTTAAATCATTTTATAAATATTTATTAACAAGTTAGATGCTTGTCTATTTAACTTTTTTATTTTACTTATTTTCTTTTAGGCTGGCGCATGGCCTCTTACTCAGGCTCCTTCATCTACATTTGCGATTCCCCAAGAATTGGAAAAAAGTGTACAGATGGTAAGTTTGCAGGATATATATTAGAAGACCTAAGGAACTTTAATAATTGTTATATTACTTTAAATATTTTCCAAACTCGTATTTGCTTGTGATATAAAAATATATTCAGAAATCATAGTTATGTACTTTGTAGGAAGAATGTAAATTATTATAGTTACTAATATTAAAACTCAAATGCTAAGGTTGTCATAGAGTTCTTTGTCAAAACATGACTCCTACTCATAGTTAAACCTATTATCAGCTCTTAAGCAGTTTTAAATTACAAAAACTTTTGATATTAGAAGAAAGTATAGAATTTCATACTTAAAACACTCATTTTCTAATTTTTATTTGAATTTAGAGCCATTTTTATACTTCATTTATCTCTTGTAGTAGTTATTTTTATATCTGGGCAAAATTTTTTTTTAACTAAATTTATTGGGGTGACATTGGTCAATATGAACATACAGTTTTCAGGTGTGAGTTTCTATGTTACAAGATGTGTATATTGCACCTGGTGCCCATGGTCAGATCTTCTCCTGTCACCATATATTAGGACTCTCTTCTACCAACAATCCCTTCCCTCTGGCAACTACCACACTGCTGTTTTTGTTCATGAGTTTCAGTTTTATATCCTACATATGAATGAAATCATATGTTTGCAGCCTTTTTTTGTGAAACATATTTTATTGATTTTTTACAGAGAGGAAGGGAGAGGGATAGAGAGTTAGAAACATCAATGAGAGAGAAACATCAATGAGAGAGAAATATCAGCTGCCTCCTGCACACCCCCTACTGGGGATGTGCCTGCAACCAAGTACATGCCCTTGACTGCAGTCGGACCTGGGACCCTTTAGCCCGCAGGCTGACACTCTATCCACTGAGCCAAACCGGTTAGGGCAGTTCATAGCCTTTTTTGACTGACTTATTTCACTTAGCATAATGTTCTCAAGGCCCATCCACATTATTGCAAATGACACTATTTCATCTTTTCTTATGGCTTAATAGAATTCCATTGTATATTTGTACTACATCTTCTTTATCCAGTCCTCTGTCGCAGGACAATATGGTTGTTTCCATGTCTTGGCCACCGTGAATAATGCTGCAATGAGCATAGGGGTTCATATATCTTTGCGAACACATGATTTTGAGGTTTTCAAGTATATACTCAGGAGAAGGATTGCTGGGTCATATGGTAGCTCTACTCTTAATTTTTTTTAATATATATTTTTATTTATTTCAGAGAGGAATGGAGAGGGAGAGAGAGAGAGAAACATCAATGATGAGAGAGAATCACCGATTGGCTGCCTCCTGCACGCCCCCTACTGGGGACTGAGCCCACAACTCGGGCATGTGCCTCCGACCGTAATCAAACCTGAGACCCTTCAGTCCATAGGCCGACTATCCACTGAGCCAAACCGGCCAGGCTCTACTCTTAATTCTTTGAGGAATCGCCAGACTGTTTCCCATAGTAGTTGTACCAGTCTACATTCCCACCAGCAGTGGATGAGGGTTCCCTTTTTTCCACAACCTCTCAAACACTTGTTATTGCTTGTATTGTTGATAATGGCCACTCTAACAGGTGTGAGGTGGTGTCTGTCTCATAGTTTTGATTTGCATTTCCCTAATTGCCAGTGAGATTGAACATCTTTTAATTT
>NW_006289719.1:13125-21363 GCF_000327345.1 Myotis davidii | reverse complement strand
ATTACACTATTTCATCTTTTCTTATGGCTTAATAGAATTCCATTGTATATTTGTACTACATCTTCTTTATCCAGTCCTCTGTCGCAGGACAATATGGTTGTTTCCATGTCTTGGCCACCGTGAATAATGCTGCAATGAGCATAGGGGTTCATATATCTTTGCGAACACATGATTTTGAGGTTTTCAAGTATATACTCAGGAGAAGGATTGCTGGGTCATATGGTAGCTCTACTCTTAATTTTTTTTAATATATATTTTTATTTATTTCAGAGAGGAATGGAGAGGGAGAGAGAGAGAGAAACATCAATGATGAGAGAGAATCACCGATTGGCTGCCTCCTGCACGCCCCCTACTGGGGACTGAGCCCACAACTCGGGCATGTGCCTCCGACCGTAATCAAACCTGAGACCCTTCAGTCCATAGGCCGACTATCCACTGAGCCAAACCGGCCAGGCTCTACTCTTAATTCTTTGAGGAATCGCCAGACTGTTTCCCATAGTAGTTGTACCAGTCTACATTCCCACCAGCAGTGGATGAGGGTTCCCTTTTTTCCACAACCTCTCAAACACTTGTTATTGCTTGTATTGTTGATAATGGCCACTCTAACAGGTGTGAGGTGGTGTCTGTCTCATAGTTTTGATTTGCATTTCCCTAATTGCCAGTGAGATTGAACATCTTTTCATTTATCTATTGGCTGTTCCTGTGTCTTCTTGGGAAAGGTGTATTTTCAGGTCCTCTGCCCACTCTTTGATTGGGTTGTTTGTTTGATGTTGAGTTTTGTGAGTTCTTTATATATTTTGGGAATTAAACCTTTCTTGGGGCTACTGTTTGCAAATATTATCTCCCATCTGGTTGGCTGCCTCTTTGTTTTGCTGTGTAGAGCTTTTTAGTTTGATATAGTCCCATTCATTTATTTTTGCCTTTACTCCCTTTCCTTTGGGGTCAGGTTCATAAAATATTCTCTATGAACAAGGTCCATAAGTTTGTTACCTATATTTTCTTTTATATAACTTATTGTTTTGGGTCTTATATTTAAGTCTTTAATCCATTTTGAATTAATGTTTGTACAAGGGACAAACTGTAATCCAGCTTCATTCATTT
The DNA here is from genome assembly GCF_000327345.1 of Myotis davidii. Lineage (NCBI taxonomy): Eukaryota > Metazoa > Chordata > Mammalia > Chiroptera > Vespertilionidae > Myotis > Myotis davidii. The sequence continues at coordinate 20,262 of NW_006289719.1, read as the reverse complement.
GCATGTGGCTTTTCAGTTTTTCTGGAACCATTTATTGAAGAGACTGTCTTTACTCCATTGTGTGTTTCTGGTTCTTTTGTCAAAATAGCTGGGCTCTCTACTCCGTTCCATTGATCTGTGTGTCTCTTTCTCTGCCAATACCATGCTGTTTTGATTATCGTAGCTCTGTAGTATAATTTGAAGTCAGGTAGCATGATACCTCCAGCTTCATTCTTTTTTCTCAGGATTGCTTTGGCTATTCAGGGTCTTTTGTGGTTCCATACAATCTGACTTCTTGTTCTGTTTCTTTGAAAAATTATATTGGGGATCTTGATGGGGATTGCATTAAATCTGTATGTTGCTTTGGGTAATATGGCCATTTTAACTATGTTGATTCTTCCAATCCATGAACACGGGATATTTTTTCATTTTATTGTGTCTTTTTCAATCTCTTTTAATAATGCTTTGTAATTTTTAGTATATAGGTCTTTCACATTCTTTGTTAAGTTTATTGCTGGTATTTTATTCTTTTGGTCGCAATTGCAAAAGTAATTAATTTTTTTTGTTTTTTTTCTTCACTTTTTCTGAAGTTTTATGTTTAGTATACAGGAAGACAATGGATTTTTGCACATTGAATTTGTATCCTGCAATGTGACTGTATTTGCTTATTGTTCCTAATAGTTTTTTGGTGGGATCTTTAGAGTTTTCTATATACTTAATCATGTCATCCATAAAAAGTGATAGTTTTACATCTTTCTTCCCTGTTTGGATGCCATGTTTTTCTTTCTCTTGCCTTGTTGCTCTGGCTAGGACTGCCAGCACTGTGTTGAATAAGAGTGGTGAGAGTGAATATCCTTGTCTTGTTCCTGATCTTAAGAAGCAAAGCTTTCAGTTTTTCACCAGTAACTATGATATTAGCTGAGGGTTTATCATATATGACCTTTATTCTGTTGAGGTACATTCTTTCTATTCCTTTTTTATTGAGTGTTTTAATCATAAATGGTGTTATATTTTATCAAATGCTTTTCCTGCATCAGTTGATAAGGTCATATGATTTTTATCCTTTCTTTTGTTGATGTGGTGTATTACATTGATTGATCTGCGTATGTTGAACCATCCTGTGCCCTTGGAATGAGCCCCACTTGGTCATGATGTATTATTTTTTATGTACTACTAGAGGCTTGGTGCATGAAAATTCATGCACTGGAGGGGGAGTCCCTCAGCCCAGCCTGCCCCCTCTCACAGTCCAGAAGCCCTCAGGGGCAGGAGGTGACCCGGTGATCAGGGGAAGGCGATGCCCCATCACACCTCTGCTGCTGCCACTGCTGGCAGTGCAAGCCTTGGCTGGCCCTGGTTACCTGAGCCTCGGGTGGCCCTGGGAAATTGGGAAGCCACCATCCGAGGCTTGCCTGTGCCTCAGGCCGGTGCTGGGGGGCTGAGGGGTCTCCAGAGGCAGGCACATGAGGGCAGGCCTTGCCATGCACCTGCCACCCTGGCAGAGCTGAGAGGACTGAGCACCGCCATCTTTGAGGACAGGACTGTCAATTAGCATATTCCCTCCTTATTGGTGGTGGGCACCACAATCTTTGTGATGGTGTGAGAGTCAATTAGCATATCCCCTCTTTCTTAGATAGTATTATATTTGATTTGCTAGTATTTTGTTTAGAAGTTTTGCATCTGCATCTGTATTTATCAGAGATATTGGACTATAGTTTTCTTTATTTACATTAACTTTGCTAGGTTTTGATATCAGGATTATATTGCTCTCATAGAATATGTTAGGAAGTATTGCCTCTTGATCAATTTTTGGAAGAGTTCAAGAAGGAGAGGTTTTAAGTGTTCTTTGAACATTTGGTAGAATTTACTGGTAAAGCCATCTGGTCCTTGACTTTTATTTTTGGGGAGATTTTTGATGGTTATTTCAATTTCCTCAATACTGATTGGTCCATTTAGATTTTTCAGCTCTTCATGATTTAGTCCAGAATGGTTATATATTTCTAGAAACTTATACATTTCTTCTAGATTATTGAATTTGGAGGCATACAGTGTTTCATAATATTCTAGTATAGTGATGGCGAACCTATGACACGCATGTCAGAGATGACACGCAAACTCATTTTTTTGGTCGATTTTTCTTTGTTAAATGGCATTTAAATATATAAAATATCAAAAATATAAGTCTTTGTTTTACTATGGTTGCAGATATCAAAAAATTTCTATATGTGACACGGCACCAGAGTTAAGTTAGGGGTTTTCAAAATGCTGACACGCCGAGCTCAAAAGGTTTGCCATCATTGTTCTAGTATGATCCTTTGCATATCTGTGGTGTCTGGTAATTTCTCCTCTCCCATTTCTGATTTTGTTTATATGGGTCTTTTCCTTCTTTTTTCCTTAGTGAGTGAGGCCAGTAGTTTTTCATTATTTTCAAAGAGCTAGGTTTTTGTTGTATCAAATTTTTGTGTAGTCTTTTTTTCTCTATTTCATTCAATTCTGCTCTAATTTTTATTATTGTCTTTCTTCTACTGACTTTGGGTTGCTTCTGTTCTTTTTTTCCCTAGTTCTTTAAGATGTGATGTTAGATTTTTTACTTGGGATTTCTTTTGTTTCTTGAGTTAGGCCTGTAATGATATAAGCTTCCCTCTTATTACTGCTTCTGCTGCATCCCAGAAGTTTTGATCTATTGTATTGTGATTCTCATTTGTCTCTATATATCTTTTGATCTCGTCTTTTATTTCCTCTTTGACACAGAGATTTTTTAGTAGTATATTGTTTGATCTCCAAGTATTTGTGAGTTTCTTTGCTACCTTTTTGCAATTGATTTCTAATTTCAAGGCATCGTGGCTGGAGAATATGCTTGGTATCATTTCAGTCTTTCTGAATTTGTTAATGTTAGTTTGGTGACCCAACATATGGCCTATCCTTGAGAATGTTCCATGTGCACTGGAAAAGAATCTGATGTTCTGGGATAAAAGGTTCTGCAAATGTCAATTATGTCCATTTGGTCTAGTGTTTCATTTAAGGCTGATATTTCTTTATTGATTTTCAGTTTGGTTCATCTGTCTAGAACTGTCAGTGGAGTATTACGGTCTCCAACTATGATTGTGTTTGGATCTGTTTTTCTCTTTAGTTCTGTGAATAGTAGTTTTATATATCTGAGTGCTCCCTGATTTTGTGCATATATATTAATAAGTGCTATATTTTCTTGATGTAGTGTTCCCTTTATCATTATAAAGTGTCCATCTTTGTTTCTTCTTATCTTTGTTATCTTCAAGTATATTTTGTCAGATAAAAATATGCCTACACCTGCTTTTCTGTGGATGTTATTTGCTTGGAGAATCATTTTCCACTTTTTACTTTGAATCTACCTTTGTCTTTGCAGCTTAGTTGTATCTTTTGTAGGCAACATATTGTTGGGTTTTGTTTCTTTGATCCACTCTGCTATTCACTGCCTCTTTATTGGTGAACTTGACCATTTACATTTATGATAATTATTGATGTATAAGCATTTCCTATAGCCATTTTATCTTTTGTTTTCTGGTAGCTCTGGGTCTCCATTGGTTCTTTTCCTTTGTGTTTCTGTCTGTTGTTTTTGGTTGGTGGTATTCCATACTTCTTCCCTGTTTCCTCTTTTTTTAAGCTATTTGTCCTGATTTGGGAATTTGTGTGTGTGGTTACCATTAGGTTTATAAAAGACTAGAGGCCCAGTGCATGAATTTGTGCATGGGTGGGGTCCCGCCAGCCTGGCCTCAATCTGGGCGGATCGGGGCTGGGTCTGTTGGGAGGAGGAGATGACGGGACATTGGCTGGCCGGCCCCGATTGGGGCCCAATCAGAGCCAGGTCAGCTCGGGGGCAGGGCCGTGGGTGATTTGGCGGCAGGGCTGGCCATGGGGAGGGGCTGTGGGTGGTGGACTACCCCCAAATGGGGAGGGGGTGCCAATCGGGGGCCAGCAGCCTGGGGGAGGGGCCATGGGTGATTAGCCAGCCAGCCCTGCCCCCTATTGGGGTGGGGAAGGCAATCAGGGGCGGGGTCGGCCAGGGGCAGGGGCTGCAGGCCGATCAGGGTTGTGGAGGCCTGCTGCGGGGAGGGGCTGCAGAAGGTTGGCTGGCCAGCCCTAGCCCTATTGGGGTGGGAGATGCAATAAGGGGCAGGGCTGCCGGAGGAAAGGGCTGCAGAAGTTTGGCAGGCCCTCCCCATATTGGGGTTGGGGGGCAATTAGGGGTGGGGCCAGCTTGGTGGAGGACCTATGGGCCAATCAGGGTGGTGGGGGCTCATAGGAGTTGGGGCCTGCTGGGGGAAGAGGCTGCAGGAGGTTGGCTGGCCGGCCCTGCCCCCTAGTGGGGTGGTGGGTGTGATCAGGGGCGGAGCAGGCCTAGGGTGAGAGAGTCCATCACTGCGGGCCAGCTGGGGGGAGGGGTTGTGGGTGATTGGTTGGCGGTACCCGCCCCCATTGAGGTTGGGGGGCCAATTCCGGGTGGGGCCGGCCGTGGGAATAAATCACACGTGGTCATGGTGTATGATCTTTCTAATGTAATGCTGGATCCAACTTACTAGAATCTTATTGAGGATTTTAGCATCTATGTTCATCAAGGATATTGGCCTGTAGATCTCTTTTTTTGTGGTGTCTTTATCTGGATTTGGAATTAGGGTAATGCTGGCTTCATAGAAAGAGCCTGGAAGTATGCGTTCCTCTTGAATTTTTTGGAATAGTCTGAGGAGGATAGGCTTTAGTTTTTCTTTGAATGCTTGGTAGAACTCCCCTGTAAAGCCATCTGGACCAGGGCTTTTGTTTGCTGGAAGATTTATGATTACTCCTTCAATTTCTTGGGTGGTTATCGGCCTATTCAGGTTTTTTTTATCCTGATCGAGTTTTGGGAGCTTGTATTTTTCTAAAAATATGCCCGTTTTGTCTATTTTGTCCATTTTGTCGGAATAAGAATTGTTCGTAGTATTTTTTCATAGTCGTTTGTATTTCTGTGGGATCGGTTGTTACTTCACATCTTTCTGATTTTGTTTATTTGGGTCTTCTCTCTTTGCTTCTTGGTGAACCTGACTAGAGGTTCATCAATCTTGTTTATCTTTTCAAAGAACCAGCTCTTGGTTTTGTTGATCTTTTGTATTTTTTTTGTCTCTATGTCATTTATTTCTGCTCTGATCTTTATTATTTCCTTCCTTCTGCTTATGCTGGGCTTTACCTGTTGCTCTCTTTTTAACTCTTTGAGTTGTAGGGTTAATTTATTACCATTTTTTCCTTGTTTTTTTGAGGTAGGCTTGTAGAGCTATGAACTTCCCTCTCAAGTCTGTCATGGGAAAACACAATACACAGGGTACCAAACACAAATGTATTCACGATACCAATAACCCCAAATAAAGGTGACCACCAGAAAAAGAATTTTAGGGGAGAGAAAAGAGTGCAAAAATGATATTGAGAAAAGGAAAAAATGTAAGAGAGAAAAGAAAAAGAAGAAAAAAGAAGGGGGAAATATATATGTCTATGGGGAGAAAACTCCAAAAAAAACAACTAATCCAAGAAATGCAAACAACAAGCACTCAAAGTAGAATGCAAACAACAACACCCAAATAACAAATACCCAGATGAATCTGAAGAGCAGAGCTTATTTCCAGAAGATAAGGTCAAGGAATTGAATGAATGGGGAAGTGGCCACGATTCAGTATAGATGAAACTAATTAAGATATTAGTAGAAGAAGAGAACAGGCAAGGAGAGGAAAAACAGAAGCAAGAAAATAAAAAGAAAAAAGAAACTAACAAGCAATCAAACAAACAACAACAAGACAAAATAAGAAAAAGGAAAAAAAAGTAAGAAAAAATTTGGCTAGTAAAGAAAGAGAAGAGAGAAGTCTACTGTTCTGCCTGGCACGTCTGTTTCCTGTCATTTAGTCAGCACAGTGTTGATGTTCCCTGCAGTCCACCGCTCCTCTGTGTCATAAGCCACAACCTTGTGTTCAGGCAAGCAGGATCTGCAAGGAAGCAAAGGAACTGCGCCACCTCATGTTCTATCCCCCTCCCCACTGGCACTGCGCGAGCGGTATAGAACTTCAGGCTGCCTTTCTGGGCAGTCTCCCACAGCTGTGGGCTTAGATCTAGAGATCCCCTCTGCCAGCAGCTCTGTGGACCCCTTAAGAGAAACAGGGGAAAAAGGGAAAAGTGAGGAAGAGATTGTAGGCATAAAAGAAAAATTGAGATAGAGTAAAATAATGCCAGAAGAAAAATAAAAAGAATGTAGAACACTGCCCTAGCTGGTTTGACTCAGTTGGTAGAGTGTCATCCTGGGACTGAAGGCTCCCAGGTTTGATTCTGGTCAAGGGCACATGCCCGGGTTGTGGGCTCGATCCCCACTGGGGGACATGCAGGAGGCAGTCGATCAATGATTCTCTTTCATCGTTGATGTTTCTATTTCTTTCTCCTTCTCCTTTCCTCTGTGAAATCAATAAAAATATATATTTTAAAAAAAATGTAGAACACTAATCCAAATATAAAATAAATGAAATGAAACTTTAAAAAGGTAAAATAATAGTAATAATAAAATGAGATTATAACAATACAAAAAGTAAAAGTGAGAAAAAAGAAAAAAAATTGTAGTTAAATTAAGTAAAAGATAAAAAATAAAAAAGTAAAGTAATGAAGTTCGTTCACTTCAGCGAGCTTCAATGACCCATGGAGGCTGTTTTAAGAGCCCTCTCTACTGTTCTGCCTGGCACGTCTGTTTCCTGTCATTTAGTCAGCACAGTGTTGATGTTCCCTGCAGTCCACCGCTCCTCTGTGTCATAAGCCACAACCTTGTGTTCAGGCAAGCAGGATCTGTCTGCTCACTTTGTTTCTCTGCCTGCCTTCAGTTGTATTTACACAAGAGTCAATTTCTGACACATCCCCTGGGTGGCGGTGTTTCTGGATTAGTTTCCAGGACCAAATGGCTCCTTGACCCAGTGATTAGAGTTAGACTCTTCTTTTCCTGCTGCAATTAATATTGGGTTGAAGGGACGGACTGATCCAGAGGTGCTTTCCTGCTCATCTCTCCTTATTTTGATCCCCAGTTTCCTCAAAAACAACCTTCCCCTGCAGTCTCAGTGAGTGTTTTTAATTGGAAGATCCTATGTACTGGGCTTAGCAAGCAAGGAAGTAAAAAAGACAAAGCAACTG
>NW_006289719.1:5846-8700 GCF_000327345.1 Myotis davidii | reverse complement strand
GATGTTTCTATTTCTTTCTCCTTCTCCTTTCCTCTGTGAAATCAATAAAAATATATATTTTAAAAAAAATGTAGAACACTAATCCAAATATAAAATAAATGAAATGAAACTTTAAAAAGGTAAAATAATAGTAATAATAAAATGAGATTATAACAATACAAAAAGTAAAAGTGAGAAAAAAGAAAAAAAATTGTAGTTAAATTAAGTAAAAGATAAAAAATAAAAAAGTAAAGTAATGAAGTTCGTTCACTTCAGCGAGCTTCAATGACCCATGGAGGCTGTTTTAAGAGCCCTCTCTACTGTTCTGCCTGGCACGTCTGTTTCCTGTCATTTAGTCAGCACAGTGTTGATGTTCCCTGCAGTCCACCGCTCCTCTGTGTCATAAGCCACAACCTTGTGTTCAGGCAAGCAGGATCTGTCTGCTCACTTTGTTTCTCTGCCTGCCTTCAGTTCCACATTCGAGGGCTACACTGACCCTAAGGGCTGCGGATTTGTTGGGGCACTGTCTCCCTCTCGGACTCTAGTCCCTGTTGTGCGTATTTCTCCCTCCAGCCTGGATCCCACATCTCACCTCTCTCCAGGCGATCTCTGATCTTTTCATCCACAGATTGCCCCACCAGCTGTGTTTAATTCACCAATTCCAAGTGGGTGTTATTCAATTCAGCTGTTCCTTCTATCTCAGCGGTTCTCAACCTGTGGGTCGCGCACAATGAAAATACATCCTACATATCAGATATTTACATTACAATTCATAACAATAGCAAAATTACAGTTATGAAGTAGCACCGAAAATAATCTGCTCTTTGAGAAGGCGCAGGACCCCACCATGTATTCAGCCTCCACCTTGTCTCCTCTGGACAAATTTTAGGTGCCCATGGCCGGAGAGGCCAGAGTCTCAGTGTTTGTCACTTCACAGCTAAGGCAGCTGGTCCCTGGGCATTGTGGCTGTAGGTCCCAGGATGTATCTGAGGTCTCCCTTGTTGAAGGTAAGGCTGGGCTTCCAATCACAGCCGCTCTCCCCTTCAAGATGGCGCTATCTGTGCAGCAGAGCTGGCTGTTCCAGGAGAGATTTCAGTAGTAGTAGGTGCTGCCCGGCCAGGGATCCTGATCCGCCAGTCCCCAACAGTTATATGGAATATAACTGTCCCTCACTCCCAAATACGGACACTCCCTGCACATCCACGCACTCTCCTTTTGCTCTCTCACTCACACACTATCTTGCAGCCTGCCATTCCGTCAGCTGCCATTTGGATCTCAGCTTTTGTCTTTTAATACCAAATAAATTTATAATATTCTCATTTAGAGCTGAATCTTTTTGTTATGATTAGCTATTCAGATATTTAAGTATAAAGAAACGGGTTGGTTTTTTTTTGGCATAACGATATCATCAATAAAACTTTACTGGTAGTACCAGTTGCTAGGAGTAAAAATAGGTAAAAGTAAAAAGAGGTAAAACGTGTCTTCAGAGCTTTGAATATATACACTTTGAATATATAAAGCTAGTTTGCAGTTAAATAATTTGTAAAGGTTATTTTAAACTTCTCTCAGTTTCAGAAATGTTTTCATTTGCTTTTGTCCACTAATTCATTATAAATGTTTAATAATCCTATATAACTCTAATATGCAAATCAACCAAATGTCAGGATGACCGGTCACTATGATGCACACTGACCACCAGAGAGCAGACACTCAACGCAGGAACTTCCCCCAGCCCACAGGCCCCGACCTGCAGTGGCGGCGGGGAGCAGGGCCAGCAAGTGGGCAGCGCCAGGCCAACCAAGGCGGGTGCCAGGGGGGGTCGCCCCACCAGTTACCCTGAAGATTGGCCCTGATCGCCAGCCAGGCCTAGGGACCTTACCCGTGTATGAATTTTGTGCCCCAGGCCTCTAGTTAAATTATAAGCTGTATAACAGTAATTAAATTTTATCAACACCCTTGGAGATTATTAATTAGTTAAAGCATACTTCTGGGATCCTTTTGTGACATATTTTTTTAATATATTTTGTATTGATTAAGATATTACATATGTGTCCTTATCCCCACGTTACCCTCTACCCCCTCCCCCGCTCATGCCCTCACATACACACACACACACACACACCGTTGTCCATGTCCATTGGTTAGGCCTATATGCTTGCATATAAGTCCTTTGGTTGATCATTTCCCCTTACCCCCACCCTCCCCTACCTTCCCTCCAAGACCCGACAGTCCAATCAATGCCGCTCCATCTCTGGATCAGTCCTTGTTCATCAGTTTATGTTGTTCATTATATTCCACCAATGAGTGAGATCATGTGATATTTATCTTTCCCTGACTGACTTCTTTTGCTTAGCATAATGCTCTCCAGTACCATCCATGCTGCTGCAAATGGTAAGAATTCCTTCTTTTTTACAGCAGCGTAGTATTTATTGCATTGTGTAGAGGTACCATAGGTTTTTAACCACTCATCTGCTGATGGGCATTTAGGCTATTTCCATATCTTAGCTATTGTAAATTGTGCTGCTATGAACATAGGCATGCATATATCCTTTCTGATTGGTGTTTCTGTTTTCTTGGGATATATTCCTGGAAGTGGTGTTACTGGGTCAAATGGCAGTTCCATTTTTAAATTTTTGAGAAAATGCTATACCGTTTTCCACAATGGATGCACCATTCTGCATTCCCACCAGCAGTGAAGGAGGGTTCCTTTCTCCACATCCTCACCAACACATGTTGTTTGTTGATTTGTTGATGATAGCTATTCTGACAGGTGTGAGATGGTATCTGAAAGGTTCAGAGTGGGCCGGGGGTTTTTATTATCTTCTGCTGGCTGCAGGCTGTTTCTGCTGACTATTGCTGACACACAGAGCATGCA
>NW_006289719.1:0-3983 GCF_000327345.1 Myotis davidii | reverse complement strand
TACCTCTGCACTTTACTTCCGCAGCTCCTCTGGCTCTCAGTGTGTTTTTCTCTTTCCTTCTAGTTGTAGAATTTCCACTCAGCCAGCCTTCCTGTAGTTCTGGATGATGTCCGTTTTGTCTTTTTGTTGTATTTTTGAAGTTGTTGTGGGAGGCAGAAATTTCCCGGTGTTTATCTATGTCGCCATCTTAGTTTTCTCTTGTGACATATTTTTATTTTCTCTTTATCTACATTAGAACCAGGAAGAAAATCTTAAGTATTCCAAGTGCTAGTCATTTCCTGTTTATCATGCAAAGTGTTTGATGGATTTGCTCATAGAGGAGAATGATGCACTCTTGAAGGGAAAACATGCTTAACAAATTTGAGTTTCCTAGGAGTAAGCCAAGTTGGAATAAACTGCTGAAAGAATTTATTAATTTCCTTGGCTGAGAGTGATCAGTTTTGTTGTAATGAGTGGACATAGTGCAGCTGGCAGGTCAGATGTTACTAATTGCTTTATTTAAACTTCGTTTTGAAAGTACAAATGGTAAAGTTTGATATACAAATAAAAGTTTTAGATATCCTAGGTAATAAAAGGCTAATATGCAAATTGTCTCCTCGACCGGGAGTTTGACCAAGGGGCAGGGCTGTGGCCAACCTCCTGCGTTCCCTCCCCCTGGCTGGTGCAGCCTCAGTTGGCCCCTATTGGGGTGGGCCAGCTGGACCCCACGTGTGCCTGAATTTGTGCACCAGGCCTCTAATATTACATATGACACAGTGATACATCATTCTAAAATGTCTGTCCACACTCTGGCCAGTGTGGCTCAGTTGGTTGGGTGTTGTCCAGAGCACTGAAAGGTTACTGATTTGATCCTCAGTCAGGGCACATCCCCGAGTTGTGGGCTTGATCCCCGGTAGGGGGTGTGCAAGAGGCAGCCAATTGATGTTTCTCTCTCTCCTGCTCCCTCTCTCTGTTAAAATCAATAAAAAATCTTAAATAAAGTCTGTCCACAATTCTGAATTGTGACATTTGTGTATTCAGTTTTGCAGTAAAGTTGATTTTTTATTTTTTTAATGTTTCAGTTTTATTTTCTCACTATATTATGTAATATCTCATTAAAAGATAATAACGTGTCCTGGCTGGGTAGCTCAGTTGGTTAGAGTGTTGACCTGATATGCCAAGATGGCAGATTCATTCCCTGGTCAGATGAATGCATAAATAAGTGGAACAACAAATTGATGTTTTTTCTATCTCCTTCCCTCATTCTCTCCCTCCCTTCCTCTCTAAAGAATATAAAATAATAATAAATAAATAAAAGATATGATCTGTGTTTTTTGGACTGGTGTCCTACTATTGCACATTCAGTCCAACAAATGAATTTTTTAAAAGTTACAATAATAGAATATTAAAGTTAATTTTTTGTAATAATATGAACAAGAGAAAATACAAAGACAAGTACTCTGAAGTTTTGCTTGTATTAGTGTTCAACTGGATGTGGAAGTTAAATATTGGATGTCACTTTATAGGTAACCTCTCCTTCAGCAAAGGTATATACATTGACAAATAGATGAGAAATAAAAGTATGACTTGTATTTTCATATTGAAATTTATGATAGTGTTTTGGTTTGTAATTAATATTTATAAAGTCTGAATTGATAACTTTAAAAAATGATATTGAATCGCTATGTTATTTCTGATTTTATAGAAAAAGTCAAATTTGCAGGGCTGCATTTTAGTAGAAAGTATTCTGGACAAGGTTGTAAGAGAAAAGAGCTGGAGTAATTTTCATATGTTGTTTAGAGACTTGCACAGATGTGTTTTCTCATGTGTAAAACAAGTAGATATACCTAATGGGGTATAATGTCTTTTTATAACACGAACTTTTTAAAAACTTTTTTTAATGTAGTAATAGCCAGGTAAGTTGTTACAGTAGCGGAAAATAATTTGACTTTTTTAATTTTTTACAGTTTGAATTATTTTACAGCCAGCATTTCAGTGGAAGGAAACTTACATGGTTACATTACCTCTGCACAGGTAAAATGAACTTAATTTTATCTAATTTAATGAAATTTATCTGCTCTGATTATGGTAATAATTTAGAAAAAGATTTTCTTTTTTTTTTAAATATATATTTTATTGATTTTTTTACAGAGAGAGGAAGGGAGAGAGATAGAGAGTTAGAAACATCGATCAGCTGCCTCCTGCACACCCCCCACTGGGGACGTGCCTGCAACCAAGGTACATGCCCCTGACTGGAACCGAACCCGGGACCCCTCAGTCATTAGGCTGATACTCTATCCACTGAGCCAAACTGGCCAGGGCATAGAAAGAGATTTTCTATAGCCTAATTGTAGATTGCTGTTTTTCCCTCCTAATGATGGTTTAACCTTTTCTTCTCTACCTTCCTTTCTGGTTACCATTAAAGCAACTAATAATGAAATTCAAGTGCAGCACTTTTTTTTTTTTTAATTGATTTCAGAGAGGAAGGGAGAGGGAAAGATAGAAACATTAATAATGAAAGCAAATCATTGATCGGCTGCCTCCTGCACACCCCACATTGGGGATTGAGCCCATAACCTGGGCATGTGCCCTGACTGTGAATGGAACTCCAACCTCAGGGTTCATAGGACAGTGCCCAACACCAAGCCACACCAACCGGGCTGGTGCAGCACTTTTTAATAGTATTTTATAGTTATGCTACTTATAATAATACTGTTTATTTTTTTAAATTTCTGAATTTTATTATGGTTTACTACATTTCTGTAATGAACCACTTTTTATAGACATTAGCATTTTATTTAGAAACCCAGATTTGATGAACCGGATACTTCAGAAAAACCTATTCTTCCTAAATATGGCAGACACAAACACATATTATATTAACCATTATATTAAATATCATATTAATTTGTATAGCATCATAAGGAAATGCAACCATTTGATTTTTATTTGTGGTACTGTTAGTGAATTTCAATAGTAAATGCTTTTTCCAGAAAGTCCAGGTTATTTTCCAGTAGTTTCCAGTTTTAGAATGGTTTACTCAGAATCTAATCGTTTCCTTTGCTGCTTTCTGGAACATTGGGGGCCGGGGGATCACTGTTCCTTTTTTGTTCTTGTTATTTATTAACAGTTATAATTAATAATGATTTATTATTTTAAGTAAGGGTAATATCTGAATGATTGTACACTGTGTGCAATTGCTCTAAGTTACCTGAAGATGTTAGCCTAAGCAAACACTGACATTTTCTCTACTTATGCTTTGAAAAATGCAGTAGATCATCTTTTCCTTTGTATAAGAAGGGAAGGGTGTATATGTTAATATGTCTTAGAAATGGTACAAGAAAAAAAAGAAGAAGACACTGTACAAGAAAGTATCTCTTAGAAATGGTAGAAGAAAATCTGACCAGTCACCATAACCTTTATTAGGAAAGTCTTTCTGTTCATTCACCTAAGAATAATTACATGTAAGTAATTTCTCTTAAGTGCCATTTATTTGACTAATTGACATTTAGTATATGATATCTTTTTATGTTAGTAATAGTAGGTTATAATAATTAATGGTAATACATATTTGTTAAGTTTATCTTTATGAAACAACTAGGGCATTTTAATTTTTCAATAGTTTGTAAAATAGAGATATTTATTGATATTTTAAATAAGTGGCAACAGTCATTAGCCTTTAATTTTACATCTGTTGTGAATATTTTCTATTCTCATTTAGTAACTATAATTGGTTTTAAGGGAAAAATGGTGGTTTAGATAATTTAAAAAGCAAATATATCTTAATGTATTTAAATTTAATTTATTTTTAATTCTCCTTCATATCTATCTTGGGGAATTTAAACTCTTGATTATTCTCATTATCTTAGCAATATCAAACTGTCTCCTAAAGTAATTTTAATGAGAGGTGCACTGTTTTGGTGTTAGGCAACTTGTTGTATACAAAAAGAAAGAAAAACCCATGTACATAGTTTTTTTTGTTGTTTTTTTTTAATTTTATTTTT
>NW_006289718.1:2954043-2961174 GCF_000327345.1 Myotis davidii | reverse complement strand
ATAATCTTAAATAAATACTTTAATTTTGTATAAAAAAATAAATAAATAAAAGATTTGGAAACAGCCTAAGTGCCCATCAGCAGATGAGTAGATTAAAAAACAGTGGTACATCTACACAATGGCATACTAGGCGGTGATAAAAAAGGAGTTCTTAACATTTGCAACAGCATGGATGGAACTGGAGAGAATTACGCTCAGCTAAAAAGCCAGAGAGAGATAACTATCACATGATCTCACTCATTTGTGGAATATAATGAACAACATAAATTGATGAACAAAAACAGATCCAGAGACAGAGAAGCATCTAACAGACCATCCAACCTCAGAGGGAAGGTAGGGGAGGGTGGAGGTAAGAGGGACGAGGGGGAGAGATCAACCAAAGGACTTGTATGCATGCATATAAGCCTAACCAATGGACACAGACAACAGGGGGTGAGGGCATGAGTGTGTGTGTGTGTGTGTGTGTGGGGGGGGCATAATGGGAGGATAAGGACACATATGTAATATCTTAATCAATAAAAAAATTATAAGTAAAAAAAAAATCCAGACAGTAGCCTAATCTAGGGCTTCTTTTGCAATGGAGGTGATGAATAATGTAGTCACTGGTTTTACTGGACTGGATACTCCCAACCCCCGAGACACCGAGAATGTGAGCAACACCCTGCCCGCAAGAAAATGGAAAACAAAGACCTGCTCTTACTATATTAAGAAAATGAGAATTTAGCTTATTTTTTTAAAAATGCCCAACCATTGAGCTCTACATTATAAAATTTGAGAACACCAGGCTAATAAAGCAATAGGCCAGGGAGATGGAGAAAGTCCCGTGCTCTCCAGCAGATCTGTAAGGGCTGAAGTCATTGGCAAATGGGTTGGTTTCTTCAAGTATCTCTGCCATAATGTGAGGATGAAGTCACTCTGATGTTAATGTTTTTCTAACACTTCCTCTTTCCTTTCTCTCCTTCAAATGTTCTAAGAGTTTCTAATGAAAATGGGCTCTGATTGGCCCACTGACTCTGACCCGTGAGTTTTGCTGATTCTTTGTCTAGGGATAAGAGGATCCAAAGGTTTGAAAAGAGTCTTCTCATTTCTCCAATGAATAGCAGGGCATCCGGTTTCTGCTGGGCCGCATTTGTCATTCCCAAGAAAACACCTTGCAGACAATCAGACTCTGAGATTCACCAACACCTCCCTCCCCCGGCACCCCCCCTTCCGCCCCGCCCTGACTCTAGGACTGGCGGCATCGCCCTCTCATCGCCCTTCGGGGAAACTCAGAGGACTCAGGATATTGCTTTTGAATGTTTAAAGGCAGACTTCTAGATTTTAAAGACTTAGTGGGATGGTGGCAGACTTCTTTTATGCTGAGTGTGTGAAACTGTATGGATTTTTGAGCTTCCTGTGGGATCTGTGGGAAAGGAAGCTATGGCTGACAGGCTGGGGAGAGGTTGGCTGCCCAGTGGCACCAACTTCCCATCCATGACTTAGTGATCCCTTAATGGTGCTTCCCATCCTTTTTTGGAGTAAGGATAGGGCATAAATCATTCAATGTAACAGCCAGTGGCTCTTTAATTCTGTATCTGATTCTTGTGTCACTGTGACCACCCCAGGTAGTGCTGTGGTATGTCTGGTTCCGGGGAAGCTCCTTCAACCAAACTTGGTCTTTCAAGTTCAGTCTTAGTGACTCTCTCAGATTGCACCTGAGATCTCTTTTCATGCAGTGGGGCCTGGGGAGTGGGGAGGAGAGGATATCTACCTTCAGATGATCTGCACCAGACATTAACAAAGGAAAAATGTCCCATCACTGCCAATGGAATGAATATTCTATCACAATGGCTCTCTCATTCTCCAGTATTGAGATTAACTTTACCTGCTGAAGGTGGTAAAATTTATTTCGGTGGCCTCTGACCACCATCTATCAGCACCCGACCCCTATCTGTATAAAACAATAAGCATGATCTTAAGGCACTCTTAGGGGCTGTCTAAGAGATGTATATTTGCTGACATACAACCTGACTGAAGCCAAACACCATTACCCCTGTGACTGATTGGAGGGCGGCCATAACCGAACAGTTTTATTTCACTCCAGCAGCTGAGCTCCCTGACCACGCGAGCCGAGCTGACACGGCATTTCAAGTCCTGTTACCAGCTCAATGGTTCTCTTGTAAAAAAAGCACCTCTTCATTTAGCCTCTCCATCTTGATCATTGCTGATGGGCTATCAATAATTTCAAGTTGGATGAGCAGTTGGCTGAAGGTTAAATAAATTCTGCGGGCTGTTTGCATGATTGTACCCGAGCGGAAGGATTCCAATTTGAAGCACTTTTCTCACAAGTGCTCCTTGGAAATGTTTCTAGAGTCAGAAAGTTAAGAAGTTCAGTTTTGAAGGCCCAAGTGCGCTTGAAAGGGAAGCACCGTCAGGAGCCACAGGAACCCTGACCTTACAAAACTGGGTTTTCCTCTCTTTCAGGTTTCCCTCTGAGTGATGTGGAACCCACAGAACACGGGGAATTAACTATTAGCACAGAAAATTCTAAACCCCCTAAAGCACTATCTGGGATGTTGGTATTTGTTTGTAAAAAAATGAACCAAAGTACATTTTCACAGATTCAGCCAATAGCAGTAAGAATAGGAAGGTGTATAATGAGCTGTAGCCACAAGCTTTCAGTTGCGAGATAAGACTTTAAAAATACTTCATTCACATTCAGGAGATGATTCTCTTAAAGTAAAAATTGTTCCCCTCTCCACAACTCCCCCCCATTGCAGAAATTAGACATCAGAGCTAACTGTTCTCAACATTTGACTCTATGCCTTTCTAGTTTTTTAATGTATATATATTTGTACTTTCTTTTACTAAGGTGTGGTTTTACTGAATACAAAATGCTACAGCTTTTTTTAAAGATGGTAAAAAATAAGCACATAGGTGTTTGAAGGACATGCTCTAGCTTTTGTAAATGATTTAAACTGCTTATTTGGTGATTTGATGCTGTCCGACCCTCACAACAGGTTCTCCACGAAGCTCTCAACTTGGGTCTTTTCGATGACACCATGTTTCTTCATCTGTAATTTTCTAATCTCTGACTCTGACAACAAAAGTGCACCTACTAGTAGTTTGCCTGGGTCATAACTAACAGATTTTAGATAAGCTTATGCAAATTTCCAAAGAACTTTTAAAGTTACAATATTTTGACATTGCTTTACCAATAAGAAAGCCCTTAACTTCCTTGAGAACAGCGGTTCTCAACCTGTGGGTCACGACCGCTTTGGGGGTCAAACGACCCTTTCACAGGGGTCGCCCATCAGAAAACACATATATAATTACATATTGCTTTTGTGATTAATCACTATGCTTTAATTATGTTCAGTTTGTAACAATGAAAATACATCCTGCATATCAGATATTTACATTACGATTCATAACAGTAGTAAAATTACAGTTATGAAGTAGCAACGAAAATAATTTTATGGTTGGGGGTCACCACAACATGAGGAACTGTATTAAAGGGTCGTGGCATTAGGAAGGTTGAAAACCACTGCTTTAGAAGTTTAGAGAGCACTTTATGTATGTCTCATGTGATTCTCATTCCCTGTTTTACATTCCAGTGGGCTTTGCCCTGCTCCTTCTGCTTTTCACATAGGAGGGATTTCTGTATACACGTGAGCTTCAGTAGTTCCAATATTCTGGAAACTGGCACAGTAGAACTCACAACTGTGATAACACTTGATCCTTACACACTTTCCCACCTCTGTTTAGGTGCTTACCCTGCCCTTACATTTGCAGTCATTGCCATTCAAAAAATGAAGGTTAAGTTGTCCTGAGAAAGTGAAGGCTACAGAAGGTATTATCTTGGTTCCTATGGCTTTTCCCTGAATTGCAATGAACGCATCATGTTCTGCTGAGTGACAGGGGAAGATAATGATAAAGTAGAAATGGGAATGAATCCCAGTGGTTTAAAGCATTGTTACTCTGCAGGCCAACAGCACCGGCATCATCTGGGAGCTTATGAGTCACACAGAAATCTCTAGAACCACCCAGACCCACTGAATCTTTAACAAGCATCCCTGGTTATTTGCATTTCTATTAAAGTTTGAGGTAGAATGAAAGGATTTCATGGGTATAGTTAAAATGTTGAAGTTGGTCATTTATCATTGAGCATTTAAGTGATGTAACAACACAAAGACATTGAAATTATTATGATTTCTTAAAAAAAGAACTTCTCAAAGTATTGTACTAGTTTTTTAAACTGCAAAAAGTAGCTGTAGTCTATTCCCTTAGCTTGGTCATTGACATTGATCTCTCATGAATTGGGTTAGGGTGAGGATGGACTTACAAAGGTGAGTCAGATGATTTATCAAAGTCTCTTCAAGCTTAAAGTTACTAATAGAGAAGCGATGACAAAGAGCTTCTAGATGACTTACTCTGCGGTAAGCACTGTTCTCAGTGTTTTATCTGAGGTAACGCACTTGAGTCTCATACCAATCCTTTAGGGTAGATACCAGTATTGTATTTGGGAGGGATGAGTAATTTACTCAAGATTATACAGAGATTAAGTAGCAGAGCTGGGATACGAATTCAGGCTAACTAGCTCCAAAGTGCATTCTCTTAATCACTCTGCACACTGCTATATAAAAACACAACACGTTCACATTTTATGTGAATTTGAAATATACTAATTTAAAATCATGTAATAAAAATATAGGTTGACTCTCTCCTTATGTACAAAAATTTAAAGAATGCAAAATATTCCCAAATGGAAAAAAAAAAAAGTGTCAAGGATCTCATAATTTTGAAGGCATCTGGTTGTTGTAAAATGTTTAAGCTATTGCCACATGGTGGCACCACACCAACTAGGAAGGAAGTAACCAGTTATCTTTTGCCAGCTTTGAGTGAAAATCAGTCTTGAATTATGCTAACCTTTGAGAATAACCCTCAAAAAAAAAAAGGTAAACCCCCCCCCCACTAATTGATGCTCTTACTGTAGGCCTGGTTCAGACTGTGTGAGTTGATTTCAAATGAAAATTTTCAGTTTCCTATATTATCCTCACTGTCAATGTTGAGTTGTCACATTAATCTCAAAGCTTACCTTTCAAAAAAGCAGTGAATTTGGGAAGAAAGGGCTTGAACATAGAGTAATTCAGTAGTAACCCAGGGTTTTTGGCTTCTACTACTGCATCTCAAGCAGACTTTGACTTTGCAATACACAAATAAAAAAAATGGCACATCTGTGCTCCCTTTTAGGGAGTGATGCAAATGGGTTCATACTGGACAGTAGACTATCCAGCTACTTTTTTTATGGTTGTTGTGAGATTCACGTTATTTATTTTTATTAACATCTTATCTCATTCTTAAATGTTCTCTATGCGTTTTATTAAAAGTTAAAGAGAACTCAAATTAATTTTGCTTTGACACACATACATACATTTAACACATCCTTTAAGATACTGGAAAATACTTTGGAGAGTTGTTAAACCACACTTGGATATTACTAATACAGGAAACCAGCAGATCCCTAGTAAATGTTTTCCTGCTTAGAAATTTTATGACTAGCCCTACTTGCTGAAACATGAGATTAACCAAAGAGACTTGTCCAAAGTGGAGTTTCAAGAAATGAAATCCAAAAAATCTTTCTATTGCTAAGGTGATCATAAGAACATTGAAGTCATTGTTTACTGAACCAATAATCATTTATTATAAGTTTAAAGCAAAAGTGAAGTCCCATAAGAAAATAAGTTATCTTGTATCATTTTAAAACTGTCAGTTTATTCGTGGGCCAGTCATTAATATATGTGCCAATATACTGGAAATATAGACCTAATAAAACTGGAGGTTATAGCAGGTCATTAATTAAGACTGACAGCTCTGGCAAACTGTCTTAATCAATTTTACAGACTCAGAGTGTCCTATAGTAGTTAGAAAGGTTTCTTTCAAAGGATAGCTCACAAAATTAAAAAAAGAATTCATTTACTCCAAAGTTTATATAGACATAAAAATATGTACACTTAAATTTCTTTGCTGAAGCCTCATGACCTGCCTTGTTGACGCCATTTCCCACGCAAGTGGGAGATGAATATCCACAAAAGAGAATAAATGAAAAGTGGGTGCTACTTGTCCTCCTCCCTGGATTCCAGCAGATGCTTCAAGGTAGATGGAGGAGGGGATGGTACTAAAAAGGCAGCCAGTTGTTGAGGGATGAGAGAGCAGTGGGAGGGTAAGTTAGCGTTAACATTAACTTAGGACTTAAGCCTACACTGGGCCCAGTCCCCAAGACAAAAAACTTAGCAGACTGGTTTTGAGCCAGACTGCTTGGGGTTTTATCCTACTTTTACCACTTATTTGCGGTGTGACCTACAATAGGTTACTTACCTTCTCTGTGTCTCAGTTCCCTAATCTGTAAAATGGGTACAGCATTAGAATCTCATAAGATGGCTGTTGTGAGGATTGAGTTGATTGGTGTAAAAATACTTAGAACATAATTGGCATGATTTGTGAAAGAAAACAGGTTTACCTCAGTGTCCTCCAATTCCTTGAAAGCCTGAAATGAAGTCCACCTCCTGACTCTACACGTGTGAAGCTCTTTTAAAACTACAAACAAGCTTTAGTCAACCTCACTGCCTACTGGACTGCATTCACAGTCCTTGGCCAAGTACACAGACCTTTTACTACCTCTTCCCTCTACTCCCCCATTTCCTGAACCTTACCTCCAGTCAGCCACTCCATTCCAGACACACAAAACTATTCACTCTTCCCCAAATCTGGGAAGTTTCATGCTGTCAAACTTGTCTTATGCTGGTCCTTCTGCATGAGATACCCATTCCTTTTTGTCTAGTTGGGGAATTCTGCTTCCTCAAATGCTTCCTCCCCTAAAACAGCCTGCCCTGGCCCTCCTCTTTGCCTGTCCCCCACTTCCCTAGCATCACTCCCAACAATGAATTATTCACTCTTACATCCATCCCCCCCATTGAAACTATTATATGTCACTACATTAGATGTTGCTCTAGAGCAGTGGTTCTCAACCTTCCTAATGCCACAACCCTTTATTTATTTATTTATTTAAAAATATATTTTTTTGATTTTTTTACAGAGAGGAAGGGAGAAGGATAGAGAGTCAGATACATCCATCAGCTGCTTCCTGCACAC
>NW_006289718.1:2950753-2953995 GCF_000327345.1 Myotis davidii | reverse complement strand
GTCGTTCGACCCCCAAAGGGGGGTCTAATATTTTAATCTAATCAACTATCACAATCAGCAGAGACCTGACTGAGTAGCAAAAAACGAAAATTTATTGAAGATTTTTTTAGACATTGAGACAAACTAATGAAGTATTGTGGGTAGTTTTAAACTCACAAGTAAGAATTATTTCTTTGGAAGGTAAGTAAATGAGGGGCTAATATATTTTTGATCATATATTAAAATGTCTCTCCTATTTTCTATGATTACTACTGACATATAGTTCAACAGACATCATTATGAACAGCAAGAAAAGAGAAATATGAGGTATTTCAATGATTGTCAACATGAAGCATGATGATGTCCAGTACATATTTTCAGAAGAGGGGGTGTTCAAGTCAACCCATGTAGTCCATTCCCAAAAAATGGGTTAACATGCTGTCTAAAATAAAAGCATTGGGGCCAGTGTTTAATGCCTCAGGTTCTGATGACTTTTTGTCTTAGGATACACCCTAGATGAACTTTATTAGATATATTGTATTTGTTTTAAATTAAAGATAGATGTGTGCTTTTAAAGCATCCTGTAGTCCTTGCCATTCCTGGAGCAGTGAGATGGAAATTAAAGTCCTCCAACTGGGTCATTTTGCTTCTCTTTACACTATTTCATAGCCTGCCCTACAAATGCTACTTTAAGCTATAAGCCAGTTTTGTTGTGGATAAATGTTGGTGGTATAATTAATTTGCTTCTTTTAAATCTTATTTTATTTAACACACTTAATTATTTTTCCAGCTGTGCTATAAAAAGAAGAGGGGTGATGACTGATAACAAAACAAAGAGGCAGCCAATCAGATGGGAGATGATATTTGCAAACAGTAGCTCTGACAAAGGTTTAATTTCCAAAATATATAAAGAACTCATAAAACTCAACACCAAACAAACAACCCAATCACAAAGCGGGCAGAGAACCTGAAAATATACCTCTCTCAAGATGACATATGAACAGCCAACAGATATATGAAAATATGTTCAAGCTCACTGGCAATTAGGGAAATGGGAATCAAAACTACAATGAGATACCACTTCATACCTGTTAGATTGGCCATAAGACAAGCAATAACAAGTGTTGGAGAGGTTGTAGAAAAAAGGGAACCCTCATTCACTGCTGGTGGGAATGTAGACTGGCACACCACTATGAAGAGCAGTCTGATGATTCCTCAAAAAATTAGGAATAGAACTACCACATGACCCAGCAATCCCTCTCCTGGGTATGTACCCAAAAAACTAGAAATTACCGGAAGCTGGTCCATCCTTGCTGCTTGACACAGTCGCCGCACAGCATATGTTTCAAGGGACCTGGCATATATAGCATACTGTTCTTAATATGTTTGCTCCCCTTAGCGCTATGTGTTTTAACCAAGGTCACCTCTCCGAGAAAGGTTGTTTCCCCAGGTAGGGATTTTTCCCTGAAATTAGGGAGGGAATAAAACCCCTTAACTAAGTGCCAGGCGGGTAATCACTTTAACTACGAACAATCATGCTTAAGCTACATAATCTTTATTCCCTGGAATGGAGATAAGAAACGCCCTAACCTTTGGAATAGAGATTGATAGGATTAAAATAAACTGGTATAAATACAGATGTAACAAGACAATAAAACACAGAACCTGGCAAAAGAACCTTGCTATGATGACCAACTGAACGCTGCCTCCGTGTCCTTCCTTCTTTACCAACTCCGTTCACACGTTTGGGGACCCCTGGACCTGCTGTGGTTGGACCCCTGTAAGAAATTATGCATTTGCAAAGAGGTATGCAAATATCTTTGTTCATTGCAGCATTATTCATGGTGGCCAAAACATGGTAACAAACAAAATGTCCCATGATAGAGGACTGGATAAAAAAGATATGTACATATACACAATAGAATACTGCTTAGCCATAAGAAAAAATGAAATAGCACCATTTGTAAAAAATAAAAATAAAATAAAATGAGAAAAAAAGTACCATTTGCAACAACATGGAGAGCCCTTGAGAACATTATGCTAAGTGAAATAAGTCAGAAAAAGCTAAGATCTATATGATTTCACTCGTATGTGGGATATAAAACTGAAATACAAACGGCAGTGTGGGTGGATGCTAGAGGGAAAGGGGTGGAAGGAGAAGGGGACCTAATATAAAGTGACAGGAGAAGATTTGACTTTGGGTGGTGTTACAGATCTTGTAACACAGAAACCCACACCAAGCCCTAGCTGGTTTGGCTCAGTGGATAGAGCATTGGTCTGTAGACTGAAAGGTCCCAGGTTCGATTCCAGCCAAGGGCACATGCCTGGGTTGCGGTCTCCATCTCTAGTAGTGGGTGTGCAGGAGCAGCAATCAATGATTCTTTCATCATTGATGTTTCTATCTCTCTCTCTCTCCCTCTCCCTTCCTCTCTGAAATCAATAAAAATATATTTTAAAAAATCTGAACCTATATGTTCATGTTGACCAATGTCACGCCAATCAATTTAATAAATAAATATTTTTTTTTAAAAAGAAAGAAGGCATACAACCCTGGTTGTGGGTCCAGTTTTGTGAGGCACACTTTCTCACACAAGTCTCTAAGGGAGTATTATTTTTTCCATTTCATATACAAGGAAAGCATATCTTGAAGTGATTATATAGCTCTGGGAAGTAGAGTGAGGATTCAAACCCCTGAAGTCCAGACTCCTTCTACACCAGGGCTGTCAAACTATGCCTCTTGGTTGATAAAAGTTTTATTGGGACACAGTCACATGCATCCATTTACCTACTATCTATGGATGATTTTGTGGTATAATGGCAAAACTAAATGGTTGTGAAATCAACACATGGTCCACAACCGTAAAATATTTGCCATCTAACCCTTTACAGAGAAAGTTTGCTGATTCTAAATACTCCACTATTTCTCAGGAGCTGTCATTTGTACATTCCTAAATAATATATGGAAACAAGAAAGTAGTGTTTTCTTTTGTCCAACACTAGTGGCCCAGTGCACGGATTCATGCACATTGAAAGGAAATTAGAAGGTGGCAGGCAGGTCAGGACTGAGCGAGATGGGCTGGACACACCCTGGAGCCAACCTCTCAGTCCCTCCATGGCGTTTGTGGAGTGAGCAGGGATCCCTCCAGTAGGTGGGGGTCTCTCAGCCTGGCCTGCAGGGATTGGGCTGAAACTGGCTCTCTGACATCCCCTGAGGGGTCCTGGAGTGCAAGAGGGCACTCTGCAACGTTGCTATCATACAGGGT
>NW_006289718.1:2941310-2949700 GCF_000327345.1 Myotis davidii | reverse complement strand
GAGAGAGGACTGGATAAAAAAGATATGTACATATACACAATAGAATACTGCTTAGCCATAAGAAAAAATGAAATAGCACCATTTGTAAAAAATAAAAATAAAATAAAATGAGAAAAAAAGTACCATTTGCAACAACATGGAGAGCCCTTGAGAACATTATGCTAAGTGAAATAAGTCAGAAAAAGCTAAGATCTATATGATTTCACTCGTATGTGGGATATAAAACTGAAATACAAACGGCAGTGTGGGTGGATGCTAGAGGGAAAGGGGTGGAAGGAGAAGGGGACCTAATATAAAGTGACAGGAGAAGATTTGACTTTGGGTGGTGTTACAGATCTTGTAACACAGAAACCCACACCAAGCCCTAGCTGGTTTGGCTCAGTGGATAGAGCATTGGTCTGTAGACTGAAAGGTCCCAGGTTCGATTCCAGCCAAGGGCACATGCCTGGGTTGCGGTCTCCATCTCTAGTAGTGGGTGTGCAGGAGCAGAGGAAGTATTTAAAGCAACTTAACATTGTGACTCAAAAAAGTTATTGTTGCTAAAATGACTTTACTGCAGTAAAAGTTTCACATATAAACAGCTTGCCTTGTAATTTTAGGTTGAACACATTAAGAAGCATTATTGAGTGTTCAGTAAAAGTTAATTTCCAAACCATTTAGTGTTCAACAGTGGTTGAGGGAAGTTCTCACTCATAAAAAGTCCGCTTTTCAACATTATTCATTACAGCAAAAAGGTGGAAGCAACCCAGTGTCCATCAATGGATGAATGAATAAGAAAATGTACTATATCCATACAACAGAATATTATATAACCACTAGTACCCTGGTGCATGGAATTGTGCACATTGAAAGGAAATTAATTAGAAGGTGGCCGGCGGGGCGGGACTGGGTGAGATGGGCTGGACACACCCTGGAGCCAACCTCTCAGTCCCTCCATGGCGTTTGTGGAGTGAGCAGGGATCCCTCCAGTAGGTGGGGGTCTCTCAGCCTGGCCTGCAGGGATTGGGCTGAAACTGGCTCTCTGACATCCCCTGAGGGGTCCTGGAGTGCAAGAGGGCACTCTGCAACGTTGCTATCATACAGGGTGTGGAGTACAAACACAAGTGTGCAGTAAACCAGATTCAGGGCCGACAGTGGCCCAGCAACAACATAACCCATGGCCAAAGGTGGAATCCTGTGGCTCTGCAAGGAATTGGGCTCCTTCCTCTCTGGTTTCAGGGTGCGTCACCTGAGAACTGCCTCTGCCAAGTCACTGTAGCTCAAAGCTCCTGCGTTGAGTGTCTGCCCCCTGGTGGTCAGTGTGCATCATAGCAACCAGTTGGACACTTAGCATATTAGCCTTTTATATATATAGTAAAGGCCCAGTGCACAAAATTCATGCACAGTTAAAGGTGGGGGTCCCTCAGCCCAGCCTGCACCCTCTTCCAATCTGGAACCCCTTGGTGGATGTCCAACTGCCAGTTTAGCCTCGATCCTGGGATTGGGTCTAAACCGGCAGTTGGACTGCCCTCTCACAATCCAGGACCGCTGGCTCCTAACTGCTTGCCTGCCCGCCTGCTGATTGCCTCTAACCACTCTGCCTGCCTGCCTGATTGTCCCTAACCCCCCCTGCCTCGGCTCCCACACCTGGGACCCAGGCTTCCCTCCTCCAACTGGCCACAGGCAACTGCGACCTGAGCTTCCCTCCCTCTGGCTGGCCACAGGCAACCAGGACCTGGGCTTCCCTCCCTTTGGCCGGCCGCAGGCACCTGGGACCTGGGCTGGCTTTGCCTGGGCCCCGACTTTGTCAGGAAGGATGTCCGAAATGACGTCTGGAAGACATCTGGTCTATCTGGTTTAATTAGCATATTACCCTTTTATTAGTATAGACTAGAGGCCCAGTGCACGAATTTGTGCATGGGTAAGGTCCTGCAGGTCCAGCCCCAATTGGGGCAGATTGGGGCCGGGCCTGTTGGGAGGAGGAGATGGCGGGAGGTTGGCCGGCTGGCCTGCCCCTAATGGGGCCTGATCAGGGCTGGGGCAGCTGGGGGGAGGGGCTGTGGTTATTGGCCAGTGGGGCCTCATCCCCAATTGGGGTAGGGGGTGCAATCAGGGGCGGGGCTGGTAGGGGAGGGGCTGCGGGAGGTTGGCTAGCCGGCCCCATCCCCAGATTGGGCCAGTTTGCTGGCCGCAGTGAGCATCATAGCGACTGGTCATTCTGGTTGTTCCGGCATTCCAGTCACTGGCTCTCTCTCTCTCTCTCTCTCTCTCTCACTCTCTCTCTCTTTCTCTCTCTCTCTCTATATATATATATAGTTTCTTTTCAAAATTTTAATATTGATGAAAACTCTCCATAAAAATTTCAGAACACTGGAAGGTAACAAAGAAGAAAATAATGATCTTTTATAATCCTGCTCTCTAGAGATAACTATGGCTATCCTTTGAAATGGTTTCTGTGTACATGTAATTTTTTTCAAAAAAGAAATATTATAATGCTGTTATTTGATTTTTCACTGAATATGTTTTTAACATTTTCCCATGCCAACAAATATATTTTCACATCATTATTTTAATGGCTGCATAGTATTGATCTTAGGATTTTACCATAATTCATGTAGCTGGTGAGTTTTTCTTTCTTTCCTCTTTTTTTTTTTTTTTTTTTTTTAAAGCTGGTGAGTTTTTGCTTATATGCAGAAAGGAAGAAAAACTCAACAAGATGCTTACTGTTTGAAGAAGTTAGGACTAAAAGAACACTTTCCAAATTTATTAAGATTTCTTAATTATTGTGATATTGTAGGTTTATTTGTAACTTAATCTAGTGTTGGGCTCATTTGAATGCAGAAAGATTTTGAGAAGTGTCTGGTATTTCACCCCAGACTCTAGTCTAGCATCTGCGAGGGCTAGTTGACTACTTTCCAGGGACCCATGTCCAAGTGAGCATTTTATATGTGAGACCAGCACTGGTGATATATTGCTAATTCTATGCCTGAATGTTTTACTTCCCTTGTTATGTTAAAAGGGAGGCAGGCATGCTGTTTGATTACACGGCATAATTAGATTGTTATACCAAATAATAGCCACATCTACCTAGTGTTTTGGCCTGGAATATAAAACAGTACTTGGTATTGTAAAATAGGGGGATGCTAGAGACTGTTAAATACAAACTCTTCATTTTATAAACGAGAAAATGGAGCTCAGAGAGCCAATGCCTAGAACAGTACACTTTTCACTATTAAGTGTTTTTGTGAAGGTTTAGAAACGGCCAGTTCTTATTTTTGAATGAACTTTTACTGGGACTGCCAATCTATAACTGCCGGAAGCTGGTCCATCCTTGCTGTTTCAAGGGACCTGGCGTATATGGCATACTGTACTTAATATGTTTGCTCACCTTCTTGGCGCTATGTTTTAACCAAGGTCACCTCTCCAAAAAAGGTTGTTTCCCCAGGTAAGGATTTTCCCCGAAGTTAGGGAGGGAATAAAACCCCTTAACTAAGTGCCAGGCGGGTAGTTAATCACTTTAACTATGAACAATCATGCTTAAACTACATAATCTTTACTCCCTGCAGGCTGAAGATCCTAGAGACAGAACCTGGCTACAGAACCTGGATAGAACATGGCAAGAGAACCTGACTACAACCTGGTGACCGAACTTGGCTAGAGAACCTGGATAGAACCTGGCTAGAGAACCTGGCAACCGAACCTGGCTGGAGAACCTGGACAGAACCTGACTGGAGAACCTAACGAGGGAACATGGCTACAGAACCTGGCTGGAGAACCTGGCTGGAGAACCTGGCAAGAGTACATGGACACAGAACCTGGCTGGAGATCCTAACCAGAACTTCGCTGGAGATCCAGACCAGAACTTGGCTGGAGATTCTGGCTAGAGATCCTGGCTAGGCTGCTGATCAACTGAATGCTGTCTCCGTGTCATTCCTTCTTCGCCAACTCCGTCCACACCTTTGGGGACCCCTGGACATGCTGGGGCTGGACCCCAGCATATAACATGGGTAAAAGGACAGGTGCTCTGGCTGAAGAGGATGGAGGTACCTACCTGGACTTCTCTCATCCCCAGATGTGGCCCCCTGCGCTCAATACCTCCTGCACTAATCTTGATACTTGCTGGGTCTTGAACCGCAAATTTGATTCATTTCACGTGGCTCCTTTGTGCTCTCCTAACCTCCCCTTTGCTAGGCTAAAAGAATTTTCTCTCTGGAAGTCCTTTGATTGGGAGTGATCTTCTCCCTTGTAGTCAAACATCTCCAGTTAGGAGTGAAGGAATAACATGGGAGTTAAGTGAATAAAAGCATTTGTTTCATGCAGACTGAGTCTTAAAAGTCAGAAAAAAGACACTTCCCTTTGATTTTGTTCCAACTTCAGAGCAATGTCCTGGTGCTGAATATTATGTTATTAATGGTCAAATATATTCGATGAAATATTCATTTTTGCTATTCAGTGGCACTTTGCCACAGGAGTAATCACAAAAAATTTACTGTAATTTAGGGACATTTTTATTTCAACATTTTATGAAAGGTGAAGCATTCTATTACCTAATCCTGTGGCATAAATGAGAATTATTAAAACCCATCTAGATTATTACTTCATTGATGCTTTTCACCTGCACGTTCTATAATATATGATGTTTATCTTGGAATGATAATACCTAGCAGCACAAAAAGAAAATTGAAAACCAGATCTTCTCTAAGAGAAAAGCAAGATCATTATGTAAACAGCAGCTGGGTCTCATCCAGAATATGTCACATAAATATCACACCATCAAACAAGAAATGTAAATTATTGTACATAGGCTGTAATTGAAAATTGTATTATACATTAGTGGAGTTGCTCATTTATCTCATCACAATCATTCCCATAAAATCTCATTTAGGAAAGTTGAATGCAATTCAGGGGAGGTGGCTCAGGGAGTTTCAATCATGGACATCTGTTTGGACTGAGAGCTCAGCAAGGTCTGTGAGCCCATTTTTGTTGCTCCTCAGGCAAAAATAAAAAATAAAAATAAAAAAAAATCTCTGGGATTATCTTTATCTGAACTGACTAGTTTCTCAACTGGGGAGGAGACATGAGATCAGCCAGCATTCATGACCTTGTTTCTAACTCCTGGTTTGAAGACAATATGCTACCTGGGATGCCATCGAAATGTTTTCTGGGCTTTCTCATCCCTCTCTGAGCTCTCTGTGATTACCCCTCTCTGTGGTCCCTTATACTCATTCATTTGTTAAAATATTTTTTATTCAAAAAATACATACTTAGCACCTTACATGTGTAGGCTTTGTACTATGAGCTGATGCAAAGAGGTTGAAACAGTCTCCCTGCCTTCAAGGTGCTGTCAGTCTAGTGGTGTTAATAGAAGTCATCAAACAATCACATCAACATATGTGTAATTTCAAATTGCGATGGATGAATTTGAAAAGGAAAGATCGAAAATGTTATGAGAACACTAGAGGCCCGGTGCATGGGATTTGTGCACTGGTAGGGGACGTGGCCTGCGGGGATCAGCCACATGTGGGAGTGCTGCTCATTCCGGTCAGCTGAGTGGTGCTTCCATTGTGGGAGCACACTGACCACTGTGGGGGGGGGGGCAGCTCCTGCATTGAGCACCTGCCCCCTGGTGGTCAGTGCACATCATAGTGACTGGTCGACCAGTCATTCTGCCATTCAGTTGCTGGGTTTTTATATATATAGATAGAACAGGTCTAGTTTGTGGGGAGCATTACCTAGGAGTGATAATGGGTGGGGAAGGAACAAATATCAGGCATGGGGGATGCTACATGTAAAGGCTTGGAGGGGAGAAGAAGGTAGAGCTGTTAAAGAGAAAACTGCAGGCCCAAAATGGCACCACTCATATGTACTAAAAGCCTGTGATACCAAACCTAGATTTAATACCTGATCTAATTGCAGTTTCAATTTTTCCTAGAAATGTAATCTTAACTGGTCTGGAATTTTCTGGTCAAGCACCAGTGAGGTAATTTGTCCCAGGGGTCAGGGGACTCGCCAGCCCCCTAAGAAGAGGCAATCTGCATAATAAAAGCCCTTCCTGTTTTCTCTCTTGCCTTTCCCCCCAAAAATATGTTGGGCTCAAAATTAATTTTCTTTTCTTTTGTGAATAGCTCCCCACCCTTCTTCCTAAAGAAACCTTTATTTTTGTATACACTCCACCCCTTCAGCCTTTCTAGTTGCTAGATGGGATGCTGTCTGATTCACAAATCACTAATGAAGCCAATTAGATCTCAAATTTACTTGGCTAAATTTTTTAAAAAATATATTTTATTAATTTTTTTATAGAGGGGAAGAGAGAGGGATAGAGAGTTAGAAACATTGGTCAGCTAGCTGCCTCCTGCACACCTCCTACTGGGGATGTGCCTGCAACCAAGGTACATGCCCTTGACCGGAATTGAACCTGGGACCTTTCAGTCCACAGGCCAACACTCTATCCATTGAGCCAAACTGGTTAGGGCCTAAATTTTGTTTTTTAACAAAGCACAAGAAACACTGAGATGAGGTTGGTGCAGGTGGAATCAGGGAATAAGGGTGAGAGATTGCCAGACGAGGCTGGGACACTGACGTGGGGAGGAGCGACAGCCTGGAAAGCCATATAGGTTGAGTTAAGGATTTGGGGCTGAATTGTAAATGCAACTGGAAGCCATTGAAAAATTTTTAGATTGTAGGGGATGGGGAGATGAGATAGAAGGAATATACAACCTGATTTGCATTTTAGAAGATTCCTCAGGTTACAGATGATGAGCAGAGTAGGGACACTAGTTTGGAAGCTATTGTGATGTAGGGGGAATAGTGGTAGCCCAGGAAAAGACTGATACAGAAGGAAATGGAGAGAAGATTCTGGATTTGCAAGATATTTAAGAGTTAAAATAAACAGGATGGGATGGACTGGGTGCTGGGGAGCAGTGAGAGAGAGGGAGAAATCCGAGATGCCTCCTGGGTGTGTGCCTTGAGTATGTGGATATAGGGCATTGTTACCCCTTGAGACAGGGAGCAGGAAAGAGGACCAGCAGCCTTACCATGCCACCGCATATCCCTCCTTTGCTGTACTTACTGCCATAAACAAATGGTAAGTGGTGGACCATAGCTCTTCCCCATAATGATGACAAATGAAGGGGCTGGATCTACTTCCCAGCAGTCTCTGAGAGAGCACCATGAATCCCCTTTCTAAATTTATCAATATAAAGTGTGTTAATGGATATTAATATTAGGTCATGGTAAATATGAATTTGGTTGTATGTGAATCTATCACCAACTGCCAAGAGAGCCTCCCTAGCATCCTCTTAGATTTTCAATGGATTAAACATCAAGGCTTTAAAAATTCCCTCTTTGCAATGCCTTGATTATGCATTCTGATGACAGAGAGAGTCTATTTTTGAACCATCGTGAACAATAATAATCATAATACATTTTCATTTATGGACAATCCATGCCTGAAGGCCTCTCGGCATTTAAACAGAAAACAATGAAGAGAGTAACTTATAATCAAACAAGGCAATATGCCCAAGTAAATAAATCCCAGAGTCAGCCCATAAACAAACGCTGGTACTCAGGACTCGACATTAAAGAAATGCTACATAAGAAACTGGCAAAGATTAAAAAGAAGAGTCAGAATTATTCTTTGCACCTGGAAGTACCCTGAGCTAATTATTAGGATAAAGGCTGGACCGTGGGTGAACTACACACATTATTATTTGATGTCACAGGCACCTCTCTAATTGAAGCCTGCCTATCATCATTTGCTCGCCTCACCAAGAGAAGGAGCACAGCTATGCCAATTCCCAGCTTACCCTGCAGCAAGACACAGGCCTGAGAGCTAGGTTCCAGCAATCAGATCCACCAGCGGGAGCCTTCAATTCACCTGCGCCACCTAAGAAAACACCTGTGTGCAGCCTTCCCATTTTTGCTGTTGTGGTTGGTGGCACAGGTGCCCAGCTTTTGGTACAGGAAACGCAACAGGGGACTTAGCCAAGTGATTTCAAGGGTAAACTTCTGGTGCAGACCTGGCAGTGGGGGCAGAGAGGAGCAGTAGCCTATGTGGTCAAGGTGGCAGCAGCAATGGCGAGCTCTCACCTGGCCAGGTATGTTAGGGGATTGAGGCCTTCTGCTGGCCCTCCAGTCCTTTCATACCAGCTCTCTAAATTACCTCTGGGTGTCCTACACCGCCCTCTCTGAGGAACACCTCGCTTCAACAACTTGTCACCTATTACTGTATTTGCTTTATCCCTATTTACACTAATAAAAGAGAAAAATGGTAATTGGTGTATGACGCTACCCTTTTCATTGGCTAATCAGGGCTATATGCAAATTAACTGCCAACTCAGATGGCAGTTAACTGACAACAAAGATGGAGGTTAATTTGCATATGTAGGCACAATGCAGGGAGGCGAAAGGGA
>NW_006289718.1:2928728-2940570 GCF_000327345.1 Myotis davidii | reverse complement strand
AGCATCTATTTTTCAGAGGCCTGGGCTGGGGGCAGAACCAGTGATGGGGGGAAATGAGGGTCCCCTGGCAGAGGCGTCAGGCCTGGGCAAGGGGCCGATCCTGCGATTGGAGATTGATGGGGGTCAATGCCTGAGGGCTCCCAGTATGTGAGAGGGGGCAGGCTGGGCTGAGGGACACTCCCCCCCACCCCCACCCAGTGCACGAATTTCGTGCACCGGGCCCCTAGTCTCCATATATGTGTGTATTTTTACTTTACCCTTATTTTTTTCTATACCACTTGAAAGCTGTCCACTTGAAGTTGACCTTTTACTCCTAAATACTCGAGTGCATCTCCTAAGTATAAGTGTAATCTCCTACAAAACCACAATACTGTTATTACACCTATGGAAATTGATGTTAATTTCATAATACTGTCAAGAATACAGTTTTCATTTCAATACCTCCAGTCTGAGAATATCTATTATAGCTATTTCCCCCCCCCAAACAGGATTCAATCTAGGACCAATATTGTAACTGGTGGTCATCTCTCTTTAATCTTAGTCTAGAGTACCTCTAACTTTTAAAAATTTATCATGACATCGACCTTTTGAAGGGTAAAACAGTTGTCTCATAGGCTTTCTTACATTCCTGATTAGTCTCATAGTTTCTTCATTGTGGCATTTAATTTATTCCTCTCTCTTCTTGTATTCCCTGTACGTCTGAAGTTAGGGCTAGAGTCCTGGTTAGACTGAAGTTTACATTTTATGGCCGTGTGTATTACACACTGATAGTGTTCCACTATTGGTGACATTATATTTGATCAGTTGGTTAGCATGGTCATCACCAGATCTGGCCACGATAAATATGTGCTTTTTCTCCTTTTGCAAGTAATCTTGTATTAAGGTATCTGTGCGTTAGAAATCAACTGTGAATACCCTGTTCTTCAACAACATTTTGCCTTCTGAGTTTAGTATCCACTGGTAATTTTTGCCTGGCAATATCTTTTTAAAAAACCAGCCTGGCTGGTATGGCTCAATGGTGGGGAGTTGACCATGAACCAAGAGGTCACAGTTCAATTCCCCATCAGGGGCACATGCCTGAATTGTGGGCTTGATCCCTGGTAGGGAGAGTGCAGGAGGCAACCGACTGATGATTCTCTCTCATTGATGTTTCTCTCTCTCTCTCTCAAATCTATAAAAAAACATATTTAAAACAACAACAGCAAACTCCTTTTCTCCTTTATCAGCCAAAGTTAGTCTCTGTTGCTTGCAACCAAGGACTCTGACTTGGTAAGCCACCCCCTATTAGTAAGAAACAGCATGGAATCAGAAGACCTGAGAGCTAGTATTGGCTCATTCACCGGCTGTCACTTAGAGCAAGTGCTTGGTCCCATGTGTGGCTCTGACAGCCCGTCCCAGGGCACTGTCCTGAACTTATCTGAACTTTTACTTCTCCCCATTGAGGTCCATGACTCTTCTCATTTATGCCCTTCTTTTGCTTGGCCCCATTTTCACCTTCAGGGAGCGGTGGGGCAGTGGGAAAGGGGAAGGAACAAATGGGACAAGGGCTGAGGAGTTCCACTATGCCCCCCACAGGCTGGTCAGACGAGCCTACGGACTCTGATTGCTCCAGTTCTCAGGCATTGGCTGCCTCATGGATTCACAGAACTACGCAATGCAGCCTCCTCTTTGGGGAACTCATAGCTGGGTGGACTTCAGTGCAGCTGGCAGCTTTTTTGGATGCCTCCATGTGGATTTCTCACTTTCAGCTCAACCTGTGCTCTCTTCTTTATGCGAGCTCCTTGAGGAAAATGAAGCACTGATACATAGTAGACACATTCAGTGTTACTGAGTGGACGATGCGTAAATACCAACTCATGTACAGATATAATCACCCATACATTTACACCTTTCTTGACCCCCAAAAGCAATGCTTTCAAGAGGTGGTACAACACATATAGCAGAAGAAATTGAGACACCATGAGTCAACTCAGTTGCCAAATTTCTAGTTAGTCAACAGCAAGTTTCCAATGACTCGACTGTTCGTCATAACTAAGTTCCGTGAAAAACCATCATCCAGAGCTACTATGAAGAAGCACACACTGCCCACACGAAGCCTTTCTTACACTGCAGCCGCCTCTCACCCTGAGCCATCGCCCCATAGCCGGACCAATAACTTGCAGAGCCTCCAGGCATCACTGGGCTGGGTGGAGGTGACCCTGGAGGTCCTGCGTCTATTGCCAATTCCCGGAGATGCCCTCAGTTTTTAGTGTAATTGATGTGTCATAGGCTTCATCCTGTGATTTGTTATGGCCTCATTGATTAACGGGGGGCTGACAGAGCCCAGTGTTTTCCTGCTGTTCTCTCTGGAAGGAATGTTTGTTCAGCAAACAAGAAGGAAGGGGGTAGGGATGAAAGCACAGACACTCTGACTCGGGGTGTGCCTTTCCTCCCCTCTGGGCACCAAGGAGTCAGCTATGGCTTCATTCACCTGGAGGGGCTTGATGATGTGGGTCCCACTACGACTGGTTCCTACCGCTCCCTAGAGGACCAGCAGTGGTCTCCGTCAGTTTTGTAGGTAACTGGAGGCTTACAGGAATGTATGAGCCCTGGCTGGGTTGGCTCAGTGGATAGAGTGTCGGCCTGCAGACTTAAGAATGTATGAAAAGTTACTGATTGGCACTTCGGACAAAACAAAACAAAATGAAATATAATGTAGCCTGTTGGCAAAACGAATCGACGGTGATCAAGGAATAGTTTCTCTGGTGTGTGCATTGGCAGGGAAGGGGCAGGAATAAACCTGCGATGATGGAAGGGTTTTACTTTTTGAACTGGGTGGTGGTTACACGAGTATATATATATGTGTGTGTGTGTGTGTGTGTGTGTGTGTGACAACTCATTGAGATGTACAGTTAAGATTTATGAACTTTACTCTGCATATGCTATCATTATTTAATTTCTTCTTAAAATATAGCTTGTTGTAATGAGAAGGACATTGCATTCAAGGCCACCTTCTTCTCATTGTTCACATACTGGCTGTCCCCACTTCTGCGAGGCCTTCAGTGGCCGCATGGCCAGCCGTCTCCTCCACACTCTATCCAATTACCTGGTTAATTTTCTTCACTGCACTTACCATCATCTGAATAGAGCTCACTCATTAATGTACTTGCTGGCTATCTCTTACCACTAGAATGTAAATCCCGAGGTGGCAGTGGCTTTGATCGCCTGGTGTCCTGTGGAACCCCCCACAGGAAGCACATGCTGATTATCTGACTGACTGAGATGGAGATACTTAAGTGGATATTAGGACTCTGTGACAGGGCGAGTGCTATCGAAATAAGGTCAGGAGATTAAATAACGCAGGATTGTGGCCAAAGCTGTGTTCCAGTTCACCAAGCCAAGGTCCAACATACATGCCAGAAAACAGAGCTGTGGTCAAAATCGGGCAGGCGTGGTCAATGGACCAGCTACACGGCCAACTCAGATGTTCTGGGCCAGCAATGCACACTCAAGCCAACAAATGGTCATTTAGGCATGTCAGTTTAGGGCAGTGGTTCTCAACCTTCTGGCCCTTTAAATACAGTTCCTCATGTTGTGACCCAACCGTAAAATTATTTTCGTTGCTACTTCATAACTGTAATGTTGTCACGGTTATGAATCGTAATGTAAATATCTGATATGCAGGATGGTCTTAGGCGACCCCTGTGAAAGGGTCGTTCGACCGCCAAAGGGGTCGTGACCCACAGGTTGAGAACCACTGGTTTAGGGGCTTGAACCTGCTTCGTGAGGTTAGAAGACTGGTGGCTCTCAACCAGGGCAATTTTGCTTTCCAGGGAATATCTGGCGATGCCAGGAGATGTTTTAGTTGGACAGTTATGGGTGCCTCCGGTGCATAGAGGCCAGAGATGCTATTAGACATCTCACACTGCACAGGGCAAGACCCCTCTCCCCCCGCCCATCAAAGAATTATCCAAAATATCAATAGAACCCAGCCTGAGAATGCCGAAATAGAGGACAGGTGGACCCTCTCTGAAGTGGGGAGAGGTTGGGATCCCTGCTCTGGAAATGTGCAGATACGGAGCTCTCCCACTGTAGGAGGCAAATGCTCAGGAGTTTCCAGAGGGGGAGAAAGATTCCAGCCAAATTGTATCCAAATTCTATCCAATAAAATATTTGATTTTATGGATCTCCCTTTCTCCACAAGCACAGGCCAACCAGCATTTAAACATATTTTACAGTGGCATTCTGGAATGTAAAACATAAAACTAGTTCGAGTTTTTCTTCCTGGATGAGCTCCTAGTTTCTGGCAGTTTTTTCTGACAAGTATTCATTCTCGGGCTCCAGGCCAATTTCTTTAATGAATCTCTCTAATTTAATTCATATTTCCCCACCTCTCTATTAAGTACCATTCAGGCTTATCGAGCCTGATATTTGAACCAAACACATTTAATGACTGTCCCTTCATTAAACATTACAAGCTCTTTAAGGCCTTGGCAGGCGGGTGCCCCGTGGGATAACCTGGCACCCCGGCAAAGTCAACAGTCAGTGCCAAGTTCATCCTGTGCTTCTTGTCTCACAGCTGGGGCGGGAGCCCCATGGGCAAGACAGGCTTTATCGCTGGGGAAGCATAAGTTTTCCAGTCCAATGGGTGCTGCTCTCTGGCCATATCTCATGCCTTGACACTAGATGTCAGCGAAGGGTAATTGTTGTCTCAATTTAGAGGCCAGCTTAGGTAGCTGCTGGCACCCTTGGCTCATGTTTTATAGCAAAGGTGAAGTATGGCTCCGTTCCCACCCCACACATATATTACAATAAAAGGGGATATTGGCGCCTAGTGTTTTTAAAGGCTACTCATAAAAGATGAATAACGAGGCAGTTTAAAGCTAAAAGACAGCTGCCAAGCTCAATGGCCATGATGGATGCCGAACACCCAGTGCGGAGAAACCCGTTCCTCCGAGACCACCATCCAAAAAATTAATTACTCCAATTCAGCATCTTTAAATGTGCCACTTAATATACTGCTACCATAATTAAATTTCCAGCCCTGTGACCTTGAGACCATTTCCTGAGATAATAAATGAGATCAAGGTTTAATTGATGTGGATGCAAGTAGAAACTGTCCAAGGATGCAAAGAGCTTTGAGCTTTGAGCTTCGAGTCAAGGTTGGGGGTGGGGGTGGGGTGGGGCTGGGGTGCCGAGGTGGGGCAGAGCTCGGCCACAGTGCCAAGCTCATCCTTCTGGGGCAGGGCTGTCCCCTGAATTTCCTGAGTTTGGCAACCAGGACAGCATAGAGAGGTGGAAACACCCTGAATTGGGAGCCAGGAGGCTACAATTCTGGTCGGAGCTGTGCTGGGAACATTCTGTTTGACCTCCTACGAGTCACTTCTCCCTCGGCATTGGAGGCTGCTCTCTGTAGAAAGATAGGCTGGACAACATGCTCTCCACTGTTCTTCCTAGCTCTAGCTTTAATTTTTAAACCTCATGAGAGAACCATGTTAGCTGCCCCTTTCCCTCCCAGCAACAGCCTTTCCCCCCAGCCCCCCCCAGCCCCCCCCGCTTCGTTCCCCCCAGCTATCCTTTAGAAACTGTATGGTAAGCAGTTAAGTTTCATGTCAACTGCTGGGGGTTATGGGTGGTTATGGGGGAGAATGGGTTTTGCTAGTTTCTCTCCTTGTAGAATGTCACTGTCATAATAACCAGGTTCCTCAGCGGGCTATGGACACCCTCCTTGTCCAGCTAACCTGAGGCATACTTAGTTCCTTGTCAAGTGGAATGTCTTTGTAAAGGATCTGGCTAAAATGAAAGCAAAGGGCAGGTTTCAGGAGTGGGGTCCCATGCAGTCAGAACTGTGATGGAAGGAAAGACAGGTGGTTTGAACCCTGTGCTTTGGGCCTGGGTAGAGCCGTTTCAATGAAAAGCTACTGAGCACCAGATGAACACTAGGAGCCATGCTAGAGGCTGGTCCTTGTCTTCCATGTGCTCAAAGCATCTAGGGAAATGCAAAGAAATGATTTCAGGACAGTGTCATAGAATGACAATACAGATGTGTATAAGGCATGGCTGATCTAGGCGGGGCCTCATTAGCTTTGCCGCAGCCTTTTGAATACCAGTCAGTTTACTGGTCTTTGTAGCAGTGTCCTCTCCCCAACATAAACACGGACACCCCAGGCCCTGTTCTGCCATAGCCTAAGAAGGGTTTATGTTAGCTTTCTCCTCCTTAAATCAATACTGAGTGAATCCCTCAACCTACCCACCTGCTTGCACACACACCGCTATGTCTGAGGCAGTGGGTCCACTGGGGGGTGGTGTGGATTTGTACCCAAGAGGACAAATGTAGCAGTATATTAAGTGGCACATTTAAAGATGCTTGGCAATGTCTAGAGATATTTTGATGATCACAACTAGGATGCGAGTAACTAGTGGCATCTAGTGGGGAGAGGCCAGGGATGTTGCTAAACATTGCACAATGCACAGGCCAGTCCTCCCTCCCCCTTTACGGAAATCCTGGCCTAAGGTAGTTGATCTAACATCACGCAACCATTTGAAGAGTAACAAAAACAATCCCACATCTGCTGTGACTCTGGTCTTACTATATAAAAATTACTGGTTTCACTGATTTTAAAAAAAGTTAGGTAATTACTTTAGCGTGGATTGGTGGAGGCATAGCACAAAGTGCTGTCAGTTGGTTATAGCAGGCGTCGAGTGTCCCAGAACCCCGAGCCTCACACTAAGCAGGGGTCATGGGCAATACAGACGCAAGCTGTCACTAGAGGGAATGGGGATAATGACAACAGATGTCTTGGGGAAGAAAAATTGACCCCAGGACTGAAGGCCCCTGACACAGGGAGGTCAGGAAGATAAGAGAAACACCTAAGGAGTGATCAGAAGACTAGATGGAGACCTGAGAGAGGAGGGCCTCAGGAAGCAAGGGTTTCAATGCTGCCCAAAGCTGCTCAGAGGTCAAACACAATGTGATCCTTGGATTTTAGTGTTGAGATCACTGAAGGCTTTGACAGAAGCTTTTCCAGTGGAGTAGGGAGGGAAGAAGTGACTTGAGGGGGTTCAGTAGAGAATGAACAGAAAGAAATCAGAGTATAGACTCACCTTTGAGGAATTTTGCTATAAAGGGGAATATAGAAATTAATTATAACTAGAGGTTGTGAGACCAAATGGTAGGTGTCTGTTTGCTTTTAGGTGGGAGATACTGTGACATGCTGGCATGCTGATGGGAATGATCCACTAAAGAGGGAAGTACTGCCCTAGCCAGTTTTTCTCAGTGGTTAGAGTGTTGGCCCTCAGACTGAAGGGTCGCAGGCCCCATTCCGGTCAAGGGCACGTACCTCAGCCAGGCTCGATCACCAGACCCGGTCTGAGCATGTGAGGGAGGCAACAAATTGATGTGTCTCTCCCATTGATGTTTCTCTCTCTCTTCCTTCTATTCAAAAAAAAAATCAATGGAAAAATATCCTTGAGTGAAGATTTAAAAAAAAAAAGGAAAATATTAGGAATGCAATAGTGAAAGGGGATACTTTGAAATATATTCTCACCCGAGAATATGTTTTTATTGATTTTTAGAGAGACAGGAAGGGAAACTGAGAGAAAGAGAAACATTGAGGTGAGAGAAAAGCATAGATTAGTTGTCTCCATTATGCACCCTGACCAGGGATAGAACCTGCAATCTAGTTATGTGCCTTGACCGAGAATCAAAATGCAACCTTTTTTGGATGACGCTCCAACCAACTGAGTCACTAGGCCAGAGCTTGAACAATTATATTTGAGTTGGTGAGATGGGATGGGGTCTAGAACACAAAGGTGTAAGATGGAAGCATGGACAATTCATCCAGAGTGTATTAGCTATTTGTGGCTTTATAACAAATTGCCCCAAAATTCAGTAGCTTAAAACAACAAGAAAACTACATTTTAAAAAAAATCTCACACAGTTTCCATTGGTCAGGAATTTAGGAGCATCTAAGTTGGGTGGTTCCCATTCAAGGTCTCTCATGAGAGTGTAGTCAAGCTGTTAATCAAGGCTGCAGACATCTGAAGGTTTGAGTGGGGGCTGAAGATTTGCTTCCAAGATGGCGCATTCACATGATTGACAAATTCATGTTAGTTGGTGGCAGGAAGCCTCAGTTCCTCACCAGATGGACCTCTCCATAGATAGGGCTGCTTCAGTATATGCACAACATGGCAGTTTCCTCCGGAACAAGGGATGCAAGAAAGATCAAGGCAGACACCTCAAAGATTTTATAATCTAGTCTCACACACATTCAGTGTCTCCACATTGTTAGAAATCAGTCAAGTCCTTGTCCTAAAAAATAAATAAATAAAAATGTAGGTTTTCTGCCCTAACCGGTTTGGCTCAGTGGATAGAGCATCGGCCTGCGGACTGAAGCGTCCCAGGTTCGATTCCGGTCAAGGGCATGTACCTTGGTTGCAGGCACATCCCCAGTAGGAGGCGTGCAGGAGGCAGCTGATTGATGTTTCTCTCTCATTGATGTTTCTAACTCTCTATCCCTCTCCCTTCCTCTCTGTAAAAAAATCAATAAAATATATTTTTTAAAAATGTAGGTTTTCTTGTTGTTTTAAGCTACTGAATTTGGGGGCAATTTTAGGTTCCACTGTTTGAAAATTCTCTGAATGTCAAAGAGTTTGTGGATATATTTTTAAACCACCACATATAGTAATGGGAAGGAAGTCAGCGGATGTGGGCACAGGTGCTGGCAGGCTGGTGGATGTGATGGGAATCGGTGGGCGTTTATCTCTGAGTAGTCTCTGTTTTTACTGAAATAGGAAGCAATGTCATCAGCCAAGAGTGGGCACGAGAAGGTCTTGTAAGTTTGAAGAACTCTCCTTGAACTAATTTGTTTCTCCTGGAACTTTGTCTCTGCGTGGGAACATTCCCATTAGTGACTACTCCCTTTTCTTTTTCTTTTTTTTTTTAATTGTTTAAACTCAAGTATTACATATGTCTCCCTTTTCCCTGATTGGCCGCTTCCCAGGCCCTGGCCCTGACCCTGACCCTGACCCTAACCCTGTGTCCATTGGTTATGCTAATATGCATGCATACAAGTGACTACTCCCTTTTTCAATTTTTTCTCATTGATTTGCCTCTCATAGTTAGTAGGCCCTTTTGAAAAAAATTATATTTTATTTTTCAATTACAGTTTACATTCAATATTATTTTCTACTAGTTTCAGGTGTTCAGCTTAGTGGCTAGACAATCATATACTTTACAAAGTGTTCCCTCCAATATTTCCAGTACCCACCTGCCACCATACACAGTTATTACAGTATTATTGACCATATTCCCTATGCTGGCTGTACTTTATATCCGTAAGTATTTTGTAACGGCCAATCTGTACTTCCCAATCCCTTTACCTTTTTTTCACCAAGCCCCCCAACCCCTCTGCCCTCTGGAAATCATCTGTTTTTCTCTGAATCTCATAGTACACTTTTCAAGTTGCTTTAAACTGCATTCCCTATTTCTCCAAAGAGTTCTAACCCTTGCTTAGTTCATTTATATGATGCTGATTTTTGCAAGCTGACCTAGCAGTTCTTGTTCAACAAACCATATGTATGTGTGGTCGTTCTTTTCCCAACCAGGACTAACATGTTGAGACGGGGCCCTTTCCCTCCAGTGCAGTATGGGCTTGTGCATGGCTGGTGCCCAAGGAAAGGAGCACCATGGAACTAACTGGGGTGGTTGGCCTTTGCAGTTTACTAGCAGTGGCTGCTACTTTTATTGAGCAGGTGCCATTTGCCAGGCATTTGACTCGTTCATTAGCTCGTTTAGCCCTGTTAATAAGCTCCTGAAGGAGGTACTGTTATTAATCCTATTTTACAGATAAGGAATTTGAGGCATTGAAAGTTCAAGTTACTTATGCAAGGTCACAGCTCACACAGGGCCCAAACTCAAAACCCAGTCTCATCCCCTCCCCCCGCCCCCTGGGGGTGGAAGGAGAGACTTTGAACGTGTATCAAGATAGTCATGAAGCTCCCCACTCCCTCATTTCTTGACATACTTTCTCTCTTCCACGTTTGGTTTTAAAAAACTCTCACAATTTGCTTCCTTCTTCTTCTGTTTTAAAATAACTCTCATCCTGTTCTGCGTAGTAGAAAAGACAAACAAGCAATCAGTACTTACCTTGATTGATGCTCAACTTTCTCTTTTGCATTTGCTTTGCCATTCTCACAGGTGCAGTCTTCAGAACTATTTCCAAACCTGTGGGAGGTAATGAGAGTACGCTCTGAAGCTTGAGGGGAAAGGAAGAGCAGAGTGTAAATCTTACCTTTGAGACACACAGTTAGATTCAACAGTTGTTTATTCATCTCTGGTCTATGCCAGACAGATAAGGAATTTAAAGAAAACCTATTGGGGTTGTGTGGAGATGGTCATATATCTAGACTATGACACAACGAAAACCAGTGCTTACATCTTGCACATTTCTCACTACCTTACATTGTGTCTCTCATGCATACAATTCCATAGGTAAGTTCATTCAAAGCAAGATTTCTCTGTAAACAGGAATAATTTATAAAGAAAGAAACAGAACATTGGGTTCTAAATGATTTGCTGGTAGATTCTTTGCACCTTTGACTGTATTTACTTCTTTTTAGTAAATAAGGGTGAGATGGAGAAAGATTAATGAAGGATGCCAACCACAGGACACTGCCTTCTTTACCTTTTTAAAAAAAATAAAACAATGAGGGTAAACTTATGCAAATAAAAGATTATAAAGATGTCCTATCAAGGAATAAAATGCCTTCTAAATCTAAAGGAATCTTATAACTTTACTAGGAGCCCAGTGCACGAATTTGTGCACCTTGATA
This sequence comes from Myotis davidii, assembly GCF_000327345.1. Lineage (NCBI taxonomy): Eukaryota > Metazoa > Chordata > Mammalia > Chiroptera > Vespertilionidae > Myotis > Myotis davidii. The sequence goes on along the minus strand of NW_006289718.1, from coordinate 2,929,758 downwards.
GGAACTGTGGGCTACAAGGCTGCAGTAGTCACAGGGGCGGGTTTTGGCCCATCCTCTGTGCCCCTGCCTGGCCCCTCCCACCATGGCCCCCAGTCGCCTGTCTGCCAGCAGCCCCACTCCTGCCACCACTGCTCCCACGTGCTGATGGTGCCTGCCCCACTCACATCCCCTGATGGTGCAAAGCAATTGGGGCCAGCACCAGCAGCGGGTGCAAGCAGGGCGGGCACTGTTAGTGGCTGTGAGTGGCAGCTGCTGCCCCAATTGCCCTTCGGGAGCAGGGGGAGGTGGAGAAGCCCTCAGGGGTGATCAGGGCTGGCAGCTGCCACTCACACCCGCTGATGGCACCAAGCGATTGGGACTGGCGCCAGGCACCGGCAGTGGGTCTGAGCAGCAGCTCTGGTGCTGGCTGTGGATGTGAGCAGGGCCAGTACTGGCAGTAGGTGCGAGTAGTGGCTTCAGCACTGGCAGTGGGTGCAAGCGGGGCCGTTGACCGCAGCAGGTGTGAGAGGCAGCTGCTGGCCTTGATCTCCCCTCAGGAGCAGGGGGAGGTGGAGAAGCCCTGAGGGGTGATTAGGGCCTGCAGCCGTGCTCATACTTGCTAACAGCAGTGGGTACGAATGGCGGGTATTTGCATATTAGCTTTTTATTATATAGGACTAGAGACCCAGTGCATGAAAATTCATGCCTTCAGGGAGTGGGCTTCCTCAGCCCCGGCCTGCACCCTCTCGCAGTCTGGGATCCCTCAGGGGATATCCGTCTGACGGTTAAGCCGGCAGTTGGAGCACTAGCCTGCTGTGAGCCCAGCTTCGGGCTGAGTGGCACTCCCTCTGTGGGAGTGCACTGACTACCAGGGGGCAGCTTCTGCACTGAGCATCTGCCCCCTGGTGGTCAGTGCACATCATAGCAACTGGTTGTTCCACCTTCTGGTCGATTTGCATATTAGCCTTTTATTATATAGGACTAGTGGCCTGGTGCATGACATTCATGCATGTGGGGTGGGGGGGGGGCGGGCCCTCAGCCCTTCCTTTGC